>NC_140170.1:30971646-31103072 GCF_963971535.1 Notolepis coatsorum
CACAGTGTTATTATAGACACATACACAGTGTTATTATAGACACAGTGTTATTATAGACACAGACACTGTTATTATAGACACAGTGTTATTATAGACACAGTGTTATTATAGACACAGTGTTATTATAGACACAGACACAGTGTTATTATAGACACAGTGTTATTATAGACACAGTGTTATTATAGACACAGTGTTATTATAGACACAGACACAGTGTTATTATAGACACAGTGTTATTATAGACACAGTGTTATTATAGACACAGACACAGTGTTATTATAGACACAGACACAGTGTTATTATAGACACAGTGTTATTATAGACACAGACACAGTGTTATTATAGACACAGACACAGTGTTATTATAGACACAGTGTTATTATAGACACAGACACAGTGTTATTATAGACACAGACACAGTGTTATTATAGACACAGTGTTATTATAGACACAGTGTTATTATAGACACAGTGTTATTATAGACACAGACACAGTGTTATTATAGACACAGTGTTATTATAGACACAGACACAGTGTTATTATAGACGCAGACACAGTGTTATTATAGACACAGTGTTATTATAGACACAGTGTTATTATAGACACAGTGTTATTATAGACACAGTGTTATTATAGACACAGTGTTATTATAGACACAGACACAGTGTTATTATAGACACAGTGTTATTATAGACACAGACACAGTGTTATTATAGACACAGACACAGTGTTATTATAGACACAGTGTTATTATAGACACAGTGTTATTATAGACACAGTGTTATTATAGACACAGACACAGTGTTATTATAGACACAGACACAGTGTTATTATAGACACAGACACAGTGTTATTATAGACACAGACAAAGTGTTATTATAGACATAGTGTTATTATAGACACAGACACAGTGTTATTATAGACACAGACACAGTGTTATTATAGACACAGACACAGTGTTATTATAGACACAGACACAGTGTTATTATAGACACAGACACAGTGTTATTATAGACACAGACACAGTGTTATTATAGACACAGACACAGTGTTATTATAGACACAGACACAGTGTTATTATAGACACAGACACAGTGTTATTATAGACACAGACACAGTGTTATAGACACAGACACTGTCATAATTTAATTACTGACTGACTGTGTGACATGAAGGCCATGAAGGTGCTTCGCATCTAATCAAAAGTCATGAATTTACGGGGAAACGCTGACCTTTGCCCTGGGTGATGTCATTGACCATCAGGTCCTGTGGTCGACCAGCGAAGTCGGCAGCCTTGGTGACCATGGCCTCCTTCATCGCCTGAAGCCCGGTGATGATGACTGCTGGTCGGGGCCCGATGAAGAGACTGTAGACGTTTCCATAACGCTTGGCCAGCTGGAGAACCACATCACAGACAACCTGCGTTTAGACCCTCTGACCTCTGACCTCTACTGTAACCTGCGTTTAGACCCTCTGATTCCAGTGCCTTGCATTCCAGTGTCGTGTTTTACTAGCGCACCAGTCCCATTGATAAAAGTGTGTTCACACGCTCAGGTGCTGTAATCACCGGTTCAAAATGCGCTGGACCAGACACGCCTCCACGTTGGCGAAGCAACACGCATCCAAATCATAACAAATAAAAGATCTTATCAATCAAGTTAATTTCCAATCGTTTTCCAGACAATATTGCTAAATAAATAAATAAATATTAGGGACTGAATCTGGCTCCAACACATAGATTCTGTCTGCTCTACTAGTCAACTTCACCAGCTGATGGATAGATGCTGTCTGCTTGTAATAGTCAACTTCACCCACAGTAACTAACTGAAGGCAGTACTAGACATGCTGTCTGACTGACCCACTCTGTCCTGTACAGTACATGCATCTTAAGGTGCAGGGTCCATGTGTGTGGCTTGTGTCCAATAACAATAGTCCATGTGCATGTATCTTGTGTGTGTGCGTGTGTTTAAGACTGTGGTCTCTGAGAATGAGAATTTTCTAGTTCTTCGTTCTATGTTCACAGAAAGGTAAAGCAACAATATACGTTGTATTTTATGGCAATAGCGTTTATGTTTGTTCGACCTGTGAGATATAAACACGAAAAACGTCAGAAAAATGTGATATGGTTGGACTTCCGCTGTTGGACTTCCACTGCGTAGTTTTATAAAATCTAGATGCAAATAGAAAGCCCTGGGTCTCCTCTGTTGTAGGACTACGATTTCTTCTTCTCACATCTAATTCGCCCGGTTTCCGGTCCAAGTCTATTGTTTTGCTTATTTTCACAGGGCTTGTTTAAATGCGGTGACAGTAACGTTATTTGAATGCTACGTTTTCACTGTTCAACAGGGCTGTACCACACAATTTCTAAACTGTAATTTCATTAAAAACACTTTAACCTATTGGTAAACAAACGTATTGTTGAAAATATACACTATGATTGCTGTTTTGACAGGATTATGGTCTTTTACTCCTGGCTACGTTAGGAAAGAAAACGCTACCTTTTATTCATACTAGTCCTGTAGAACCAGCAGAACCACCATCAATAATACATAAATAAAGCAGAACGTTGGACGACAGACGACGATGTCGTGGAGTATGTATGTTGTCCGTGAAGACACGCGTAAGACGTTCACTTTCCCGGATCTTTTCAGTCGTTTCTGGCATAATCAAAAGTTTGTATTGTTCTGATTTCCTGTGCGATATCACTCTCCACCGTTAAACCAGCCATATTTTCAACTGATCGCATGGTTGATTCCATTGAAAAGCCCGGTGCTACTGTTGCAACACAATCGTCTTTTTGTGTTGCAACACAATCTAAACAAAAGCCATGTGGAGACTGTGTTGTTGTGGCGTAGCTGGAGACTCTCGACGCGCGGGCCGGCGCTGCAACATGACTCCAACCTCCGTCTAGGAGGACAGAACTCGTCTCAAACTGACTTTTTTAAACAGATAATTGTTACTATTAGAGATATTATAACTGTTCGCTGTTATAGTAAATATGTTTTTCAACACTCAACCTGTAATTATATTAAAAAAAAACAGAAAATAACTAAACAAAAAAAAATCCTTGTTTCTTTGTTTTTAACATTCCAGCCCCCGGACTTGTCAGCATGATCGCCAGACGCGGTCACATTATTACTTTATATATCTTCCACTCTTAACTCATTCAGCGCAGGAGATTAGACGGGTCCCGTTGTAGCAATGCCACGCTTTAAAGATAGGAGTGCGTCACCTTGTGTGTAGAGCTAAATCTATATTCTATATTATAGCTATGGATACAATACTATGGCCCATTTGACATCAACTATCTATCGTTCAATATGTGAAAAAGAATACATTTTTTCATCCATACGTTCCTGTTTTATACCGTGGTGAATATAAGTATAGTTTTAGAGTGGTCTGGGGTAATTCCCGAAAGGTTATAAGGAGTTATAGCCTTATACGTGTATTCTACTATAAGCGTTGCCGTTTCTTGCCTGGACACGCTACTATTCCCAAATCAAATGTATATAATAGGTATTATGTTTCATCATGAATGCATGAAAGGGGGGGGGGGGGGGGGGGGGGGGGGGGCGTTTCTGATTATTTGATTGTCAGTAACGGCATTCGTTAACACACGCCGATTTATTATTGGAATGGTCCACTGGACCCTGTCGTGCACAATCCACTTTTTGGCTTACACTAGTGCCTAGAGTTTGTACTGAACTTGGTAGATTTGCTTTTGGCTTTTCTGCCCCTACATCATGGAATACCCTTTAAATTGTATTAAATCTTTTTTAAATGTATTTTAAAATGTGCTCTTAATTATTCTGATTGTCTGATGTCTTTATATTTATGAACGCACTGTGACACTTGGAACATCTCGACGGCGCTGTAAATGAGTTTAATTACTCAGTGTATTAACGAGTATAAATAAAGATTGAATGAATGAATATTATATTGTGCTATATTTAATTTAGTTTATATCCCATTTAATATTATTCAACCTCTTTATTTACAGTTGTATAGCCCTGGCCTATGTTTTATTTTATTTCATAATTCTATTCTATTCTATTCTATTGTGCCTAACTTAGTTCATATTTCATTTGATCTTACTCCACCTCTTTATAGTATTATCTGTCTGTTAATGTCTGTTAATGTCTGTTAATGTATGTTAATGTCTGTTAATGTCTGTTAATGTCTGTCTAATGTCTGTTAATGTCTGTTAATGTCTGTTAATGTCTGTCTAATGTCTGTCTAATGTCTGTTAATGTCTGTTAATGTCTGTCTAATGTCTGTTAATGTCTGTTAATGTCTGTCTAATGTCTGTCTAATGTCGCACCAAAAACGTCCAAAGCAAATTCCTTGTACTGTATGTGAAAACTACTTGGCAAATAAAGACCTTTCTGATTCTGATTCTGATTCTGATTCTGAGAACGACAACACAAACAACCTGCGTTTAGATCCTCTGACCTCTGACCTCTACACATATTGTGATGGATGTTAGGCAACCGCGTCCAAAGGTCCAAAACCAGCAACGTCATATTTGTCACAATTATAAGTACCGTGCATCACCACCACGATAACAATCAATCATTGATTTGACATTTACATTGAGTCATTTAGCTTTATCCAAAGTCAATGACTTTGACAAATTGTGAACAACAAGGTAGCAGCTAAGAGGTATGTTCATCTAGCAGTGTTGAACTTGAGTGTTTTTAAACGTTTAAAACATTCAACTTTGTCTACCAATTAAAGCATGCAGGTAAATATATCTAACCCTAACTATACTGTCATGCACTTGTCCTAATAAACTAACCTACACTGTAGGACTCAACACTTTGATGAACATTGTTACTCAGCTGATAGAGTTGTCGCTTTGGATAAATGACAAAATGTAAAATGCAAATATGTGAAATCAAAAGCTTATTTCTGTCTTGTGTAGAGCTTTTCCTTAACATACTACATACTACATTGTACATATCTGTAGATACTATATCTATATACATACATGCTCTTACTACTTACTATTACCGCTGGCCAGTTTGACTTACTACCATAGTGTCTTTATACTGTACCTGTATCACTGTACATAATACTAACTAACTACTGTAAATACATCTGATTAGCACTATTACTCAGCAGTAGTACTAATTTATATATTTTATATCCAGTTTAATCACCTGTACATTGCATATTACTATAGATACTATGTCTGTATCTATATCTTACATGCTCTTACTACTTACTATTACCGCTGGCCAGTTAGACTTACTACCATAGTGTCTTTATACTGTACCTGTATCACTGTACATAATAATACTATAACACTATAATCTGATTAGCACTATTACTCAGCAGTAGTACTAATTTATATATTTTATATCCAGTTTAATCACCTGTATATTACTATTGCACTTTACTGTTACATTTGCACTCTGGTTGGATGCCAAACTTATTTGCGTTGTACTGTACTTGTGCGGTATGATGGCAATGCATTGGAATCGAATCGAAGATAATAATAGTTGTTCATCATTAATGGGACTAGTCTACTAACTAATCCAGCGCTCAGTTTTCCACTTGTCCTTAGTTTATATTGTGGATACGGCTGCTAGTGTCATGAATAGTACACATGTTGGTGGATAATATAATAATGGGTTATACCTGCTAGTGTCATAGTCTCTACACACATGTTGGTGGATAATATAATAATGGGTTATACCTGCTAGTGTCATAGTCTCTACACACATGTTGGTGGATAATATAATAATGGGTTATACCTGCTAGTGTCATAGTCTCTACACACATGTTGGTGAATATAATAATGGGTTATACCTGCTAGTGTCATAGTCTCTACACACATGTTGGTGGATAATATAATAATGGGTTATACCTGCTAGTGTCATAGTCTCTACACACATGTTGGTGGATAATATAATAATGGGTTATACCTGCTAGTGTCATAGTCTCTACACACATGTTGGTGGATAATATAATAATGGGTTATACCTGCTAGTGTCATAGTCTCTACACACATGTTGGTGGATAATATAATAATGGGTTATACCTGCTAGTGTCATAGTCTCTACACACATGTTGGTGGATAATATAATAATGGGTTATACCTGCTAGTGTCATAGTCTCTACACACATGTTGGTGAATAATATAATAATGGGTTATACCTGCTAGTGTCATAGTCTCTACACACATGTTGGTGGATAATATAATAATGGGTTATACCTGCTAGTGTCATAGTCTCTACACACATGTTGGTGGATAATATAATAATGGGTTATACCTGCTAGTGTCATAGTCTCTACACACATGTTGGTGAATAATATAATAATGGGTTATACCTGCTAGTGTCATAGTCTCTACACACATGTTGGTGGATAATATAATAATGGGTTATACCTGCTAGTGTCATAGTCTCTACACACATGTTGGTGGATAATATAATAATGGGTCATACCTGCTATAGTCTCTACACACATGTTGGTGGATAATATAATAATGGGTCATACCCTCTCGAAGTCCTTCATGGGGTTGGCCAGGCTCAGGTGCAGCAGGTTGCCGAAGATGGGCAGCGGCGCGGGGCCCGGGGGGAAGTTCTTGGGTCTCCTGCTGGTCCGGAGCAGCAGGAAGAGGATGCAGACACAGAGCCACAGCAGGACCAGAGAAGCCAACATGTCCACTGGAGCGCACGGAGAACTGGGTTCACTAACTCACAGACTGGTCCACTGGAGCGCACAGGAGAACTGGGTTCACTAACTCACAGACTGGTCCACTGGAGCGCACGGAGAACTGGGGTCACTAACTCACAGACTGGTCCACTGGAGCGCACGGAGAACTGGGGTCACTAACTCACAGACTGGTCCACTGGAGCGCACGGAGAACTGGGGTCACTAACTCACAGACTGGTCCACTGGAGCGCACAGAGAACTGGGTTCACTAACTCACAGACTGGTCCACTGGAGCGCACAGAGAACTGGGTTCACTAACTCACAGACTGGTCCACTGGAGCGCACGGAGAACTGGGTTCACTAACTCACAGACTGGTCCACTGGAGCGCACGGAGAACTGGGTTCACTAACTCACAGACTGGTCCACTGGAGCGCACAGAGAACTGGGTTCACTAACTCACAGACTGGTCCACTGGAGCGCACAGAGAACTGGGTTCACTAACTCACAGACTGGTCCACTGGAGCGCACAGAGAACTGGGTTCACTAACTCACAGACTGGTCCACTGGAGCGCACGGAGAACTGGGTTCACTAACTCACAGACTGGTCCACTGGAGCGCACAGAGAACTGGGTTCAATAACTCACAGACTGGTCCACTGGAGCGCACAGAGAACTGGGTTCACTAACTCACAGACTGGTCCACTGGAGCGCACAGAGAACTGGGTTCACTAACTCACAGACTGGTCCACTGGAGCGCACGGAGAACTGGGTTCACTAACTCACAGACTGGTCCACTGGAGCGCACGGAGAACTGGGGTCACTAACTCACAGACTGGTCCACTGGAGCGCACAGAGAACTGGGTTCACTAACTCACAGACTGGGAGAGAAATAGAAAGTTGCCCAGTTCTGTACTCTGACCAAAGTCCCCTCTCTCTCTCTCTCTCTCTCTGAGATATGACATTCGTATCTGATGTATGTCTGATGTAAATATGTAAATGTTTTACTTTATTTTCTCGCTTTAGCTCGTTTTCTTTCGTCACCAAAAAACGATTACGATTGTGCCTGCTGTGTAGAGCCAGGGGGATTGAGTTTCCTATCTTTGCTCTTACATCGATTCTTGTTGCTAAGGGCCATTATTATTATTATTATTATTATTATTATTATTATTATTATTATTATTATTATTATTATTATTATTATTATTATTATTATTATTATTATTATTATTATTATTATTATTATTATTATTATTATTATTATTATTATTATTATTATTATTATTATTATTATTATTATTATTATTATTATTATTATTATTATTATTATTATTATTATTATTATTATTATTATTATTATTATTATTATTATTATTATTATTATTATTGTTGTTGTTATCATCATCATATCATCATCATTATTATTATTATAATTTAGTGCTGTCAATAGATTAAAATATGTTTACTAATTCATCTAAAAAAATTCTGTAATTAATCTAGATTAATCTATATTAAAAATAGCATTTTTCGATTTAAGACCGAAGCTTGTAACAGATATTTACTTGAGTAAAATCATGTAATTAATGTAAAATCAACACAAAGAAAGTATATTTAGATTCAAAGACTATTTTAATAGCTTTCTTTGAATACAGTTTCTCTCCTGTGAAATACAAATGTTCGACAAAACCATCAACATTGAGTCAGCTAGACCTCTGTCTTATCCGCGGCGCTAAGATTGAAGATTTTTCACTCCAATTAATGCTTTAAATAATTTAAATTAATCTCCAAAGTTAAAGCATTAATTTTGACAGCCCTATTATAATTATAATAATTTGTATCATTATTATTATAATACTACTACTATTAACTCAATCAGCGAGTTATCTCGCCATGCGTTGAGCACCAGGGCCCCCGAAAACCAGAGTATAGTCGGGTTTTCATCGTTATTTATTTTATTCGATATTTCTATTCATTTCTCTCACACGGACCTGGGGTTAACATGGGGAATCATCCTGAGATCGCCAAAGTGCAATACCAGCCGCATCCAGCCAGGTGGCAGTATCAAGCACCCTTTGAAATCTTATCTCTTGCCCTGTGCTATGTTCAAATGTCTCCGGGCGCACTTTTCTTTGTCAGGCGAGTCGAGCGGTTATCCTGAACGCATTGAGAAGCGTCAAATGCCCCCGATGCATCTGTTGTGGTGGATTTGGCGACACGATGGACACCAACAAAAAAAGATGCTCAAGTCCAGGGCGGCTACGTGGCGTAGTGGGCAAGGCGCTCGCCACGAATGACGGAGACGCTGGGCCTGCCTGTTCGAGCCCAGCGCTCCACATTGCTTTCAGTTTAGCTGGTCGTTCATACTAATACACATTGGCCGTATTAGGGGGTGGGAAACTGATGGGTGGGGATTGGGCGTTGTGGACAGCGACTCCTACAGGTCGGTTGGTGCGCCTGCGCAGTAGAATCAGGAAGTGTCGGGAGCCTCCCACGCGTTACTCCCCGCCACTGAGAGATCGAGCTGCGCAGGTGAAAAGATGCGACTGCTGTTACCTAGTACCGGAGGGGACTTGTGCTATGTATGACTTAGTCCACATTGCAGCCGGCTTGTGAGAGGCAAGAAACAGCGTTCGTGACAGGGGAGGGTTGAATTGGATGATACGAAATTGGGATGGGCGAAAATATAGAAAATGGGAGAAAAAGTGGATAAAAAAAAAAGATGCTCAAGTCCGTGGCGTCCAAAGAGTTAATGTGTGTGTGGAGTGAGAGAGAGAGAGAGAGAGAGAGTGAAGGGGGAGGGGGAGGGATGTGCTGTCTTCAGTGTGTAGAGGAATGTCTCTGTGTCTCTGCAGTGTTATGGAGAAATGCTACTTGTCCTATGTGCTGTGTTTTAATTGAGTAATTAGCATTGTGTCTTAGTATTAGCATTTTTGTGATAAAACGCAAGCGCTAAATAGTGGTTACGAGTTTGTATTCTCCATTGGGTTGCACAGGTAGCAATTTGCTTCAGTGACTTGTTAATTTCAGTCATTTCAGTGCAAATGTCGGGTCAGCTTGTCAGTTAGTTCTGTCAATGTGCTGGTTCTGTAGGACTGCGTCAGTCAACACCCATAACACCTAGTTATGATTGTCATCTTGAAATGTGTTGACATTATTGGGTGGATCCAAATGTAGTATGTGTTATTTGCTTGCTTTAATTTAGGGCATAAAGGCCACAAAACAGCGTCCCTTCTGCATTATTTTGTTGTTTCTTGTGTCACATTGATTATCCTTGATTAGGGGTAAGGTCATGCAACAGGTCATGCAACAAACATGACCTGCCGTCATGTGGTCGCTCAATAGAACATCCAAAGGTTTTTTCGCCTCAACTTGCAAATGTGGACCCCTGCTCACTCAAATCAAATAAAATCAAATGGACTTGTAAGGCCCGACAACACACGTTAATGTCCCCATGGGCCGGACACGTCTTCTTTAAACAAGTCAAGAAGAAACATCACAATAAATCAAGAACAAAACAAAAACCACGAAGTCCAATTTTTTTTTATAAATGAATGCAACATTGGTAAGCGAAGGTAAGGAAAAACTCACTAAAACCTAGCAATAGAAAAGAATACACCACAGGCAATGTGGAGGAGAGAAACCTTAGAAGGGCCGTTCAAGGGGGGATCTCCCTTCTTAGGCCCCGTTTAGACGAGCGTTTTGTGAACAGAAACCGCAAAAGTCATCTTGCGGTTTCACTTTTAATTTTACGTTTAGACGAGCGTTTTGGAGTGGAATTCTCCGTGCAGACGACGCTGTAACGACGGAGACCCGCTGTCACACGATTGGCGCATATGTCACATGACGTGCTGTGAAGACCCGCCCTACTCTGCCTCTGATTCGCAGACTGTGGATGGGGAATGTGATTGCACCAAAGCAGAGTCACTCACAGACAGTGGGTCCACTCACGGTCTCACGCCGCGGGACAGATTCTTGTGTATTTAAACCTTTCACTGCCACACCACAGCCGGTTGTGTGATAGTAAAGGGGTAACCTTCTGTCGTGTGGCAGTGAAAGGGTTAAAAGTACTGCCAATGTAGCCTTCAGGTGATCTCCGTTGATATAAGTCAGACATACTTGCTTTGTTTACGTCTCGGCTACTGGCGCATACCTGCTACCTGTGACGTAAGCAGTACGCGCGACCAGAGCCGTGACAACCCGTTCGTTATCGTTTTAACAGATTTATACGTTTTGATAGTTTAGACGAGATCGCAAAGCTTTTGCGTTTCTAGGAATTCCACCCTGGAAGGTAGTCTCACTTTTTTGCGGTTTCACCCCGTAAAAACGCAGTTTCCGTATAAACGAAAGGCACATCCGCAAAAATATTTTTGCGGATTCACCTGCTAGCGTTTCCGTCTAAACGGGGCCTTAGATGTCGGTGATAGTAGTGTTGCTATAAAACAGGCGAAACAGTTGGTAAGCATAATGAAACGGAGGACGCCATAGCCCATGTGCTGCACACAGCAGCATCACACCTGGACAAGAGGCAGGGAAACTATGTGAGAATGCTGTCATCGACTACAGCTCAGCATTCAATACCATAGTCCCCTCCAAACTCATAGCCAAGCTTGTGTACAAAAGGGTTAATCCTACTGGCTGACCAGTCCAAGGGTTAATCCACACCCACATGCTGTGCTTTACATCCCCTAACCACTGCTAGGCAGACAGCGGACCCGGGTCTTTACCATGGCTGCTTTTTTATTTACCATGGCTAGTTTTATTTACCATGGCTGTTTTTATTTACCATGGCTGCTTTTATTTACCATGGCTGTTTTTATTTACCATGGCTGGTTTTATTTAACATGGCTGTTTTTATTTACCATGGCTGCTTTTATTTACCATGGCTGCTTTTAGTTACCATGGCTGTTTTTATTTACCATGGCTGCTTTTTAGTTACCATGGCTGTTTTTATTTACCATGGCTGTTTTTATTTACCATGGCTGTTTTTATTTACCATGGCTGCTTTTAGTTACCATGGCTGCTTTTTAGTTACCATGGCTGTTTTTAGTTACCATGGCTGCTTTTTATTTACCATGGCTGCTTTTAGTTACCATGGCTGCTTTTTAGTTACCATGGCTGTTTTTAGTTACCATGGCTGCTTTTTAGTTACCATGGCTGCTTTTGGGCAATTCCAGCGTTATGGATGTTACATTCAGAGAGAACATTGGAAACTTAACTTAACATTGACAAGGCATCGATTTGAATTGGAAGTATAATTTACACATTTTAGTTACACTTATTGAGATCAAGATGTGCCTGCAGTAAGAAATGTTTTGACCTTTTGGATTTTGAGATAGGTGACAAAATACACAGCGTTATGGATGTTACGGAAATTGACAAGCTTTTCGGACTCACTGAACACATGATGAAAACTCTGTGAATATCTTTTTCAAAGAATAACATGTTTACTATCACTTTGTAGGGAAGGGTTTGAGGTACCCAAAAAGCACATTCAGGAAAACCTGGCATTTCCTCTCAAGGAATGAATCACAAAAAAGTGCCGTTATGGATGTTACATTTTTGCGTTATGGATGTTACACGTCTGAAATAGACAAAAAACACTATCAAAAATAGGGCTTTACCCACATGTGTTTGACTTCGGTGGACCATTTTGAGGGTCAAACCAGTCTGGATTCATGTTGTAGTCTGAAAAAATGCCAGGAAATGCTGAGAGAATTGTTGAATATATATAGAACACAAATGTTCTAGAATGTTTGATTATGACATCATACTGTGACATCACAAATGTTCTAGAATGTTTTATTATGACATGATACTGTGACATCACAAATGTTCTAGAATGTTCTATTATGACATCATACTGTGACATCACAAAAATCACATTTGGTCTTAAATAGTTTCAAAATATCAGTCACTTCTGAAAATATAGACCTTGATGATACATTTGAAATTGGTTTTGTTATGATCATGTTATTTACATTTTTTCATGGTGAGGTTGACATTTGCATGGAATTGCCCTTTTTAGTTACCATGGCTGCTTTTTAGTTACCATGGCTGTTTTTATTTAACATGGCTGTTTTTATTTACCATGGCTGTTTTTAGTTATCATGGCTGTTTTTATTTGTTTGTTTGTTTGTTTGTTTATTTACACATATAAAAACAGTTACATATATAATACAATATAGTCCACAAGGGATGTGTAGGAGAATTGCCTAAAAACCCTCAAGGGGCTTGCATGTGGCATTCACCAGGAAGCAAAATTACATTATATCAAGATAAATATAAAATATAAAATAAAATCCCCCCCCCCCCCCCCCCCCCCCCCCCTGAACAAACAAACACACACAAGCAGGCCTACATAGACACCGAAGTAGGCACCCCATGCCATACGATTTCTGGTATAGAGAAAACAATCAATGACAGTAAGAATATATAATAAAACGAAAATACAATAACAAAATACATCAAGCCATCAGACTACAGTTTGTAAAGGAAGTCCATATGGGAAATATTGGTGATCTAGGAAATGAGATTTCAGTGCTCTTTTGAATTTCAGAAAAGAAAATTCCAAATATGTGGAGGCAAAGAGTTCCACAACTTTGACCCTCGGTAGAGCAAACAAAACTGAGATTGGGAAGTGCGGGAAAAGGGTGGTCTAAGCAAACAGGAACTACGTGTGGGGTAATTATGAATTTGGTGATTGTGGGCAAACATGTCATGAAAAAAGGGGGAAGGGCTCTGTTTAAAGAACTATGCACAAATAAACCAGTCTGAAGATGATTCACTTGATAAACACTTTTTATTTAACATGGCTGTTTTTATTTACCATGGCTGCTTTTTCTTTAACATGGCTGTTTTTATTTACCATGGCTGTTTTTTATTTAACATGTCTGTTTTTATTTAACATGGCTGTTTTTATTTAACATGGCTGTTTTTATTTACCATGGCTGGTTTTTATTTACCATAGCTGCTTTTTAGTTACCATGGCTGTTTTTATTTACCATGGCTGTTTTTATTTACCATGGCTGCTTTTATTTACCATGGCTGTTTTTTAGTTACCATGGCTGTTTTTTAGTTACCATGGCTGTTTTTAGTTACCATGGCTGTTTTTATTTACAATGGCTGCTTTTTAGTTACCATGGCTCTTTTTATTAAACATGGCTGTTTTTTATTTACCATGGCTGTTTTTATTTAACATGGCTGCTTTTATTTACCATGGCTGTTTTTATTTACTATGGCTGTTTTTATTTACTATGGCTGTTTTTATTTAACATGGCTGCTTTTTATTTAACATTGCTGCTTTTTATTTACAATGGCTGTTTTTTATTTACCATGGCTGCTTTTATTTACCATGGCTGTTTTTATTTACCATGGCTGTTTTTTATTTACCATGGCTGTTTTTATTTACCATGGCTGTTTTTTATTTACCATGGCTGTTTTTATTTACCATGGCTGCTTTTATTTACCATGGCTGTTTTTATTTACCATGGCTGTTTTTATTTACCATGGCTGCTTTTATTTAACATGGCTGTTTTTATTTACCATGGCTGTTTTTATTTACCATGGCTGTTTTTATTTACCATGGCTGCTTTTATTTACCATGGCTGTTTTTATTTACCATGGCTGGTTTTTATTTAACATGGCTGTTTTTATTTAACATGGCTGCTTTTTATTTAACATGGCTGCTTTTTATTTAACATGGCTGCTTTTTATTTAACATGGCTGGTTTTTCACCAAATCATATGCTTCTTGCTTGGCCTCAACCTACCTTGACTAACATTATTAATTATCACTGTAGAATGTTCAATTAAAATAATCTCTAGCAACGTTGACCGACCGAGGGGTTTATCCCCTAATGGCTAAAATCTTCAACCCAAAACTTTGAACATTCACTCAAAAAAACACACCAGACACACACACCACTGAGGATAAACAGGGCTACCGTGGACAGGGTGAGCAGCTTTAAGTACCTGGGGGTCCACATCTCAGAGGATCTGACATGGACAACACACATAGACTCAGTCGTAAAAAAGGCGAAGCAGCGCCTCTACCACCTGAGACAGCTAAGGAAGTTCAGAGTATCTTCTATTTTATCTAATTACTCAATTCTGTTCTAGTGGCTTCTCCACGTTGAGTATTATTCTATCTCTCACTCCTTATTTTTATCCTTTTTTTTATTTATTTTTTTTCTCTCTCTTTTATCTTACATTGTTCTTTTCCATTGTTCTTCATATTAAGGTGTTAATGTTTCTCTACAATCTTTTCCTTTTTCCTGATGTTTCCTACATAAGTTAGTAGAGGGTTCAAATGAATATATCGATGAAAGTTTTTTTTTTTTTTTTTTTCATTTTTCATAATATTTCATTACAGTAAGGGAAGGCGCAAGACCAAAAGCGACATTCTATTGTATTAGAATGAAAATGTTAGATCCTATGGCAATTAGCATAGGAAGATTAGGATTACAAAGCTCAGTTTGGGCAATCCGGTGGCCTAAGGGAGAGAGTCATACGCGGAGGATGTGTTTTTGGAACACAGGCCTGTACGACTCTCTGGGTGAGGGGAAAATAGGGGATTTTTATTTGTATATATATATGTTTTTAAGCTCGGCTCTCAACGGGACCTCAATAATTGGATGTACATCTATTGTAGCTTCGCACTCCAGAAGCATTACCAAAAACTACACAAAAACATGCATAGATCATGGCTAGTTTGAATATAATGATATGGAACACTGGTGGGATAAACAAACAACACAAACGCAAAAGCGTGCTCACACTGATGAAAAAAGAACATGTGGACGTGGCTCTACTAAGCGAAACGCACATTTTAGAGGAAGACATAGATACGTTAGCGGATAACACATACCATAATATTAGTCACTCTTCTTTTGGTACGAGAACTCGAGGTGTAGCCATAGTCGTCAGACGTAAATTAAATATCGAATTAAAGGGGGTATGGTCGGATGCTGAGGGGCGTATAACTATGAATGAATGAATTAATGAATGAATGAATGAATGAATGAATGAATGAAAACTTTATTAACAGATTGCAGAATGGGTACAGTACAGTACAGCTCAATACATACAATTGTTAAGGGGATGCAGACCAGAGAAAGACTTTCGTCTTGTTTACATCAGGGTCCCCCATTTTCAATTCATCGTAACATATATGACATACATGACATACAGATAGACAGTACTGCTACATCTATACATTTATGACATACCAGATTTGCAATTACAGTACTGTTTGTGATACAAAAAGAGTCCAGAAAGAAAAGAGTATATACATTAGGCGTAGAAACTGTACATTGGATTGGGTAGGTGGGGGTGGGGGGGGACTGTACATTGGAGGTGGGTGGGGGGGGGGGCTGGGTAGGAGTGGGGGGGGGGGGGGGGGGGGGGGTAGGAGGGGTGGGTGGGGGACACTGTACAACTGTACAAACAACACTGTACATTGGATTATTGACAAGACCATACTTGGTAATTTACTGTACATTGGAGGGGGTTGTGTTCGGACATTTACAGGGGCCAGTTTCGAGTTGCAGTCTCCCTTAGGTGTTTTTTGAGAGTGTTTTTGAAAGTGGGTAGTGATTCACATTCCTTTACAGCTTTGGGTAGGGCGTTCCACATTGATGTGGCATAATTGCGAAACGTGTTTAGTCCCTTGTTTGAGCCGAATCTGGGTTTAACATGATTTGTGGAGCTCCCTCTGGTGTTGTGATCGTGGTATTCACTGACCTTTGGGAAGTATTTTGTCATGTACATGGGTACCTTGGTCGTGTAGTGTATCTTGTAGACCAGGCCCATTGCCAGTTGCTGTACTCTGTCGTCTACTCTAAGCCATCCTAGGTTGTCAAAGTGGGCAGGGGTGAGGTGGGTTCTAGGAGTAAGGTCAAGCAGTAGTCTGACCAGTTTGTTTTGAGATGTTTGTAATTTTGTTTTTAGCGCCTTTGAGGTGCTTTGGTACCATGAGGTGCAAGCATAGTCGTAGTACCCTTGAATGAGTGCTCCTGCTAGAGTCTTCAGGGTATTCTTGTTTACCAGTGAGGAGATCCGGTACAAGAATCGTGTTCGTTGGTTGACTTTTTTTATTACATTGGATGCCATTTTGTCACAGGAAAGATTTGCCTCTAGGATGGAACCCAGGTAGGTAATATCTTCTTTCCTTGTGACAATATTGTCACCCACTGTAACTGAGAAGCCGTCGGTCTTGCTGAGTTTGTTATTTGAACCGAAGAGAATGGACTCTGTTTTGCCCATGTGTAATGATAGTTTGTTATCAGCGAGCCATATGCAGATTTTGCCTAGTTCTGAGCTGAGGGTTTTTTCAACCTGTAACTTGTTCTTGTCAGAGACCAGCAGGGCTGAGTCGTCCGCAAACAGGAACAAGTTGCAGTCACAAGCTGACGACATGTCATTTGCATAAATTAGGAACAGTAGCGGACCTAGTATGCTTCCTTGTGGAACACCACAGTTTACTGTGGGGGGGGGGATAGGGTACCGTTTACCTCCACCATCTGCTCTCTCCCCTCCAGGTAGGATTGCATCCAGCTCACTGATAGACTATCAAAACCAATTGCTTTTAGCTTGTCAATCAGAATGGTGTGATTGACAGTGTCGAAGGCCTTTTGTAGGTCCAGCATGACCATGCCGCAGTATTTGCCCGCGTCCACCTCTTGTTTGATGTGGTCGTTTAAATAGAGAAGGCATGTGTCAGTGGAGTGGGATGTTCTGAAGCCAGATTGGAATTCGTAGATTAGATTTTTTTCCGCAAGGTATTTTTCGACCTGTTCGTATACAATTTTTTCCATGACTTTCGAGATGGAGGTAAGGATAGAAACAGGGCGGTAGTTGCCTGGGTCTAATTTACTGCCTTTTTTGTGCAGAGGGGTCACTCTCGCAATTTTGAAGTCCTTGGGGACGTGTCCCTGTTTTATGGAGAGGTTTATTATGTGTGTGATGACAGGGGTGATGGCGGCTGCTGAGTCTCTGAGGAATTTGGAGGGGATGTTGTCATGGCCAGTGGCCTTGTTGGGTTGGAGGGCGCTCAGTTTTTTGAGTACCTCATCTGTTGTTACCATTTCCAGTTTGAAGTCGTCTTTGTGGACCCCTAGGTTCTTGTAGTATGCTACTATGTGTTCTACCCCATAATGCCCTGAGTGGGAGGGTAGTTTGTTTACCAGTGTTGTGGCTATGTTTGTGAAGAAACTATTTAAGTAATTGGCTACATCCAGCTTTTCTGTGATGAGCGTGTTGTCCGTCTTTATGTTTATGTTTGAGAATCTGGTTTTAAGTTTTTTACTGCAGCCTAGTTGGTTATTGAGTAATTTCCAAAGTTCACGCGGTTTGTTTTTGTTTTCCTCGGTTTTGTCATTGATGAATTTTTTCTTTGCTGTTTTGATCATGGAGTTTACATCATTTCTTAGTCTGTTTCTTTCCAGTTTGAGTTCAGTCACGTGGGCTTGGAGTTCACTGCTCGTGCTTATGTTAAGCTTTGACTGACTTTTACGAAACTCAGAGCATTTTTTGTCTCTGGTTTTCATAGCGGTCAGTATTTCAGCGTGCATCCACGGCTCAGCGCGATTTTTTACCCTGGTGGTTCTTAGGGGGGCCATTTGGCTTGGTTTTGAAACCAAGCCATGTTTCTTCAACCAGTGTACCATTGAGTTCATCTGACCAGTCCAGACTTTCCAGTTCAAGGTTAAAGGCTTCGCTAGAGTAGGTTTTTAGGTCTCTAGATGTGACTGTTTTGTGACAGCCAGCCTTTTGTTTTAGCTTTTTGCGCGTACAGAATATCATATAATGATCACTTAACCCGCATGCTATAACCCCTTTATTGGCGATCTTGGACTTGTCAGAGGTCAGGATGAGGTCAATGGTAGTCTGAGTTGACTCACACACACGTATGGGTTGTGTGATTAGTTGGCTGAGGCCGTGCAGATCACAAAACCTATTGTAGGATTTGAAGACGGGTGCATCTTTTTGTTGCATATCCGTGTTCCAATCCCCAATAAGAATTATTTCTGTATCCTCAACTCCAGCTAAGCACGCATCCAACACGTCATAAAAGCCATTTTGGTCTGGCGGTCTGTAAATTGTGCCGACTAGAACAGATTTAGCCCTTTCAAATAGAATTTCTACAAAAACAGTTTCAATAGCCTCATGATCTAGGTCTGTACGGTTAATAAATTTGGTGTCTTGATGGATGTACATACAGACACCTCCTCCATGCCTGTTCCTGTCATTGCCGACTAAAGAATAGTTCTCTAATTCAATTTCCTGGTCTGTTACTGATAAGTCCAGTTTAGTTTCTGAGAAACATAGTATGTTTACCTTTCCGCTACTGAAATGTTGTCTTATTTCTGCCAGTTTGTGCCTGAGGCTATTTACATTAAGATGAAAGATATGTAGTCCGTTTTTATCTGCAGTGTCGTCAATATCCTTGAGATAAAGGTAGGATTCTTCTTCTGTGGGAAGGGGGGGGGGCTCTGTGATGTCCGGAGGGAGCTGCTGGTGCTGCTGTGGGGGAGGGAGGGGGGGGGCTTTGTTGATGTCTCCGTGAGGTCTGTGTGTTGGTGTGTGGGGAGGGGGGATCCTTTGTCCTGTGTCTTCTCTGGCGGCAACCCTTTGTTCTCCTGGGCTGGTAAACATAGCCAGCCTGGCTAGGTTGGCTAATTTATCAGGCGATTTGTCCGTGGGGTTGCCGGTTGGGGGGGCTTTGTTGTCGTGGGTGGGAAGGGGGGAGGGGGGGGTCGGGTCCCGCGCCGTGCTGGAACAACAAAGGACTCGTTCCTGGTTGTTTTCGTTGTTAGCTCTGCTAGCTAGCCGGCTATCGGGCGTCGAGATGTTTACATCCCGCGTCGAGTTGGTCGTCATGGTTTCGACCCTCGGTTCACCTCCTCTCGTCTCTGCCTCACGTGTGCTCGTCTGCTGCGGCGTCATTTGGGAAGAGTTGCCGTCCGCGCAGTGGATGTAGCCACAGGTTGAGTTGTTGTTGTTGGTCGCGATGGCAACCTCCCTCGCTTCTTGCGCTGCCAGACCAAGTCTTCTCGCCTGAGTTCTGGTCAAGACCGGGCCTGGGTTTAGATGAATGTCTCCCGAGAGTAGCAGGATAAGGGACAAAAAGGTCTTTTGGTCCATTCTGCCATTCGGGGGTCTGTTCTTTCTTTCAGGATTGGCCGTTAATGTTGCGTGAACGGTCGCTGTCCCCACGACCAGGTGCTTATGCTCCGTGCCGTTTTGGAAATAAAAGTCGCTGTGTACCTCCTTTTCTATTTTTGCTCTTCTCTCCTCTTCTGTCCGGTTGTGCTTCATCGTTGAGTAGAGGTACGAATCTGTTATCCAAAACATAACGAGGAGAAAATGTGCGCAAAATCTCTTTTGCTTGGTGTATTGACGAGGGCTCCGGGAGCTCTCGTCTAGGATTCGTCTCGTCTAGGATTGTACACAATAACAGGAAAATAGCGTTGGCAGCGGTATATGCCCCAAATTTGTACGAAGAGGGTTTCTTCACTTCACTAACCGATGAAATGTTAAACCATCCCGAGTACTCATTTAGAATAGGTGCGGATTTTAATGCCATTTGGAATCCAAGGATGGACAAATCTTACCTCGCCTTTTCCAGCGAACAAAAAAATTCATCTAAAGCATTAAAAGATTGGTCAAAGACTACAGGGGTAAATGATTTATGGCGTTCTCTTAATCCCACGACCCGAAAGTACTCCTGTCGATCGGCGAGACATAACACATTATCCAGAATTGATTATGTCTGTGCATCCCCGAGACTATTTGATAAATATGAAGTGGAAATGATACCCAATGGCTTTCAGATCACTGTTATTTACTCCTAAAAGCAACATTTGGTATACTATCTTCCCGGGCCCCACGATGGCGTTTTAATACGATGCTGCTTAACAACAAGGAATTCATTACACAACTCAAAGAAGCTCTCACAGTATTCCTACGGGAGAATGCAAACGCAGTGCAAGACCCCAGAATAATATGGATGTCGGTAAAGGGTATGATCAAGGATTTCACGGATAGATTTTCCTCCATATTGCGCAAGAATCAATGCACAAAACTGTCTGAACTGGAAACGCTTTACTCAACGTTATTTAATTCTTTAAAATACAACAACTCAACTAGACTAGAAAATCAAGTTAACGTACTAAAAACAGAGATCAATGCCATATACAGACAAAAATCGGAAATGCAAATACGCAGCACAAGACAACAGCAGTACTCCCAAGGTTCTAAACCTAGTCACCTATTAGCCATGCGATTAAGAATTAATGCAAAATTTGCAGATATAACTGCCATTAGAAAACAACAAGTACTTGTAACAGACCCCAAAATAATAAACGATACATTCAAAGAATTCTACTCCGACTTATATAAATCAGAAACGACCTTTGATCAAAACAAATTGGACACATATCTTAATCAAATTATTCTCCCTAAACTTTCGGAGGACGACGCTAAACAGTTAGAAGCACCGATCACACTAGAGGAACTCAAGAAGGCCATATCCGAAATGAAAAATGGTAAGGCTCCTGGAAGAGACGGTATCCCATCAGAAATGTACCTTTCATGTTGGGACATATTTGGACCCTTATTACTAAATATGATCTTATACTCAGTCAAGGAGGGGAGCTTCCATAAACACGACAATATTGCACTCATTTCAGTCCTTCTCAAAAAAGACAAAGACCCCACCGAGTGCGGTAGTTACAGACCCTTAAGCCTCCTCGGAACCGATGTCAAACTATACTCTAAGGTATTAGCCATCAGATTACAAAAGCATATGACGTCTTTAGTTCATCCGGACCAAACTGGCTTCATAAGAGGTCGCCTGATCAATGATAACATAAGACGAATACTGCACGTACTAGATGCAGACAAAGAAGACACCATACCTAAGGCGATGCTGTCCCTGGATGCTATGAAAGCATTTGACAGGCTGGAATGGTCGTTTCTATGGGCAGTATTAGAAAGGATGGGGTTAGGAAAAGGATTCATTGATATGATTAAAGTATTATACAAAGACCCATCGGCCATGATTACAACAGGTACATTCATCTCCAAAATCTTTCCGGTATCACGCTCAGCCAGACAGGGTTGCCCTCTTAGTCCCGGACTATTCGATCTATCATTAGAGCCTTTAGCACAATATATAAGACAATCCCAATACATAGAACCAATCGTAATCAAGGGCACACAACATAAAATTTGTTTATATGCGGACGACGTAATATTGTTCATGCAAAGCCCCAACACCACATTGCCTCATCTACTCAAGTTGATAGAGAACTTTGGTGACTTATCGGGATTTAAAATAAATTGGCCGAAGTCGGCTTTCCTTCCACTTAACACCCATGCAAAAAAAGACACAACCCTCCCAGGTGAGATACCCATGGTAAAACATTTTAGATGCTTGGGTGTGGAAATATTTCCCACCATAAGACAAACGGTGAAGCA
Organism: Notolepis coatsorum; assembly: GCF_963971535.1. Lineage (NCBI taxonomy): Eukaryota > Metazoa > Chordata > Actinopteri > Aulopiformes > Paralepididae > Notolepis > Notolepis coatsorum. The sequence goes on from NC_140170.1 coordinate 30,993,786, forward strand.
CAATTACACAAAAATACAGAACAAAATCAAAGACGACCTGGACAGGTGGGCAAAACTTAAAAACTCAGTACAGGCAAGGGTATCAATAGTTAAGATGGATGTACTACCAAGAATCAACTTCATCAGTTCAATGCTACCGTTACCCCCTCCAGAGGGTTACTGGAAAAGATTACACTCCTCCACATACAAATTTATTTGGAATAACATACCACCTTGCATAAAAAGATCCACCGCACAGAGAAATAAAGCAGACGGTGGCTTGGCAGTTCCAGATTTTTTCCAATATGTTAAGGCATACACATTAAGACCATTGACAATATGGTTTGATCCCCAGGCATTGGCATCCTGGAGAAAATTGGAAGAAAACATAGTAGCCCCACATAGACTGAAGGACATAGCACACACTAAACTACCAATCAAGCACTGTGAGCGGAAATTTGGCCCCATAATTACCCATGCAATCCGGATATGGCGTGAAACACAAAAAAATATCCTAACCCTCAAAAATGGCATAATCATACTCCCATATTCAATAACAATGCACTCTTAATGGAAAAACGTCCTATAAGATTCCCTATATGGGAAGAGCAAGGCATACACTCATTAGGGGATATTTTTAATAACCAGGGTTTTTGTAGTTATGGAGAAATATGCACAAAATTTAACCTCACCGAGTCCACATGGCTTTTTTACATACAGTTACGCCTATGTTTGAGGTCTCACGGTGTTCCATTAGACATACCAGTTGAACACCACAGATACCACAAATTCTTCTATGAAAGAGATACATTGAGAGGTTTTGTTATGGTTTGACACCGACCCCAAACGCAAACGGCACAGAGAGAGTTGTTTCAGAGTTAGCCAAAATCAAGGGCTTGTTTATTTACTGAGTAAACAGAAAGAATTTGGTGGAGAACAGAACAAACTGGGAAACAGGCATGTGAGGAATGTTTGCTGCTCTGCAGCTTCTCCCGGGGGGTTACGTTTGTGGAATCTGTCCGTGACGTCTGAGCCGCTCTGCAGAATCCTCCCAGCATATACTCCGGGGTGGTGGCGGATAGGGAGAGAGAGAGTCCGAGTTAGCTCAGTGCACAATTGGAAACTGACAGGTGACAGGTGAAGTGACTTGTCCAAACAGATAAATCCAAGTGACAGAATCTTCGGTGTGAAACACACAGTGAGCAATGTCCAAACAATAAATCCAAGTGACAGAATCTTCGGTGTGAAACACACAGTGAGCAATGTCCAAACAATAATAAATCCAAAGTGAATATCCAAACAGGCAAAAAGGGTGAGAGCAGTCTGAACGAAAAACAGGATCTCTTCAGTGCTTTAACAACACACAAAAACGATTGAATCCAAAAGACTGTTTTTACAAAAACTCACCAGAGCGCTGTGCGTGAAGCGGGCGGATCAAACAAGGCGAGCGCTTCGTAACGGGGAAGCAGGTTCTCCAAACGGAATATTTCTCGAGAGTCCTGGAAGGCAAAGAACAGGGAAAGCAGCGACGGAAGGAAACGGCAAATGCTGAGAATATTTCAGAACGATCCAACATTGATAATAGGGGAATCAGGGTATATAAAGCCAAGGGGTGCTTAATGACAAGCTGTGACAGCTGCGGGATGAAATTGATCATTGCTCCAGAAGCGTGTGGTTGGGGGAGCACCAATCAAACGGCATCTACAGGAAGAAGCGTGTGGAGAGGAGAATGCAATTAATTAACCGAAATGTCTTAAAGGAACAGAGCGAGTGGGTGAGCAGCGGACAAAACCTCACAGTACCCCCCCCTCCACGGGAGCCACCCGGCGACCAGGCTCGCCCGGATGGGCACGATGGAAGTCTGTGATCAGGCCGGGATCCACGATGAGCTGTCGGGAGACCCAGCTCCGTTCCTCCGGGCCGTAACCCTCCCAGTCCACCAGGTACTGGAACCCCCGACCCCGCCGTCAAACGCCCATCAACCGGCGGACCTGCCACTGGGGGTGACCGTCCACCATCTCGGGAGGTGGTGGATCAGGAGCTGGAGGCATCAGGGGACTGAGGGAGACAGGCTTAACCCGGGACACATGGAAAACGGGGTGAATGTGCATGGACGCAGGAAGTTTAAGACGCAGAGCCGCCGGACTGAGTACCTTCAGAACCTCGAAAGGTCCGACGAACCGGGGGTTAAGTTTCTTGGCCGAGGACCGAAGCGGGAGGTCCCTCGCGGAAAGCCACACCCTCTGCCCAGGGTGGTACGTCGGCGCAGGAACCCGGCGCCGGTCAGCCCCACGACAGGCACACTCAGATGTCCGGAGCAGCGCGGTCCTGGTGATTTCCCAGACCCGTCGGCAGCGGTCGAGGTGGTCCTGCACGAAGGGAACTGCCACCTCCGTCTCCTGTGCAGGGAAAAGAGGGGGTTGGTAGCCCAGGGATATCTCAAAAGGTGAGAGGCCGGTGGCGGAACTCACCATGGAGTTGATGGAGTACTCGACCCAGGGAAGGAAACGGCTCCAAGAAGCTGGTCTCTCGGCTGCCACACACCGAAGAGCAGACTCCACGCTCTGGTTCATCCTCTCCGTTTGACCGTTAGTCTGGGGATGATAACCAGAGGAAAGACTGACCGTCGCCCCCAATCCCTTGCAAAAAGCCCGCCATACCTGGGAGGTGAACTGGGGCCCCCGGTCCGAAACGATGTCCTGGGGAAAACCATGGAGGCGAAACACGTGGTGTGTCAGGAGGTCCGCCGTCTCGGCCGCCGAGGGAAGCTTGGAAAGGGCCACGAGGTGAACCCCCTTGCTGAACCGATCCACCACGGTCAGAAGGCAAGTGTTCCCCTGGGAGGAGGGAAGACCTGTGACGAAGTCCAGCGCCACATGTGACCAAGGACGGCTCGGAACGGGAAGTGGCTGTAACAGCCCGGAGGGTGCCTGGTGGGAGGCCTTGCTGCGGGCGCAGACCGCGCAGGCCAATACGAACTCCTTGACGTCGTTCCTCATGGTGGGCCACCAGAATCGACGAGCCAGGAAGGAGAACGTGCGATGAACGCCCGGGTGGCAGGCGAACCGGCTGGTATGGCCCCACTGGAGGACCCGGGACCGGACTGAGTCGGGGACGAAGAGACGATGAATCGGTACGTTGCTTGGAGCGCGAGGGAAGCGTAGGGCACGCCTTACCACCCCCTCGATGCCCAAGGTGACGGCTCCTACCACCCTGGCCTCCGGGAGGATGGGAGTCGGGTCCTCAGTGGGTGGAGCCCCCTTGGAGTGTAACCGGGACAGGGAGTCGGCCTTCGTGTTGCGGGAACCAGGACGAAACGTCAGCGAGAAGTCGAACCGACTGAGGAAGCTGGCCCATCTTGCCTGCCGACCGTTGAGGCGCTTGGAACCACGGATGTACGTCAGGTTCTTGTGGTCCGTCCAGATGGTAAACGGCTCCTCGGCCCCCTCAAGCCAATGACGCCACTCCTCCAAAGCAGCCACGACCGCCAGCAGCTCCCGATTGCCGATGTCATAGTTCCTCTCGGCAGGGAGGAACCGACGCGAGTAGAAGGCGCACGGATGTACCTTCTGGTCCGTTGCCGAACGCTGGGATAAGATAGCTCCCAGTCCAGTATCCGAGGCGTCCACCTCAACGATGAACTGTCTCTTGGGGTCTGGGTGGAGCAAGATCGGGGCAGAAGTGAACCTCTTCTTGAGGGAGCGGAACGCAGCACACGCCGCTGGGGACCAGTCGAACGGCAGGGCGGGAGAGGTCAGTCTGGTAAGCGGTTCCGCCACTTGACTGTAGTTCCGGATGAACCTTCGGTAGAAGTTGGCGAACCCGAGGAAACTCTGTAACTCCTTCCGAGAGGTGGGTTCAGGCCACTCCTCCACTGCTTGGATCTTGCGAGGATCAGCTCGGGTCAAGCCCTTCTCCACGATGAAGCCCAGGTAATCGACGGAGTCGGAGTGGAATCGGCACTTCTCCGCCTTGACAAAGAGCCGATTGTGGAGGAGGCGCTCCAGCACACGGCGGACATGCTGGATGTGCTCCTCGAGGGTCTTGGAGAAGATGAGGATGTCGTCCAGGTACACTACCACAAACTCCTCCAGCATGTCACGAAGGACGTCGTTCATGAGCGCCTGGAATACAGCCGGTGCGTTGGTGAGGCCGAACGGCATCACCAGGTACTCGTAGTGGCCCCTGGGAGTCTTGAAGGCGGTCTTCCATTCATCGCCCTCACGGATACGGACTAGATGGTAGGCACTCCGGAGGTCCAGCTTGGTAAAGACGGTAGCCTGGGTGAGAGGCTCGAAGGTGGAGTTCATGAGAGGTAGAGGGTATTTGTTCTTAATGGTGATCTCGTTGAGCTGGCGATAGTCGATGCAGGGTCGAAGGTCCCCGTCCTTCTTCCCAACAAAGAAGAAACCGGCCGCCACCGGAGAGGAGGAAGGCCGAATGAGTCCTGCTTCCAAGGACTCAGAGATGTATTGATCCATCGCCGCCTTCTCCGGAACGGTCAGACTGTAGAGGCGGCTGCCGGGAAGGGGAGCCCCTTGGCGGAGGTCGATGGCACAGTCGTACGGACGGTGGGGTGGAAGGGCCTGAGCCCTGGACTTACTGAAAACCTCCATGAGGTCGTGGTACTCGGGGGGTATGGTCGAAAAGTCTGGAGGCGGCTCACCAACGGACCTCCGGGGCGGGGGACAGGACGCCGCCTGTAGGCACTGGGCATGACAGGAGGAGCTCCAGCCCTTGATGGTACCGGAGGACCAGGCGATGTGGGGCTCGTGCAGCGCGAGCCAGGGCCGACCCAGGACTACTGGGACAAGAGGGGATCTGGTGATAAGGAACTGGAGTCTCTCAACGTGGTTTCCAGCAATGGTCAGCATGACAGGGCAGGTGCGTTGAGAGATGTCGGCCAGGCGGTGTTGGTCCAATGCGAATATCTCCAAAGGCCTCACTACTGTAGGTCCTCAAGTGGAATGTTGGCCCGGGTAGCAAACTCGAAGTCGAGGAAACTCTCGTCTGCCCCCGAGTCAATGAGTGCCTCCACCGTGGCCCGTTGGTCCGCCCAGGCCAGGGTGACGCTCATCAGATGGCCAGGTGGTGCACGGCTCTGGGAATGAGAAAAACGGCTCACCAGGATCTCCCGGGGTCCCGGCGAGCCTGGTCTTTTGTCCGGGTGGGGCAGTTGGCGATTCGGTGTCCCTCCCGACCGCAGTAGAGGCAGAGACCGGACCTGAACCTCGCCTCCCGTTCAGCTTGGCTCAGATGAGAACGTCCCAGCTGCATGGGTTCCTCCTCGGGTACCGAACGGGAGGGGAAAAAACCACCAGTCGTGTTGGGGGCAGGGCGACCAGCAGTACCGTCACGAGTACGGGGGGTTCGGAGTACCTCAGGAGGTCCCTGTCGGGTTCTCTCACGTCTTCTCTCCTGGAGGCGTCCGTCGATGCGAATGGTGAGGCTGAACAGGTCCTCGAGGGACTCAGGTTCCTCCCGGGTCGCGAGCTGGTCCCTGACTGCGTCACTGAGCCCCCTCATGAAGGTAAGACGAAGTGCTTGGTCGTTCCATCCGCTCTCCACCGCCGCCAGTCTGAACTCCAGCACGTAGTCGGTAACCCCGCCGCTGCCCTGCCGGAAGGTACCCAACCGGGCTCCAGGGTCCAGACCACGGGCTGGATGGTGGAACACCCTGCGGAGCTCAGCCACGAAGTCTGGATAGGAGAAACAGAAGTCTGCCTCCATTGCCCAGGAGGAAGTGACCCACTGGGCTGCCCGGCCTGAGAGCAAGTTAGTCATATAGGCCACTTGGGCTCCTCTTGAAGTGAAACGACTGGGTTGATGACGAAAAACCAACTCACATTGCATGATGAATGTGGCACAATCCTCGAAGTTGCCGTCGAACAGCCGTGGTTCGGAGAGACGGGGCTCCCGAGGTGCGGGATCGGGAAGCGCGGGGCCTGCCAGGGCTGCGGGTGATGCTCCGGCCAATGTTCCTGAAGGGAGTGGGGGTACAAGCAAGGCGTTAACGGTGTCACTCAGCGTGTGTAGATGGAGGAGAATACTTGATTGCTGGCCTGCCAGAGCGGCCAGGGACCCCTGAATAGGCTAGACCTGCTCCCTGAGTTCCTGTACAGCAGCCGCAGCCCAGTCTAGTTGGTGACTGTGATCCTTGGTTAACTCGATTTGGCCAGCTAGTGCTGTTCTGACTCTCTCTGTGTCGGCTGGGGTCGTCATATTGGTTGGATCGTAATGTTATGGTTTGACACCGACCCCAAACGCAAACGGCACAGAGAGAGTTGTTTCAGAGTTAGCCAAAATCAAGGGCTTGTTTATTTACTGAGTAAACAGAAAGAATTTGGTGGAGAACAGAACAAACTGGGAAACAGGCATGTGAGGAATGTTTGCTGCTCTGCAGCTTCTCCCGGGGGGTTACGTTTGTGGAATCTGTCCGTGACGTCTGAGCCGCTCTGCAGAATCCTCCCAGCATATACTCCGGGGTGGTGGCGGATAGGGAGAGAGAGAGTCCGAGTTAGCTCAGTGCACAATTGGAAACTGACAGGTGACAGGTGAAGTGACTTGTCCAAACAGATAAATCCAAGTGACAGAATCTTCGGTGTGAAACACACAGTGAGCAATGTCCAAACAATAAATCCAAGTGACAGAATCTTCGGTGTGAAACACACAGTGAGCAATGTCCAAACAATAATAAATTCAAAGTGAATATCCAAACAGGCAAAAAGGGTGAGAGCAGTCTGAACGAAAAACAGGATCTCTTCAGTGCTTTAACAACACACAAAAACGATTGAATCCAAAAGACTGTTTTTACAAAAACTCACCAGAGCGCTGTGCGTGAAGTGGGCGGATCAAACAGGGCGAGCGCTTCGTAACGGGGAAGCAGGTTCTCCAAACGGAATATTTCTCGAGAGTCCTGGAAGGCAAAGAACAGGGAAAGCAGCGACGGAAGGAAACGGCAAATGCTGAGAATATTTCAGAACGATCCAACATTGATAATAGGGGAATCAGGGTATATAAAGCCAAGGGGTGCTTAATGACAAGCTGTGACAGCTGCGGGATGAAATTGATCATTGCTCCAGAAGCGTGTGGTTGGGGGAGCACCAATCAAACGGCATCTACAGGAAGAAGCGTGTGGAGAGGAGAATGCAATTAATTAACCGAAATGTCTTAAAGGAACAGAGCGAGTGGGTGAGCAGCGGACAAAACCTCACAGGTTTTGTATCAGGTTTTTATTATCAATTACTAACGTCCTCGTATGAAACCCTCCAACTAGACTCTGTCTGGAGGAGGGATATACCAGACCTGGAAAGTGACTTTGATTGGCAAGAAGCATGGGCAAATGTCCGTCTTACATCAAGGAACCCGGACCATCAACAAATCAATCTTATCTATATTCACAGGACATACTTGACTCCTGTAAGACTGAACAGAATGGGCCTTAAACAAGACTCAAAATGCTCCCAATGTACAAATGGAGACGAAGGGACATTTATGCACATGTATTGGGACTGCCCACCAGTTAAGGCATTCTGGAAAGATGTGACCCATCAATTATCAAAACTCGTATCTTGGAATATACCAGTACACCCCTCTGTATTACTATTGAATGATGTTTTTGAGTTTGCAGTAAATCCACAGCTAAAGAGATTGGTTTTATCGGGTATCACAGTAGCTAAAAAACTGATCGCATCACGCTGGTTTCAACCGGAAAAAATTTGCAGGAAGGTTTGGTCTCTTACATATCTCGATGTGATTTATCAAGAAATATCTACAGCAAGAATTCTGGGTCTCAACGAATCCAAAATGTCAATGTGGTTAGAAGTGGTGGAGAGAATAAAAGCTAGCTTATAATGGTAGTGTCTGGTTAGAGTGAGGGATAATGGAGGTACTATCCAAGGAGGGGTCCGGGAGGGGGGGGGTTCGAGCTGGAGCATATGTGTGTAGGGTTTTAGAAAATAGGTATTAGGGGTATATCCTGTATAAGGCATTTGTATAATTGGTAATTTCGTTGGATATACACTATATACGTTAAAATATTATTATAGACTTTTTTTTGTTTTCTGTTTCTGTACTTGCATGTCATTTTAGCCACCTTGTCTGTTAGTTTCATTATGCATTATGTGTTGAGTACTGACTTTTAATAATTTTTGTTTTGCAATAAAAAAAAAAAAAAAAAAAAAAAAAAAGTATCTGGGAGGATACTCTACTCCTTCTACTCCGGAGCTGTAGAGAGCATCTTGACTGGAAACATCACTGCCTGGTATGGAAACAGCACGGCACAGGACAAGAAGGCCATACAGAGAGTGGTGCGCTCAGCCGAGCGTACTACGGGTATTGCACTACCACCCCTGCAGGTCCTATACAACAAGAGGTGCAAATACAGAGCCTGCAGAATAATGAAAGACCCTCACCACCCCAACAACAGCCTGTTCATGCTGCTGTGGTCAGGCAGACGCCTGCGAACACCAGCAACTAGGACAGAGAGACTTCGGCTCAGCTTCTTCCCCCAGGCCATCAGAGTCTTGAACACTGAACTCTCCACACACAAGCACACATGAGCACACACACAACACACACACTGTACACGCTCACACACTAGCAGCCACTTTAACATGAGCAAACACACACTCGTGCGGCACACGCTCACACTTATGGTTTGATTGATTGATTGAAAACTTTATTAACAGATTGCAGAATGGGTACAATACAGTACAGCTCAATACACACAACATGTCCTACCATGCTCTGTAAATGACTCATGTACATATACCGATATGCCCTACTTTGTTTACTTGTTTTATTGCACAATGTCGTTCTATTGGATTCTATTATATATTACTATTGTATTATGTACATCGTTGCGGGCAAGACCCCCCGCATTTCATTGTATACTTGTATGCCGTGACAAATAAAACTCTTGACTTGACTCTTGACTTGAAATTAATGGTAGTGAATGAGGAGCCCGACACCTGGGGGGAAGGGTGGTGTTGACAGCAGACGCCAGGGTCGTCACTAGCTTACTAGTAGATTACTTTAAATAGAGGTAAGACTGCTGATTGTTGACAAGTTCTACTAAAGTGAAATATCCCTTTATTTAATTTATATAATTCAGGGTTGGTGCTAACTTCAGTAAATAACTTTTTTTGTTTAACTTATATAATGCATCAATTGACGATTAGGATTGTGCATGTTTATTTTTCCATACTCCGTCCCAATTAATTTAGATTTTTTACCAAATAGAGATATAGCATTACGTTCTCTGCCATGTTTTAATGAAACATTATTAATTAGAGGGAAAGAGGCTGCTATTGTAACGGACGTTCTGCCTGTGAATTCTTTCTGCGTTGTGTTCTGTGGTGTGAGGCTTAGGGATGAGTCGGCACACGTGGACACTTTCAATCATTTATTGGTGAATCTGCAATGGAGACCACCTGTGTAGAACGAATGGCGAATACACAAAAGGAAACAGCGTCAACACATGTGCTCGCAGTCATGTCTCTCACGTTGGGTCCGTGTTGCAAACTTGCATAAACAATATATTGCACAATAAACACATATTAAGGCACATACCTGTGTAGAACGAATGGCGAATACACAAAAGGAAACAGCGTCAACACATGTGCTCTCAGTCATGTCTGTGGACAGAGAACACTAGTTAACTATATTGCCTCGGTGAAATACACAGACTAAGACCTTCAATTGTGCATATTATATAACCACACCGTTCGTACCAACACTATCAAGTAATTATTATCTATCAACATTCAAGTCTTATACAAAATATATACACAACAGTATGAAACACAATACCGCGACGCGCCACAATAATAGACATACCTCTCACGTTGGGTCCGTGTTGCAAACTGAACCCAAACCGGAAGGCTGCTCCTAACACGCGCGAATACCTGACCCGGAAGTGCTACACTCTTGAACGTGAACTTTCCAAGTTACGTTCAAATAAAAGTGCCTTTGGTATAAAGAAATAATAAATAATAATAACCACTTGTAAACAATTGTAAACAGGATTTGGTAACATTTCAATCCTTAATAAAATAATAAACAATAGTAACCACTTGGAGACATTTATAAAACAGGATTTGGTGACATTTCAATCCTTAAATAGTAATAATAAACAATGTTCAATTGACCTGGTTACATTCACCCCTCCTGAAATTTCACCAACATCCTGTGTCAGCAGAGCAAGAGGGACATACAAAGAGAAAAAAATATAGGTAGTCCATCACTGACCTAAACTGGCACAAGATACAAGGACCTAGTCCCCTAGTCGACTCAAAAGTCACCCCCAAAAGAGGTTCAGAGAATAAAAAAGATTGATCAAGTCTCAGAATTCCCTTAGACCAGCACGACGCCTGATACGCCACACCATTCTTGGCACTTATTAAAGAAATGATAGACACCTACTAAGAAAAAAAATTATCTAACCGGGTCTCTAGTGCTCCAGGCTCTAGCTCCATCCCTCACACTCGTTCCTGAGCTATCACTCCTGCAACAGGAGGTCTCTAGCATCTGAGTGTATAGAGAAAAAAAAGAAATCCCCCACTAACACCCACTGGCTCCAAAAAAAAATTATATACTGGGTCTCTAGTGCTCCAGGCACCAGCTCCATCCCTCACACTCGTTCCTGAGCTATCACTCCTGCAACAGGAGGTCTCTAGCATCTGAGTGTATCGAGAAAAAAACAGAAATCCCCACTAACACCCACTGTCTCCAAAAAAAATGATATACTGGGTCTCTAGGCCCGGTCTCTAGCTCAATCCCTCACTCGTCTCTGAGCTATCACTCCTGTAATAGAAGATCTTTAGCATCTGAGTATAACAAGAAGAGCTAGAAACCCATTACCAACACCCACTGGCTCAAAAAAATATATCACGAATGTATAATGCTGTACAAATTGAATCCATCATTATATCATTACTATAAATTAACCTGCAATGTCACCGTCACAAATGTCCCCTCTGCCATGCTCCTAACCCTCAAGAGACCTAATACAGTCTGTGCTCCTGCTAGACTGTAGCTTAGCCGTGATGGACTCACCAATCACCTCTGCCAGCTGTGTGATGAGTGCACTTAACCCCAACTGTTCACCTGTTAGCCGCCCACTAACTGGTGGTAGACCTGGCCTGGCACGGTCCACATACTCTGTGGAGGTAAGCTGTGGAGTGTCAAATGTGACTGGATCTGGTCCTTCTGTCTCTGAGAGCAGATTGTAAAATCCCCCTCCCACACCCAACTCTATATCCACCCCCTCTGCCATGCTCCTACCTTTCACACAGGCTTAACAGAAGAAAAAAAATTAAATAACCTGTTCAGGTCTTTTAAATACTGTAGTAGAAAGAAAATGAAAAAAAATGAATAGGAATGACTTTACATAAGGGGTTAACCAATCAAATAAATAAACCCTTATATATTATATATACAATTAATATCTAAATGTCTTCTGCACATCCACTGACATGCATCCTCATCTTCATGTCTTTCTCTTCTTCAGTTCATTCATTGTCTGTTCACAATTTACAAAACAGTGGCCTGTCCTTCTCCACGTAGGGTGAAAAGTTCTTTTCACCGGCCACTAGATGGCAGCGTTGACATACCTTCACTGTACTGAAGCCTCGTAGGGTGAAGTTCTTTTCACTGGCCACTAGATGGCAGCGTCTCACCATTGATGAGGCTGTGACTGTGGAGTCACTGTGACTGTGAAGGTAAGCTGTGGTCTGCAGTCCCCGGCGAACGATCAGATGACGTTCTCCCTTCTGCCTTTGATGAGTCTTTATCCGAAGGTCGACGGCACCAATGTAACGGACGTTCTGCCCGTGAATTCTTTCTGCGTTGTGTTCTGTGGTGTGAGGCTTAGGGATGAGTCGGCACACGTGGACACTTTCAATCATTTATTGGTGAATCTGCAATGGAGACCACCTGTGTAGAACGAATGGCGAATACACAAAAGGAAACAGCGTCAACACATGTGCTCTCAGTCATGTCTCTCACGTTGGGTCCGTGTTGCAAACTTGCATAAACAATATATTGCACAATAAACACATATTAAGGCACATACCTGTGTAGAACGAATGGCGAATACACAAAAGGAAACAGCGTCAACACATGTGCTCTCAGTCATGTCTGTGGACAGAGAACACTAGTTAACTATATTGCCTCGGTGAAATACACCGACTAAGACCTTCAATTGTGCATATTATATAACCACACCGTTCGTACCAACACTATCAAGTAATTATTATCTATCAACATTCAAGTCTTATACAAAATATATACACAACAGTATGAAACACAATACCGCGACGCGCCACAATAATAGACATACCTCTCACGTTGGGTCCGTGTTGCAAACTGAACCCAAACCGGAAGGCTGCTCCTAACACGCGCGAATACCTGACCCGGAAGTGCTACACTCTTGAACGTGAACTTTCCAAGTTACGTTCAAATAAAAGTGCCTTTGGTATAAAGAAATAATAAATAATAATAACCACTTGTAAACAATTGTAAACAGGATTTGGTAACATTTCAATCCTTAATAAAATAATAAACAATAGTAACCACTTGGAGACATTTATAAAACAGGATTTGGTGACATTTCAATCCTTAAATAGTAATAATAAACAATGTTCAATTGACCTGGTTACACTATGTTTTAATGAAACATTATTAATTAGAGGGAAAGAGGCTGCCATGTTTTAATGAAACATTATTAATTAGAGGGAAAGAGGCCACATCTCTCCATGATCAGCAGGGAGCTGGGGATTCTGCACTAAGCCACTTTAGTAAAGAGTGAAAGGCCAATGAATAGAAATAGTTTAAAATGTGGGACTGGGGACTTCTTTCTCTGAAAATTAAATAACTACTGTATATTCTGGCTTCCTTTCATTTCCATGTAAACAGTTATGAGGGCAGGTGCTCACATTTTAAAAAGGGCACATCTATCACAGTAAAAAACATTTTTCAGAAGTTTTATTTCTTTCTTTTTCTTGAAATGGTTATTTCTCTCAAATGCCAAAATAAGACAGCGACTCCTACAGGTCGGTTGGTGCGCCTGCGCAGTAGAATCAGGAAGCGACGAGGGCGGCGTGTCCCTCCCACGCGTTACTCCCCGCCGCTGAGAGATCGCGCTGTGCAGGTGAAAAGATGCGACGGCTGCCTCCTCGAGTACCGGAGGGGACACGTGATGCAAGGCTTCGTCCACATTGCAGCCGGCTTGTGGGAGGCATGGCCAACAGCCTTCGAGACAGGGGAGGGTAGAATTGGACAATACGAAATTGGGGACGGGAGAAAAATAGAAAAATGGGGAGAAAAAGTTGATAAAAAAAAAATGCCAAAATATATTGACAGATGGGGATGAAGATAATACACCAGTAACAACAACATCACCCCCATGTCTCTAGCAGCTACCAGGTCCACAAGATGGCTACTTTAAAAAAAAAAACAGAGAATAAACACTGAAATAGGAAGAACAGCTTTTTCAAGCTTCACACCTTGGGCATGGAATGGGCTACAGGACCATATCCACTTACTCACTGTGAGAATGCTATTCATCGACTACAGCTCAGCATTCAATACCATAGTCCCCTCCAAACTCATAGCCAAGCTCAGGGACCTGGGCTTGAACTATGACCTCTGCCAGTGGGTCTTGGACTTCCTGACAGGCAGACCCCAGGTGGTAAGAGCAGGCAACTACACCTCCTCATCCATCACGCTCAACATAGGGGCCCCCCAGGGCTGTGTCCTGAGCCCCCTCCTCTACTCCCTGTACACACATGACTACGTGGCACAGCGAAACAACAACACAATCATCAAATTTGCTGATGACACAGTAGTGGTGGGCCTGATCTCTTCCAACGACGAGAGGGCCTACCTGGAAGAGGTAGAGAATCTGTCACAGTGGTGTCAGGAGAACTGCCTCTCCCTGAACGTCAGCAAAACAAAAGAGATGATTGTGGACTTCAGGAGGTCGGGGGTCAAGGACTACAGCCCCCTCAGCATCGACGGGGCACCGGTTGAGAGAGTGAACAGTTTTAAGTACCTCGGAGCCCACATATCCGAGGACTTGACATGGACCACACACATTGACAGTGTTGTGAAGAAGGCACGACAACGCCTCTACTTCCTCAGGCGCCTAAGGAAGTTCCAAGTCAGTCAGAAGATCCTTAAGAACTTCTACTCATGTACAATAGAGAGCATCCTGACTGGCAACATCACCTCCTGGTTTGGGAATAGCACTGCACAAGACCGTAGCAGACTACAAAGAGTGACACGTGCATCCAAACGCACAATTGGAGGGGGGCTTCCCACCCTCCAGAACATTTACAACAAGCGGTGCAGGGGTAAGGCTAAGAGAATCATCAAGGACTCCAGCCACCCGAACAACTGCCTCTTTGAACTGCTGCGGTCAGGCAAGCGATACCGGAGTCTCAAGGCGAGCACAGAAAGACTCAGAAGAAGCTTCTATCCCCAGGCCATCAGGCTGCTCAACGAACAATAAACACTATGCAACAACCATCAAATGCACACAGCACACACATCCACACGCACACACTCACTTTAAACAAACAACACACTGCAGCACCCACTCTCCACACTTTAGATCACCTAAACACACTTTATATTTATTGGTAAAGGATTTGCACTACAACTCTCGTACACCTTACTGTAAATTGTACCTAAATTGTACCTCATCCCATTTCTGCTTTGCACTATATAGTATTGTATATTAGTACATTGCATAGTATATTGTATATTGTATGGTAACTCAGTTACTTCTATTCTGCATCGAACATTGTACATATGTCTATACTGAACACTGTGACCTCTATTTTTACTTCTATTTTACATGCTATACTATTTTATTTCATACTTATCTTGTCTAGCACAGTCTCTGGAGCGTAACAGTAAGAAGCATTTTGTATAAAAGTATTCTGTACTTCTGTATGACAACTATTAAAGAAACTTGAACTTGAAACTTGAAACACAGATAAGTGCATGCAATAGGATTGGAGACAGCTGTGTCTGTGGATGGTGGCGGTGTGAGGCAGCACGGAAATGCTCAGTCGAATAAGATGAACTTTTAGCCAAACTTTGACATTCACTCTTTTAATTTTGATCCTGAATTCATTTAAACTTCAATAGTCTTCCTTGTTGAAGCAAAACGGTGCTTTTTCTCGCATCGGGCAGTGTTTTGACAGGGGCGCGTCGGCCGTCGGTCTACACACACCGAGCTCACCTGCAATCAATCGGCGTCATGACGAGCCCGATGGAGGTGGCGGTGCCGGTGGAAATCAACCTGGAGACACTGTGGAGGCTATTCAGGGATTCAGCACTAAAATGGATTCTAAGGTGGACCCCATATACAACAAACTGGATGTAATCCAGACAAATCTGGACACTCTGGGGGATCACGTTTCCGAGCTCGAGACACAGGTCAGTGCCACTGAAGATAATACACAGGATCAAATGAAGCGCATAAAACAGCTCGATTTTTTTTTGATTATCTGCTCACAGAGAGAGAGAACTCGGAGAACAGGAGCAGGGCTCTGAATCTGCGTTTTGTGAACATTACCGAGGGCCGCAAGGGTGGGGGTAGGCAACCCTAGGCACGCGTGCCTGCACGCAGGGGCATTTTCATAGGCACAGGGGGCAGCATTAAAAAAATATATATATATAATAATTTTTTTTTTTTTTTTGCTTTGAAATATTGTAGTAAAATATTTTGCACTGTTGTCGCATTTATCTAGTTGAAATCCTCCCACAGGTTCTTTTTACTACCACATATTTAATTGAGACCCTTTATTTGTTTATTATTTCAATTTAGCTGGAAATACATTGCTACATCATTCAGTAACATTTGCAGAGCCTTATAACAAAAACATTATTAAGGGCACCATTGTGACCAGTGGGATTAATCAACACATTTTATTATTTATTTTTCTATTTCATTGAACATTGCACATGTTAAAAGCCATTTTTTTACTCAAAATGTGAGTATTACCAAGTCAACTTGTGTTCTTAAAACAATGACAATAAACATAGTTTTATTAGGTTGAAATAATGTGGTTATGTCCTTATTTTTCTGTTAACTTATTATGGATTGAAAACTGAAAACCTTAATGCACAGTAACTGAACTCAATATTTTAAAGTTCTGGTAACTTATTATTATTTATTTTTTTACAGTGTAGTCTTGCGATCAATCAAAACTTATTTACACGATATACCTCACATTCACCCTCCATTCACATCCTGGTGTTCTCCTGGTGTTCTCCATTAGGCCTGTAGGTGGAGCTATGACAGCATACGTACAGTACACACACCGATGGTGTGTGATGTGTCCAAAAATGAATGGGCAAATGTGAGTGAAATGGTCGCACTGTATGCAGCTGTTTATCTGCATTGCACCCCCCCCCCCCCCCAACTCAGATTTAGGGTTGATACAACCATCATAATAATATTGTTAATAATAACAATAACAATAATGATGTAATAATGTAAAAATTATCATTAAAAATACCTGATTATGAGAAAAAAAAATTACGATGCATGGAATATTGTTGAGGCACACTAGTTACAACTATATTTCAAACAGGCACTCCATGTCAAAAAGGTTGCTGACATCACTCATTTTATGTCTCAACTGATTCCCGAGCTTCTGGGGAGAAATAACTTTCCGGAGCCCCTGGCCATTGCAACGGCACACCGAATTGGTCGGCTGGAGTCCAAAGATGACGACGACTTGCTCTACATGGGAAATCGCGTCTATATTTTTCCCGACTACAGTAAGGCAATGCATGACAAACGCCGAAGTTTCATCATCACTGTAAAGAAGAAACTGCGGGAAAAGGGGTTCGAGTCGCCCTGCGTGGCAGCACACCTGAAGTGAAGACTGAGGGCAAATGGAAGAAGTTCAACTCTCACGAGGAGGCAGAGGCCGTCTTGCTGCCATCATCAGTGAACTCTTCTCTGAATTCGACAGGATAAACAAACTACAGAACATGTACTCGTCCTCCTGAGTGAGTGTTTACTAAAGTTTCCCTTCAATGTGGAGACATCGTTTGTCAGTCCTTGATTTATTGTCAAATCTGTAAATGACAGTCCTTGTCCCGAACTCTCAAAGCTGTATGAGCTTAGCCTATAAAGGGGCGATTTAATTTAATTAAACCTAATTTGAGCATTATATTGTGTCATACGTTTCCTTTCCTTTTATCGATTCAGACTGAGCAGAAGTGGTGGTAAGATTTAGACCACCTAAGCCATGGCTGGTTCATTTAGTAACCAAGCAGTTTTATTTTTTATTTTCCTTTTGTCTTTGTTTTGTATGTGTGACAGGGTCCTTCTCCTCTCCCCTCCAAACACACAAATGATGGCGTAGTCGAAAAAATGATCTTGGTGTTGTTTTATTTGCCGGCCTCCCACGGTGCAGAGGTGACATTAGTTTACAAAAAGTGACAATCGAAATAACAAAAAAATACACTATACTACCTGGAATATCAAACGAGTTCCACAATAACTTCATTTGATAAACAGACAAACAAAACTCTTACGACACTTCCCTAAGTTACCTTCATTGTAACAGAGCAGGGCAAGCCTGACACAAAACAAACAAAACACTTACGGCGCTTCCCATCATCACGGGATGTCCACCACTCCGGTCATCACCGTGAGACAGCCACTCACAGGGAGACGGGACAGGCGTTAGACAGTTTGCGTGATTGTGATGGGCAGACATACTGTAGCAATAGATACATGTGGTAAGCATATGTGAATAGAATAGAAGTACTTAACCCAGCAATGAACTCAACATCTACACCACGTTGACAGACCACGGACAGAAGACGGTAAGAAGCTGATCCATGGCCTCGGTGGTGCACGTAGAACAGTCACTGCAATCTTGGCCAAGACCCCGAGACATCCACCACCTTGGTCAATACTACAAGACAACCACTCAAGAGAGATGGGGAGATGGGGGGAGGGGGGTTAGAGATGTTTGTAGTTGGTGGAGATGGAGCAATAAATACATGTAGTGAGCATATGCATACATGGTGATTTGGTGACAGTAGAATAAAAGTATATAAGAAAATTGTGAAATTGAGTAATAGATAGAACTAAGAACTACTGCAAGCGTATGTATACAGGATGAGATAAAAGACAATGGCTCAGGGCCATATGCCCCAGGGGGGCAGGAGAAACCACTCAGAATTGGTCAGGGCAGAGCAGGTAAGGTTCAGCGCTGCAGGCCAGCCAGAAAGCGATATGAAGCTGTTCCATGGGACCGGTTGAGACAGAGGTTAAAAAGGTTCTCCCATGTCTGCAGAAAAGCAGACATGGGAGCAAATAGACATCCTAACTAAACTAGACAGATTAATCTAAGGGTCAGTCCACGACCAGGTGAGATCAGGGTAGGTTGAAGGAGAGAGAGAAAAGATGGGTCTTAAGCAGGGATTTAAAAGCTTCGACAGAGCAGGCGCCCCTGACGACGGCAGGTAATTTGTTCCACAGGTAGGGAGCATGGTAGACAAAGGCTCTGTGACCGGCGGATTTCTTTTTCTTTTTTTTTACTTTATTGCCAACAGCAATACAATATGACAGTACAGACAAAATAAAATAAAGTAAACACTTACAAATAAATAACCTTGAGATTGGGTCCCTCCTCCAAAGCATTCCCAACTACACAAATATACCTACACCTTTCCCTCTCTATATATACATACCCATAACCATAATACACACATGTATATTTCCCTCCATCCTGTCTCAAAGCAGTGTGTCCCAAGCCTACCCAAGATAGCTAGTAATTGACCTCCATCTCCTCTCAAAGAGAGGCATCTTCAGCTGTAGCTGGGCTGTCATGTGTTTCATATGTACATGTTTAACTTTCTGTATCCATTGAGCAGTCGTAGGGGGCTCAGGTTTCATCCAGTTAATAGTAGTGCTGTCAATCGATTAAAATATTTAATCTGATTAATCGCATGATTGTACATAGTTAACTCGCGATTAATTGCAAATTAATCGCATTTTTATTAAAAAAAAATGTATCTACCTTAACCCTTTCACTGCCACACTACCAAACGGTTAACCCTTTCACTGTGACAATACACAGAAGATTAACCCTTTCACTGTCACACAACAGCAGGTTAACCCTTTGTACAGCCACGCCCTCGTCTCTGGTCCTACGTGGAAAAGACCAGCTTCTGAGGGTGGGCTGTAGAGGGGGCAGCCACGCCCTGGTCTCTGGTCCTACGTGGAAAAGACCAGCTTCTGAGGGTGGGCTGTAGAGGGGGCAGCCACACCCTGGTCTCTGGTCCTACGTGGAAAAGACCAGCTTCTGAGGGTGGGCTGTAGAGGGGGCAGCCACACCCTCGTCTCTGGTCCTACGTCCAAAAGACCAGCTTCTGAGGGTGGGCTGTAGAGGGGGCAGTCGGTGATTATATGCTCGGCATTCTGTTCAGGCTTGCCACACTTGCATGCCGCGCTGTCCGTCAGGCCCCACTTCTTCATGGAAGACTTGAAGCACCCGACTCCAGTGCGTAGACGGTTCAGCGAGGTCCTTAGATGGTGTGGCAAATCGTCTCCTTTTACACCACCTCCTGGGTCCTGGATGTATCGCTGGATACGGGAGGGCCCAGCCGACTCCCATGATCATTTCCAGGATGCTGCCAGCCAGGTGTCTCTGGACAAGTCCTCAGATGTAGACTGTAGCATTTCTTGTGCTGCCTTGTTGTAGCGATGGCGAGAGTTTAGCCTGCCTGGTGGTGCCGGTGTTGTTGTTGCTTTGTGCAGGATGTGCCAGTCGTACTTCTGGGCTTTTCTTGCCAGGGTGAGGGTAGCCGCATCATGTTGGAGACTGGCTGGGGCGATTCCAGCTAGGACTGGCAGGTAGGACACAGGGGTGGGTTTCAGGCAACCAGTTACTGTCCGGAGGGTGGTGACGTGGGGACTTCTGCTCCAGACAGGGGCGCAGTATTCTGCTACGGGCAGGACCAGGGCTTGCATGGATATGCGCAGGGTCTGGGGGGAAGCTCCCCAAGTAGAACCCGCTAGGCGGCGGATGAGCGAGAACCTTGCTGTTGTTTTGGCCTTCACTTCATCTAGGTGTTGCTTGTAGGAGAGTGTCTGGTCCAAGCGTACGGCGAGGTACTTGGGGGCTTGCTGGAACTCCAGGCGGTGGTTGCCCACATGCACATCCAGTTCCCTCCTTGCTTCCCGATTAAAGAGGTGGTAAGCTGCAGACACTGTTTTGCCCATGCTGAGCTGAAGATGCCACTTCTGGAGGTAGTTTGCCAGAATGTCCATATCTTGGTTGAGGCCATCTTCCATCGCCTTCCATGTTGGGCATCGAAGCATGATGGCCAAGTCGTCCGCATAGCCATACTTAGCAGATGTTGTTATATGCCGTATTTGCTATCGCGTTCAGCTCTGAGCCGTATGAGATATTCTATATTCTATGATACCTATTGTATCCCCTTACGAACAAAAATTACATGCACCACACCTGTATGGGGCTTCGCCCCCATGGTGGCACCGCCCATATAGCAGTGACGGTAGTCACCACACACCCTTCCTCTATTTTCGTCCCAGCGTACTCGGATGCGTGCACCGTACGATAAACTAGTAGGATGAAAAGATTAAAGAAGATTCGTAATATTGAGGGCTTACCGGAGGATTGTGTTTCCCTGGATTCTCCGGAGCTTGTTTCGACGACGCAGACCTGTGCTGGTGGTTCCTCGGCTGACGGCGACGGACCGGGGGGCAGCGTACAAGGTTTGGCTAACGGGTCGGCTTGTACAAAGGTGAGGTCTGTGTCAGTAGGCATCGATGTCTGTGTTAGTCGTGCTGTGGAGTATGTTTCAGCACCGGGGCCAGGGCGGCTTGGCGATCGTTCCACTGTCGTGGGCGATGTCTTGGCGATCCTGGAACATGCTGTTAACACTAATGCTACTACTGTTTTTTCTGCTAACACTGATGTTGACGCTGGAATGTCTAGTAATCCCCGCCGCGGGTTTCCGCTCTTCCCTCCTCTTACCAGCTTCATTGATGAAGGTCAGTCGGTGGTGGATGTGGGGGGGTTTGCTGAGCTTTATTTACCTTTTTTACAGGTGAAGGGGCTGACAACGGGGTGCAGGCCGGGGGTACCTTGGCTAAGCAGTCAGGTAGCTTTTTTCCTGTGCCCAGGCGGGGATGAACGGTGTTCCGCCCGGCCGATGCTTGATAGCATGTCGGCTCGGAGGGTGGCAGTATGGACGGATGAATGGTATGCTGCTGCAGGATGGCATTTAGCGGCGGCCAGTGTTGTGGCTCAGCTGTCTACTCTCCTATCCATGATGGTGTCGGGTTGTGGGTCTTTGGGTCAGACCGACATTGTAAACATGATTCATGTTTGTGGTGTTATAGAGATCTTGACTCAGTCGCAAGCTATAACTGCGGGGAGGATTCGGATGCTATCAACTTTAGTTGTTAGGCATGTTTGGTTGGAGCAGTCTCCTCTTGGGGAAGAGGATAGGTTTTCTCTCCTCATGACTCCTTTTTCCACAGATAGTCTTTTTGGGCGTTCTGTGGAGGCGCAGGCGGTTTTTGATCGGGGTCCTACACCGTCTCACGCTGTGCAGCCAGAGGTGGGGGCACGGTCTCGTCAACGACTGTGGCGAGATCCTCGACAGGCGGCCATTTTTCCCCCGCCAGTGGTGCCCTGGTTGGAGTGTCAACGGGGTATTGCGAGGCCGACAGCCTTGGCGGCCGAGGGATCGGCCATTTTGGGTGATTTCGGGTTTGGTATACCAACCCGTCGTCATTTTGCCGCGAGCAGCCCGCTCCCCGTTCGGTCCGTTTTCTGTTATCCTCAGAAGCGGGGCTCTGAGCGTTCTCCTTTGGCTGCGGGCCGCGAACCTTCTTTGAAGCGTATGCGGCCCCATTCTTCGCTTCTCATGGAGACAGGGGCTGACACCCAGTTGATGGCTGAACCTGGGTCTGTCCGTGAGAATGTTCCGTCGTCGCGTGGTTCCTACACCGCAGGTTGTGGGTGGGTGGAACCTGGTGTTTCAGCTGCCACTAGCTCCAGTGGTCAGCAGGGGGACTCGGTGCCTCTTCTGTTGAATGCTCAGCAGGGGTTACCCCGGCTTCGCCCTCGCCAGGCGGGGTATCGCGCTGTTGCCTCCCACTCCCGTCAAACCGGCAGTGGTCTGCAAAGAAGAGGCGGGCGTGATGTAAGTGGTAGCAATATCACTGCAGGGCTTCGGCGTGTGGGAGCCCATGGGGTCCTCATGCCTTGCGTGTCTAGCTGCGGAACGACTCCTCAGCATACGCTGGTGGGGTGTTCAGGGGGCGAGTATGTGTCCACAAGTTTGGTGACAGCTCCTCCCGTATCAAACCGGCCCTTTCTGTCGGGGTCCTCCCTTGGGTGTTTTGCACGACGGGGGGGACCGGGCCAACTATCTACGGTTCCTTGCGGCCCAGCGTCAGTTGACGGCGGGTGCGCTGTGGGATTATGTTCACATATGCTGGACGGGTCATGCCGATCCAGCTGTCCTGCATATCAATGTGTTGGAGTTGAAGGCGGTTCTTCTGGTCCTTCAACGGCTCCACCATTTTGTGGTGGGCAGGCACGTTTTGGTCAGGACGGACAATGTGACGGCGGCGGCGTATATCAACAGGCAGGGTGGGACTCGTTCCGCCCGCCTGCTCCGGGCGGCGCGCGAACTGCTGCTATGGGCATCCCGCAGGCTGCGCAGTCTGACGGCGCTCCACGTTCCTGGTACGGAGAATGTGGGGGCGGATGTGATGTCTCGGGGCGGTCTTCCTCACGACGGGTGGGAACTCCGCTCCGACATAGTCAGGCAGATTTGGGATCGGTTCGGGGAGGCCTCGGTGGATCTGTTTGCGTGCCGACGTTCTCACAAGTGCCCCTTGTGGTTCTCGCTCAGTCGAGCGGATCGCCCCCCCTTGGGGGTAGATGCCTTCTCGACGTTTCCGTGGCCGCCCGGTCTTCTGTACGCCTTCCCTCCGGTACAGCTGTTGAGTCAGCTGTTGGAGCGGATACGGAGGGAGCGCAGGACGGTGATCCTGGTCGCGCCGGACCGGGGCATGGCGGTATGGTTCCCGGCCTTGATCCAGCTTCTGATCGCTCCTCCTTGGGTCATTCCGTGGTCGGAGACGGCCCTATCTCAGCACAACGGGGTGTTTGTCCGCCCTCCGGTGTTGGGTCAGCCCCTGATGGTGTGGCTGGTGGGGGGTGAGTCTGGAGGGGATGGAGCCTTCTGTGGTTGATACCATTCGGCGTGCGTTTGCTCCCTCCACTGTCGCGGTTTACGCGGGCAGGTGGCGTGCGTTCAAAGAGTGGTGTAAGGGGGGGGGGGCTGGGACCCAGTCTCCTGTCCCCTGGATGCTGTTCTGAGTTATCTCCAGTCTCTTCTTGATGGGCTGTCGGCTTCGACAGTGAGGGTCTATGCGGCAGCTATATCCTCTTATCATGAGGGTTTTGAGGGGACTGTTTTGTTCAGCCACCCTCTTGTGAAGCGTTTCCTGCTTGGCGCTCGACGCGTTAAGCCGGTGCAACGCTCCTTGGCTCCGAGTTGGGATCTTCAGTTGGTCCTCGGTCGGTTGTCCTTGGCTCCGTTTGAGCCGCTCGAGCAGGCGTCTTTGGGCCGGCTTTCCTTCAAGACCGCGTTCCTACTGGCTGTCACTTCCGCTAAACGCGTAGGTGAGCTCTGTGCTCTCTCGGTACGTCCAGAGTGCCTGTCTTTTCGGACCGATTGCGGTGCCACTCTGCGACCTAATCCTGCTTTCGTGCCTAAGAATATCCGGAGTTCTTTCCGCTCCCGGGATATTGTGGTTCAGGCTTTTCGTCCTCCTCCTCACTAACTCTGGCCCTAATAAGGTAATTTATAGACCTGTTATTCTATATTTTATATTCATATTTCAAATTGCATGTGTCCGGATGTCAAAATTCTGTACTGCATCTACAAAAAACCCTGTAAATCATCTGCCCTTAATTCATTTGCTTAGATTTTTAGTACACTTGATCTCAAGAAGGTGCTGGATTTCATGTCTGGTCAATGTTAGCATGGTGTTATTCACCATCAAAGATGAAAAAATAAAGAATAATAATAATTGATATTCTCCTTTGGTTCATTACAATTTACTCAAGCATAGTAATAGTAACAGCCACAATATTTCTGACATTCCACGAGGTCCATATATGTCATGTCCCTAGATACCAAAAACATGCTAATTGAAATGAAAGTATTTATTTCCCCCCCAAAAAACTATTGATTAATGAATTTATCATTTCAAAATCTTTTGTGGGTCCAAACTGTACATGTTGCATGCATGCACCCCCTCCATACTTCCCATGTCCCCAGTGGAACACACCTGGTTTGATAAATGGTGCTCTAGTGTGACATCTAGTGGCTGAATGTTATATATAGCACCTTTAACTTTAGAGGTAACAATGTATTTATGTTTTAACTTAAGTAACGGTGTGTGAGCTAGGAGGAGCTAGGAGGAGCTAGGAGGAGTGGACAGCTAGGAGGAGCTAGGAGGAGCTAGGAGGAGTGGACAGCTAGGAGGAGCTAGGAGGAGTGGACAGCTAGGAGGAGTGGACAGCTAGGAGGAGCTAGGAGGAGTGGACAGCTAGGAGGAGCTAGGAGGAGTGGACAGCTAGGAGGAGTGGACAGCTAAGAGGAGCTAGGAGGAGTGGACAGCCAGGAGGAGCTAGGAGGAGTGGACAGCTAGGAGGAGCTAGGAGGAGTGGACAGCTAGGAGGAGTGGACAGCTAGGAGGAGCTAGGAGGAGTGGACAGCTAGGAGGAGTGGACAGCTAGGAGGAGCTAGGAGGAGTGGACAGCTAGGAGGAGCTAGGAGGAGTGGACAGCTAGGAGGAGCTAGGAGGAGTGGGCAGCTAGGAGGAGCTAGGAGGAGTGGACAGCTAGGAGGAGCTAGGAGGAGTGGACAGCTAGGAGGAGCTAGGAGGAGTGGACAGCTAGGAGGAGCTAGGAGGAGTGGACAGCTAAATGGTTAAGATGTTTACACACCAATCTCTTCAGGATAGTTTGAGAAGTCAATGTAATCCTACAGCCAGCTGCTCACTCCAGACCCTGATCCTGGAAACCACACAAAACAACTTCATTCTAGGTTGAATGCTTTGTTTATAAAGTATAATTAATTTGTCAATTGATTCAGACCATTTCAAGTGAACTTAAGTGTGAAACCGTTAAAACGCCCAAAAAGGCCCAATCAGTGATCCAAATGGATAACAAATGGGTAGCCCCACTAAACTAATAAATAAGAATGTTTTCACTCTCTACCTGATTGACTGAACTCTTGATACAAGGACTAACACACATAACACATAACATGTTGTCATTCTCTAGTTGACTGACTAAAATGGTAAATGGTAGTGCATTTATTTATCGCTTTTATGCAAAGCGCTTTACAATTTTGTTCCTCACATTCACCCATTCACCAACACACTCTGTATGTCTTGCACATTATGAGAAGCGACAATAAAGCTGACATTAACTTTTGACTTTGACAGCAGAGGCAACCATGCAAGGTGCCGACCTGCTCATCGGGAGCAATTAGGGGTTATATTTCACATAGCTCTGCTCAGCGTCATATTGGAAATAACTTCACTTCAGTACTTGCACTGAATAAATGTTCACAATGCACCTTTACATACCATCATCTGTCTGGCCACACCCCCATCCGCTACCTACATAAGCAGGGGTGTGGCCATACCATCAGCTCCTTCCCAATCTTTCACCACAAGGCAAGATCAACGGGGCCACAGTGAGTCTGACGCTGAGCGTCAGTATGCTCATATAACTATGGTTATATACATAACCGTACGTTATATTTCACATAGCTCTGCTCAGCGTCATATTGGCAACCCAGGAGCTGAGCAGAGCTGAAGCCCGACAAATGCACCCCGCTGAGACCCCCATAACCATCAGAACGGGGGAGGACCCGAGCCCCCCCGAACCCCCCTAGCGGAAGAGGGGAGGGAGACGGATCCGACTGCGCGAAGAGGAGCTTGAGCAACTCAACGCACAGGGTGAGCAGACCATGGGGCGTACCCACGACTACACAAACGCACAACCCGCATGCCACTAGGGAACGAACAGGAAGGAACAAACCCCTGTTACCACCCCTAAAAAACACGGGGTCAAGAGCAAAGCCCAACCCCGTGGCAAGGCCGTAGCAGCGGAGCGCGAAGGAGGACCCAGACCCAGAAGGGACAGGACCCCCCCGGAAAAAGGGGGCCTGGAGAGGCCAATGACGCCACAGCATCGAGACCTCACCAGGCGGTCACTAGTGACACCGCCCCCCACATCGCCAGCATATTCGGACAGGGCCCATCCAAGAGCAGGCCCTTCCCCCCCAATAGCACGCCGCCTGGCTCACTGACCCTGCATACTCAGGCACTCACCCACAATGCACCTTTACATACCATCATCTGTCTGGCCACACCCCCATCCGCTACCTACATAAGCAGGGGTGTGGCCATACCATCATCTCCTTCTTCAATTTTCACCACAATGAAGTGCCTGTATACCAACACTTGAGCTAGGTGTTTAGTATGAAGAAAGGAGAACAGAAGAGCAAGGAAGGAGATACGTTGACGTTATATCTTTGTTTTCTCTCTCACTTTTTTCGAGAAAATACGGCGATAATGTCTTCGTCACTGGGGTGTCTGGAAGATGATGATCATTCTGACCTCCACCGGCTTTTTCGTATTAGGGGCTCGCGTCGCTGGTCTAATCCCCACCTGCAGTCCTCTATGCTGCGGCTGGATAGGTATTGAACCTCCGGTTCTACAGCTGGACTGTGCAGTAGGCGTCGGCTATTGTGGGAAACTGGCTGCCTCTGGGTGAGTGATGTTTTTGCTATGCGAGTGCCGGTTGTGTTGCTATGGGGGTTAGCTGCACGATTTTACGAAGGCCGGCCCCAGACTAGTGTCCTTTGTTTGGCCTCTTAGGCGGCGGACGGAGGGTCCTGGTTTGAAGCCCATGATAGTCAAGCTAGTGGGCCGCGACCGAGATCTGTGGTTGAAACCCGGGGTCTCTGGACGAGCGGATTCTTCTCTGTCCCGTGAAGGCCCCATCTTTCAAATGAGTGGAAGTTTAAACCCTAAACACGAGGAAAAGTGGGTCTGGATCTTCGTTATCGGAAGCTCCATGCTCAAGTCGGCTGCAGCCCATAAGGGAATTGTGCCGACTCCGCTGTATGTCTGTTAAATCACGGTTCTGTAAACTGTGTTGACTTTTCTTTTTCTCTTCTCTCTTAGGATGAGGAGGGAGTCAGACGGCGGCCTGTCTGAAGTGTGGCTTATTATGTTCTTGTGTACAGTTCAGGTGATAGCTGCTTAGCTAGCGTGCTAGCTGGGTGGCCTACCTGTTAGCCAGTTAGCTGTTAGCTGCTGTGCTAGCTTGTTGCGTTCACTAGGCTAGGAACTTGTTAAGCTAGGAGGAGTGGACAGGTTAGGAGGAGTAACTAGGTTAGCTTGTTGCTATCAGTCGGGAGTTGGCTGTTAGCTTAATGCTACACTGTTGAATGTTACCGTGAGAATAACAAGCCTTAACACTCTGACTACGACGTCATCTTTGACAGAGGATGTTAGTCGACCCTACACCGGGTGCCCTGCCAGCGAGGACTTCGTCAACATGGAGAACGTAGCGGC
This sequence comes from Notolepis coatsorum, assembly GCF_963971535.1. Taxonomy (NCBI): domain Eukaryota; kingdom Metazoa; phylum Chordata; class Actinopteri; order Aulopiformes; family Paralepididae; genus Notolepis; species Notolepis coatsorum. Next base: position 31,021,459 of record NC_140170.1, read on the forward strand.
TGGGTGGCGCAGCGGACATTGCCCTCGTCACCAACGCAAGAGACACCGGGTTCAACTTCGGCTGTCTCCGTTAACCAGTGTTTTCAGTCCTCTCAGCCTGCGCTCAGGGTGTAGGTAGGAGTCATTCTGGACTTAACACCTCTTCTTTCCTTCCCTTCTAAATGTTTTGTAATAACGATGTTTCCAAAACGTATGTTGCTGCAATACATTGAGGATACGACATGTGTTGTGTGTGAATTGTCTTGTCGCTGGTATAGGTTCTCTCTACCTAGAAAATCTGCGTTGTTTTTTACGTGAGTAAAAATGAACTGGTTTAGTTGTGATGAGAACGTGTGTGTTCATGTAACGTTAGTAATGTGGTTGAGCTCACAACTAGTTGGGTAATTTACCCTGCAAAGCTATGCTTAGTGACATGTGATAGAGGGGTGAGTCCTTCTCTCAGCCTGTGATGACAATAAACAGGTAGCGTGTTCACATATTAACAGGGCAGTACCGGTTCAACCTGGTCGTATCAAGGGTGAGGTGGGGAGGGGTGATTTCCCCTCGGTTCCCTGGGGCTTTCTCCCCTCCTCTCAAACATGTTTTGTTTACAATATTTTGTTGCACTATGTGTGTGGGGATACGGTGTAGCCCTCAGCTTCTGCTGGGGTTGTGCTCCTGCTTGAGAAAACGATTTTTTCCTAGGGAAAAGATTGTTTTGGTCGCTATCATGTGTGCTTAGCAAGGCCTGTGGCCAATACATAATCGAGGACTTCTCTGGTTATGAAAAACAGTGTTCCTCTGTAGTGAGAGTGTACTTTGCCTTTTTTGTTGTGATGAAGGGTTGTGTGTGTCGTTAAGATCCACAACTGGGTTAAGTATTGGCCTACAGAAGTCACGTGTGTAAGCTCTGGTACCGGGGCTCTTATGGGGCCCTCTCTGGGTCTGTGTTTTCTTTGTAAAATTCAGATGGCAGGTTTCGCACATGAGTCTATGAGAAGCTGTTAAACGCTTCATGTAGCATGCTGTGACTGGTGTCATGGCTCTGCTTTGTCATTACATCGTATCAGGGGTGAGGGGTCATAAAGGGGTGTACTGGTAAACCTTCCTCCCCTTTTTCTGATTGGTCAGGGGTTAAAACCCCCTGTCCTTCGGGCTTCCTGTCACGTTGCTGGATCAGCACGTTAGAGTTTCCTGGTCCCACGCAATATTGGGCGGTGGACCACGGAAATTCCCCCGCCATAGAGTACATCACTGAGCGCGTTTCTATTGGTAAGACTTCCGTGGGTTATTCAGGCTCCGTGTTATGGATCTCTGTTACAGGGAGTTTAGAGCCTCCTCCTCAGGGAGTTCAGAGCCTCCTCCTCAGGGAGTTTCAGAGCCTCCTGTGAGTTCAGACCCTCCCTCCCAGTGAGGGAGCCTCCTCAGAGTTTCAGAGCCTCCTCCTCAGATTGTCAAGGTGAGTAGAACTTAAAAAGAAGTTCTGCTCTGTTGTATGTGTATTGAGCTTGGTGGGTGATGCAACGCAGTAGAGACATTGTTCTTCTGCACTGCTCCCTACTGGTAGTGTGTGTATTGGGTCAGAGCCTCCTCCTCAGAGTTTCAGAGCCTCCTCCTCGGAGAGTCCTGATCCAATTGTTACTTAGCTCAATGTTGCAATATGTCTTTTCAATCTATTGCTCACGTGGGAAGTCTCTCTGGGGGTCCCCGTCCTCTCCTTTTTGGAGTAGGTGGACGGGGTATTGTTTAGGGTTTCCCTTACTCCTCGCTTTGAAGGTCTGTTGAGTCATGGGTTTCCCCCCGTCATACGGTACGTCGCTCTCCGTCCCCTCTTTTATGGAGATGGTTGACGGGGTGGTGTTTTCCCTCAGCCGCGTCGTATGGGACCCATGTCCGTATTATTTTTTCTTTTTTCTGTAGAAAATTTAAAATTTAAAAAGCGGCTTCTTGTCGTTCTCCCAGGCGGCTTGGAGGAACGGTATCTGGTGTCTTGTTAGACTATCCATTGATGTGTTTTGGGTCTCGACGTGTACATAGTGCTGGCCCTGGGTGCTTCTGATAGGAATCACGCATGAGGCTTGCGCGCCTTGGTTGCTCATCATTAAAACAGCGTTTTTATGGGGCAACTGGGATGGAGTTTGTCTCTTCCGAGCGCCAGTTTACTAGGTTTGTCTTGATGAATTCTCGTTCATATCTGGGGTATGTTAACGGAATAGATCAAAGCATAGGTAGAGGGGTCTCACGCCCTTGGGGTGGGCCACCGAGCGCGGTACGAACGGGACAGTCTGGGTGGCGCCCTCTATAATGTTTTGGATCGACACGCGTACCTACCCCCCTCCTAGTGTTGGGGATGTCGGCGTGATTAGGGCACGGGACTGGTTCTGGTCACGCCGGTCCAGGTCAGTTAACCCGTTGTCCGCCGGGGACGCAGATCTGCTGTTCTGGTACCCTGAGGGACTTGTGCTTTTTTTCGGGGGGAAAAGTGCCAGGTCGGCCCGGGTGTCACAGGGTTTGACGTTATGGAGATGTTCGTGGTTGTGTTACTACGTATTACCCCTCACTGTTGCTTGGTCCATGTTGTGTTGTACCTTGAGCTGCGCTAAGGGGGCTTGGTCATTCTCCATTCGTTTCACCCCTCTCGTCTCCTGCTTACGCATGGCTGAGAGGGGGCTGTTGAGGTGATTCTTGGAACTCCTCTGGCATCCCTATGTACGTCCCGGTCCGCCGGGCCCGGTCCGAAGTTGTTTTCGTCGACCCGTAGGCCTGGGATAACCCCTGTTTGAAAACTGAAACACTTGTGCTGCGGTATAGCCAGTGTATACCCGCAGGTGTGTTTTGGAGTTTTTTCCTGAGGGGTTATAGGAACAACCACCTCATGTTTGAACCATGGGGGTGGTTGGTTCCCTGGTGTGTTGGAGCGGAGTCAACTCCCGGGTTAACCGCTTGAGTGTGCCCCTGCACGTTTCATGATGTCTGCCAATCATGTCAGCCTTCTCTGCCTCGACCCCTCTAGAGAGTCGGGGGGGTTTTGTGGAGGCTGTGACATGGTGCACAACAATGCCAGCATACGCCCCTTCCGCCGGGGTGCTGTTTTCAGTTGACCCCGTTGGCGCCTGTCTAGTCCGCAGTGCTCCAGGCTCTGGTCGAGTTCCTGTTGCCTGGATTGAGGGATCGACCTTTTCTAGAGGTCGTCTCCCCGGTGCGCTGCCTGCTCCCGCTGTGGGTGTAGCCTCTTTAGTGCTTCGAGTTTACAGCCATGCCACCCTGAACACACCCGATCTCGTTCAATTTCGGAGGCGGTATAGGTTCAGGCCTGGGTGACTGCTTGAGTATGCAGGGTCAGTGAGTCAGGCGGCGTGCTATTTGGGGGGAAGGGCCTGCTCTTGGATGGGCCCTGTCCGAATACGCTGGCGATGTGGGGGGTGGTGTCACTAGTGACCGCCTGGTGAGGTCTCGATGCTGTGGCGTCATTGGCCTCTCCAGGCCCCCTTTTTCCGGGGGGGTCCTGTCCCTACTGGGTCTGGGTCCTCCTTCGCGCTCCGCTGCTACGGCCTTGCCACGGGGTGGGCTTTGCTCTTGACCCCGTGTTTTTTAGGGGTGGTAACGGGGGTTTGTTCCTTCCTGTTCGTTCCCTAGTGGCATGCGGGTTGTGCGTTTGTGTAGTCGTGGGTAAGCCCCACGGTCTACTCACCCTGTGCGTTGAGTTGCTCAAGCTCCTCTTCACGCAGTCGGATCTGTCTCCCTCCCCTCTTCCGCTAGGGGGGTTCGGGGGGCTCGGGTCCTCCCCGGTTCTGATGGTTATGGGGGGCCTCAGCGGGGTGCATTTGTCGGGCTTCCCCCAGGGCTCGGTTTTAGGACCCCTTCTCTTCTCTCTCTACACTAAATCACTGGGTAACATTATCACGTCTCATGGCTTCTCCTACCATTGTTATGCCGACGATACTCAACTCTTCCTCTCCTTCCCTCCCTCAGATATCCACGTCTCTGAGCGGATCTCGGCCTGTCTGTCCGACATCTCCGCCTGGATGACGACCAACCACCTCAAACTGAACCTAAGCAAAACAGAATTGCTCCACCTGCCGGCCAAATCCTCCGCCCTGACCGACTTTTCCATCACAGTCGAGAATGCAGCTGTGACCGCGTCCCCGACCGCCAAGAACCTTGGTGTTGTCCTCGACGACCAGTTGAACTTCTCTGCTCACATCGCAGCGACAACCAGAACCTGCCGATTCCTCCTGAGCAACGTCAGAAGGATCCGCCCCTTCCTGACAAAAGAAGCCACCCAACTCCTCGTCCAATCAACAGTCATCTCCCGCTTCGACTACTGCAACGCACTGCTCGCTGGCCTCCCGGCCACTGCCACTAAGCCTCTTCAACTCATTCAGAACGCAGCGGCCCGCCTGATCTCAAACCTACCGAAGTCGGCCCATGTCACCCCACTTCTTAGGGACCTGCACACGAATCCGCTTCAAGGCCCTCGACCTAGCATACCGTGCGGCAAAGGGAACCGCTCCCGCCTACCTCCGGTCAATGGTCTCTAACTACACACCCTCAAGACCCCTACGCTCTGCATCTTCTGGCCGCCTCAGACCTACTCCTATCCAAGCTCCGGGAGGGTCATCAAAGAGAAGTCGCCTATTCTCAGTCCTTGCCCCACAATGGTGGAATGAACTACCCACCCCAGTTAGGACAGCCGAAACACGTCCAATCTTTCACCGTCGACTAAAGACGCACTTCTTCAACCATTATCTGAATTAAAAAAAAAAATTAAATAAAAAATCTAACCCTAACTAACCTTACTGTCATGCACTTGTCCTAATAAACTAACCTACACTGTAGCACTCAACGCTTTGATGAACATTGTTGCTCAGCTGATAGAGTTGTGCCCTTCCTGATGGCTTGTCGTACAGAACATGTAAGTCGCTTTGGATAAAAGCGTCAGCTAAATGACTAAATGTAAATGTAAATGTAAATGTGTAGTGTATCTTGTACAATCATCAAATTTGCTGACGACACAGTGGTGGTGGGCCTGATCTCTGCCAACGACGAGAGGGCCTACCTGGAAGAGGTCAAGGTCCTGGCGGGATGGTACCAGGAAAACAGCCTCTCCCTGAACTTCAGCAAAACAAAGGAGATGATTGTGGACTTCAGGAGGTCGGGGGTCAAGGACTACAGCCCCCTCAGCATCGACGGGGCACCGGTTGACAGAGTCAACAGCTTTAAGTACCTCGGAGCCTACATATCCGAGGACTTGACATGGACCACACACATTGACAGTGTTGTGAAGAAGGCACGACAACGCCTCTACTTCCTCAGGCGCCTAAGGAAGTTCCAAGTCAGTCAGAAGATCCTTAAGAACTTCTACTCATGTACAATAGAGAGCATCCTGACTGGCAACATCACCTCCTGGTTTGGGAATAGCACTGCACAAGACCGAAGCAGACTACAAAGAGTGACACGTTCAGCCGAACGCACAATTGGAGGGGGGCTCCCCACCCTCCAGAACATTTACAACAAGCATTGCAGGGGCAAGGCTAAGAGAATCATTAAAGACTTCAGCCACCCAAACAACTGCCTCTTTGAACTGCTGCGGTCAGGCAAGCGATACCGGAGTCTCAAGGCGAGCACAGAAAGACTCAGAAGAAGCTTCTATCCCCAGGCCATCAGGCTGCCAAACGAACAATGAACACTACACAACAACAACCATCAAACGCACATAGCACACACATCCACACGCACACACTCACTTTAAACAAACACACTGTAGCACCCACTCCACACACTTTATAGCACACACTCACTTTAAACAAACACACTGTAGCACCCACTCCCCACACTTTATATTTATTGATGAAGGATTGCACTACAACTCGTACACCTTACTGTAAATTGTACCTAAATTGTACCTCATCCCATTTCTGCTTTGCACTATATAGTACTGTACATTAGTACACTGCATAGTATTGTATATTATATGGTAACTCAGTTACGTCTATTCTGCATCGAACATTGTACATATGTCTATACTGAACACTGTGACCTCATTTTCTACTTCTAAATTACATGCTATACTATGTTATTTGATACTATCTTGTCTAGCACAGTCTCTGGAGCGTAACAGTAAGAAGCATTTTGTATGAAAGTATTCTGTACTTCTGTATGACAACTATTAAAGAAACTTGAAACTTGAAACTTGAAACTTGTAGACCAGGCCCATTGCAAGTTGCTGTACTCTGTCGTCTACTCTAAGCCATCCTAGGTTGTCAAAGTGGGCAGGGGTGATCAAAGTCCTTTTAGCTTGGCCCTCATTTACATTTACATTTAGTCATTTAGCTGACGCTTTTATCCAAAGCGACTTACAAGTTCTGTACGACAAGCCATCAGGAAGAGCACAACTCTATCAGCTGAGTAACAATGTTCATCAAAGTGTTGAGTGCTACAGTGTAGGTTAGTTTATTAGGACAAGTGCATGACAGTATGGTTAGTTAGGGTTAGATTTTTTTTTTTTTTCTTTTTTTTTAATTCAGATAATGGTTGAAGAAGTGCGTCTTTAGTCGACGGCGAAAGATTGGACGTGTTTCGGCTGTCCTAACTGGGGTGGGTAGTTCATTCCACCATTGTGGGGCAAGGACTGAGAATAGGCGACTTCTCTTTGATGACCCTCCCGGAGCTTGGATAGGAGTAGGTCTGAGGCGGCCAGAAGATGCAGAGCGTAGGGGTCTTGAGGGTGTGTAGTTAGAGACCATTGACCGGAGGTAGGCGGGAGCAGTTCCCTTTGCCGCACGGTATGCTAGGTCGAGGGCCTTGAAGCGGATTCGTGCAGCAATGGGGAGCCAGTGCAGGTCCCTAAGAAGTGGGGTGACATGGGCCGACTTCGGTAGGTTTGAGATCAGGCGGGCCGCTGCGTTCTGAATGAGTTGAAGAGGCTTAGTGGCAGTGGCCGGGAGGCCAGCGAGCAGTGCGTTGCAGTAGTCGAGGCGGGAGATGACTGTTGATTGGACGAGGAGTTGGGTGGCTTCTTTTGTCAGGAAGGGGCGTATCCTTCTGACGTTGCTCAGGAGGAATCGGCAGGTTCTGGTTGTCGCTGCGATGTGAGCAGAGAAGTTCAACTGGTCGTCGAGGACAACACCAAGGTTCTTGGCGGTCGGGGACGCGGTCACAGCTGCATTCTCGACTGTGATGGAAAGGTCGGTCAGGGGGGAGGATTTGGCCGGCAGGTGGAGCAATTCTGTTTTGCTTAGGTTCAGTTTGAGGTGGTTGGTCGTCATCCAGGCGGAGATGTCGGACAGACAGGCCGAGATCCGCTCAGAGACGTGGATATCTGAGGGAGGGAAGGAGAGGAAGAGTTGAGTATCGTCGGCATAACAGTGGTAGGAGAAGCCATGAGACGTGATAATGTTACCCAGTGATTTAGTGTAGAGGGAGAAGAGAAGGGGTCCTAAAACCGAGCCCTGGGGGACACCCTGCAGGTGTTGATGAGTTATTGGGGGTTATCCAGGTCTCAGTTAGAGCCAGGAGCTGCAGATTTTGACTATGGGCGTAGGCAGTAATGAAGTCAGCTTTTTTGACTGCTGATTGACAATTCCATAGGCCTCCCTGTACTGTGACAGGTGTATTAGTGGCTGTAAGAGGGTAGGATAGATTAGCCGGGTTGCTAGCAAACTGCCGTGGGTGGGTTGAGTCTGTTCTGGGGGAGCAGATTGTGGATATGAGACACATTGTGGTGTCAAGAGTGGCAGGGAGGAAGTAGAGAAATAGCAGAGTGGGAGGGAAAGGGAGATTTTTCAGAGTGGAGTGTAAGATAGGATTATGATGTACTTAGCACTGGGTGGATCCCTGGATTCCTCTTTGTCCCTCTTCGTTTCTCGACGCTTCGCTGACGCTAAGCCAGCAGGCCTTTAAATCCCTATCACTAATTAGTGCTTTCTAACACCTGGCCCTTAATGGGTCACTTAAGGAAACAAAATGGCCGCTTTAAACACGCCCCTTAATCAAGTCAGCTGGTCAAGTCAGCAATCAAGTCTCAGTTTAAAGATATTACTAAATGACTTAAAATGTCTTACCCTGATGCAGTGTAAGTCTCTCAGTGAATGAGCTGTCCTTCCACAACAGAATGTAGTACCCTCAGAGCCCACCACTTCTAAATATTCTATATATTTTTTAAAGTGACATATAAAAACGCCACTGTGCGTGCGTGCACGTGTATGTGTGTGTGGGGGGGCCTCCACAAGAATCTGGCCCAGGGGCCTCTGAAGTCTTAATCTGGCCTTGAATAGACTGTATTAATATTCCATATTTATACCGTCTTGTTGCACGCTCCTGGCCACCAGTGCACACACACACACACACACACACACACACACACACACACACTGTCAATCAATCAATCAATCAAATTTATTTATATAGCACATTTAAACATGACACTTGTCAACCAAAGTGCTTCACAAAGGATGCTTGGTTCATACACATACAGCTCATTATAGTAATATTCCACAATTATTACATTGATAGTAATAATGGCACACAGTCATAAATTCACCAACATGCCACCACATGCCACAACCACCACCTCCTAATAGACAGTCTCCTCCCCACCGCATGTATATATTCCCTCCCCGCCGTATGTATATTTCCCTCCCACCCACCCACCCCCTCCTAATGTACAGTCCCCTCCCCATCATATGTATATACTCTGTCAGGATCTAGGGGTAACAGTACTGTATATTTGAATACCGCCTATGTCACAAATGTATCGGTACTAAATACCTATATGTCCCTATGCCATAAATGTCATGTATGTTGTGTATGTCATAAATGTCTATATGAATTGAAAATGGGGGACCCTGATGGAAACAAGACAAACGTCTTTCTCAGGTCTGCATCCCCTTAACAATTGTATGTATTGAGCCGTACTGTATTGTACCCATTCTGCAATCTGTTAAATAAAGTTTTCATTCATTCATTCATTCATTCATTCATTCATTCATGCGCATTTGTTATACATGCAGGACTCTTTGAGACAGACGTATGCGTATTACCGCTGCCATGTTTGGCGCGGAGCACCCGGGGGGGGGGGGTGACGAGACAGCCTTGGCTCCCCCCTCCAGCACGCATACGAGTTAGCTGCCATACAGGCGCTGGGCCATACACGTAGGAGGGGGGGCTGGGGGGAGGGGGCTGGGGGTGGGACGGCCGCATGCCACTCTTATCTCCAAGAGAGCCTTCGACTCCAGCAGCTCAAAGTTCGACCTTGGAGTCGTCCAGGAATTTGTTTTGGCTGACTGACTGGCAACATTTCCCCAGTCACGTCGATTTAAATTTGATTTTGAGTAGAGTGAATTATAACTCTATTGGTTTGAGTGGAGTGAGTTTTAACAACTCCGTCCAAATGACTGAATGCATTAATTAGTCCAAGTGTCCAAGTGTCTTAATCAGTTCATTTTGGTACGTCCTGTATAGTGTATTAATATGCCATATACTGTCTTCTTCTCTATGATATTATCCATTGTTGGTTTGATGTATTCCTTCCATTGCTAAATTAAATAAATGTGTTAGTGAGTCAGCCTCAGCGCACGAGCACACACACACACACACACACGCACACGCACACACACACACACACACACACATATATAGGTGCAAAATTAATCGTTCCAGCAGTAGGCCTCTATAATTCTAATGACTTGTTTTATTAGGTATTATAGTAGTACGTCCTACTGTAGAACATGACATATTAGCATGACATCTCATTGTAATGTCAATAATGAACCTTCCACTGCGCGATTGGCTCTTGACAAGCGTATGTACAGTATCTTCACTAAGCCGCCTGCCTCACAGGTCTGCTGCATCTTAATAACCCAATCGCACGATATACTGGAATAGACTAAGAATAGATTAACGAATTCCACATAAATCTATAGTTAATTAACGATGCATCAGCTGATACTGTACACACGTGCACGCGCTCCGTAGCGTGACAGCAATTTGCAACTCCAAATGATAATCTTTTATATAATCTCCCAAAATGAGATTCGATTCGATTTTTTTTGTCAAATCAGTTCTGCAATAGTCAATTTTCCGGTGTCTGCAACCACCCCAGTTGCAGTCACTGCATTTTTCCAGACGGTGGCGCCATTTCTCCATGTAAATGACCGGTCCGCTTATTACAGCGAGAACAGCTGCCTGCCACTGACTGCACTGTGTCACACAGTCTGTTCATGACATTGATTGATTGATTGAAAAGTTTATTAACAGATTGCAGAATGGGTACAGTACAGTACATCTCAATACATACAATTGTTAAGGGGATGCAGACCAGAGAAAGACTTTCGTCTTGTTTACACCAGGGTCCCCCATTTTCAATTCATCATAACATATATGACATACATGACATACAGATAGACAGTACTGCTACATCTATACATTTATGACATATCAGATTTGCAAATACAGTACTGTTTGTGATACAAAAGTGTCCAGAAAAGGAGTGTATATACATTTGGCGTAGAAACTGTACATTGGAGGAGGTTGGTGGGGTGGGGTTGGGTGAGGGCTGTACATTGGAGGTGGGGGGGGGGGGGGGGGGGTTGGGTAGGGGACACACACACATTTTACACTGTACATTGGAATATTGACAAAGCCTTACTTGGTCATTTACTGTACAACTAGGTTAGGACATTTGTAGGGGCCAGTTATCATACATAATCATCAACACAGTCAGCCACCGTTATCCACACACACACACACACACACACACACACACACACACACACACACACACACACACACACACACACACACACACACACACACACACACACACACACACACACACACACTAAAAAGCTGAATGTATTCAAATATGTCTAGGGAGGCAGAAGGTTACATAAATTAAACTTGTATTTGCTGAGTTTTGTACCTTATCTCATTTCTGCATTGTACCTCACTGTTACTCATTCTACTCTGTATTGTATATTGTATATATATTGACTGAACATTCCTTTACTTACTTTTTACTTTTAACTTTTTAATTCGTTTTTTACTTACTTTCTTTTTACTGTATGTAAGTAGCACACTCTCAGGGGATCATACAGAAACAAGCATTTCATCATAAAGTATTCTGTATTTATTATATGGTGCTTCAATTAGAGCAACAATACCTAGGGAAAATAAACGGAAGAAAGAAATATGGTCTTATTAGAAAGACTACCCAGTGTGCCATAAAAAAAAAAAACATTTAACACTTTGATTATCAGCCATGCGGTGCACCTTACCGCTGTTGAATGCCAGCCAGCACCCACTTCAATGATAGCGTTGTGAACGCATAATCTCTGTCTTAAATTATGGCTATGTGTCTAATCTGCCCGTAGTTTATCAATGACTTGTTTGCAGTCAACATTGTCGAAACGGATTGTTTTTTAATCGCTTCATTTCCGTTTTATAGCATTTTGAAAAGCCCTCGTTTTCAAGGAAAATATAAAGATTCCGTAATAAAGGGCATTTACTGGAATATTCTGGCATACACAAAAACGTTTTTCGGCCTATTTATGAATAGTTTTCAAATAAATGCTAGATTATCGATAGTATATGTGTACTTATGCACGCTATAGAAGCGGGCTGAAATATCGATTCTCTCATTTCATGATCTCGCACACACACACACACACACACACACACACACACACACACGCATAGGGCAAACGCTGATATCTCTGTGAAAATAGCTCTGATTATCCTAAGACTGGTAAAATAAATTCCTTACCTCAGATCAGATGTTATCCAAAAAGATTATTCCAATTCCTGATCGCCATTCCAAATATCGATCGCGTTTATTGATTCAGCGTTGGGTACTGTAAATACATAATCCACGCTTTTTCCGGGCCGGCGATCACAATGGATTATTCAGTTGGCTTGACGGAAAAGCTAGTCAAGAACCAATCGCACAGTCTTTCAGTATTGACATTACAATGAGATGTCATGCTAATATGTCATGTTCTACAGTAGGACGTACTACTATAATACCTAATAAAACAAGTCATTAGATGCCTACTGCTGGAATGATTCATTTTGCACATATATACAGTCAGGCATGCGTTCTTCATGGGACGGGGCCACTACGTGCAACCCCAGATAAGTACTCGCTATTTGCATATCAATAGCGCCGGTCGTCAGGTGTGTTAAATACGTTCTCAGATACATTCACACCTAACTTGTTGTGAATGACATGTGTTACATTCCATTCGTAGAGGCAATTAGGCACTGTCTGTAGTCTGTGCTCAAGCAAGGGGACATTAAATGCGCATTCGCGGGAGCGCGCGCACACGCCGGGAGCGCGCATGCATGTGGCGCCATTAGGTGCGTGCAACCCCAGTTGATTTCAATAACGCACCACTGTATACAGTATGGAGCCATTCGTTTTCCTAACCATTTTGCCACGAGCGCACGGTGATCTCACGTCATTGGAATTCATTAGGAAACCAGGCTGCTGTTCTGTTTTATGCCGCCAGGAGGCGCAAAGTCGACGCGCGGCGGTCTGTTGACTTCCTCATCACTGTGCCTTTGTGTTGATACTGTAACTGGCGAGCCACTGTCCACGTTGGGACGGCGCGAGACTGAGAGAGACTTGTTTATTGTGAATTGAAAATACGCTGGTAAAGTGGAGAGGGACACTTGTTCATTGAAGTAAGCTATAATACAGTATATAATATGGCCACCACCAGACATATTCTCTCCGTGAAATTGCATTTCTCCGCCGCGCAAAAAGCTGTTTTCTTTTACTTTGAAAAATGGTAACTTCCGCCTCAGACTCAGCTACTGTACTGCTAGCGAACATTGCATTTCTTATTAATTTCAGTAACGTTATGTTTTCAAAGAATTAAGGACATGTCAACAACAGGGTGGATCTGGAATGCAAATGTCTGGATTATGCATTGAAACTCGAGAGACAGTAAATAAACTAACTAATAAAACGTTCAAAACTATGTTCCAACTTGTGTATTGTTTTCATAAAAGTCGACTAAGATTGTACTCTTGTATTGTGCACTGTATGTCACAGGTGAGCTTGCTAGCCATTAGATTGTTAACGTGATATTAACGTTCTGATTGGCTGAAACAGTCCATTTACACGTATTTATTGGGAACAATCCACAGTCCTGGGCCCAGGACCCGCCCACAACCGAATCACATATCACTCCGCCGGCTCACTCCGGGAGAAAACAAGATGGCGGACAATAATCTTTAATAAATGGATATGTTGATAGCATCATAACGACTAAATATGAAGCGATTCTGTCAAGGCGCGAATGTCTTAGTCCTTTAAACAATGTTGGATGATGTAATTTATGGGTCATGAGTCATTTTAGAACAAAAGAAAAATCACGGATTGATTGATTGATTATTTGCAATTTTATTTTAAATTTCTACTTCCTTCCCACTGACTGCAGCGTTCACTCTCACACTGTCCGACGCTGGCGTACCCACACACACACACTCACACACACACACACACACACACACACACACACACACACACACACACACACACACACACACACACACACACACACACACACACACACACACACACACACACACACACACACACACACACACACACACACACACACACACACCTGTCTGCAACAGCGGGGGAGTCAGACTGAGAGAGAAGCAGCGCTGTTTTAAGTGAGCATGGTCTATTGAATTGATTGATTGGTTGATTGCTAATTTTATTACTGTACGCCTGGTTTCCAACTGGTTAAGTTTAGGCTAAAAAAAATAAATAAAAAAATAGGGCGAAGAAAACTTTTTTTTTCTTATAGGGCAAAGAAAACGTTTTAATTTGTTTTACCTACTTTCTATAGAAGCATCTAAGAATGAAGTTCTATAGAAAGTAGGTCTGCATCCCCTTAACAATTGTGTGTATTGAGCCGTACTGTATTGTACCCATTCTGCATCTGGTAATACAATTTTCAATCAATCAATCATTCCAATAACCACTAACTTCATAATTAAAAACTAAAAAAAAGTTGGATGTGTTAGTTGGTTGGATGTCTTAGTTGAAAGGCAGTTGGATGTGTTAGTTGGTTCGATGTCTTAGTTGAAAGGCAGTTGAATGTGTTAGTTGGTTGGATGCCTTAGTTGAAAGGCAGTTGGATGTGTTAGTTTGCCAATAACACACAGTTGGATGTGTTAGTTGGTTGGATGCACTTCAAGCTGCTTCCACATGGAGGCAACTTCTCTCAATCATTCCAATAATACACAGTTGGATGTGTTAGTTGGTTGGATGCACTTCAAGCTGCTTCCACATGGAGGCAACTTGTCTTTTTTGTAGTTGTGGGAACTACTTTTTCTGGCGGATGGTTTTTTCAATAAATCTTCGATTAATGTGTGTTTATTGTATAGCAATAAGGTTGGATGAATATGGCAGTTGTATAAAAGCATTACACCACTTGCAGTCGTGATTTGTGAACAATAAACCATGCCTAGGGGGGTCTAACGACCACCCCTAGGCATGGTTTATTGTTCACAAACCACTCCTGCGCGTGATGTAATGCTTAAAATGGTGTGGGGGGGGGGGGGGGGGGGGTTGTGCTTCCAAATGTCACACCTATTCAGTTTATTCACCTTCCCCCCTCTCTGAGTGCAGTGGTGTTAGAGGTTGAAACTGTCCAACTGACATACTTTTCCTTGTTCTCCTCACTTGTGAACCCAACATATTTCATTCACATTAAGATTGCTTAAAATAAACATGTTGATTCAACATATTTGTCAGTTACAGTAAACACAATTTAATTGTGTTCAGGGTACTTGATTTTCAACACTAACTCCAACTTGATTTCTTAATGTAAATCTAACTTTTTGTTCAAGTTAACTCTATTCAAATATATTGTGTAAGTGTGTGCACAAAATCTTACATGTTTTTGCATTGACAAAAAAGGCAAAGAGTCAGAGTTCTGTACCAAAAATTTTACAAACATTTTATTGAACAAGTAAACATCGACAGCAGTGGTTCTCTATAAAGTGCATGGATCGCCCATTACAAACTGCTCACTGTAGATTTCAAAAGAGAAATACAAAATACAACAAGTAACTTTTACAACAAGTAAACAGTAAACCCTGCATCGACAGCAGTGGTTCTTGTAATGGGAAATATTAAATGACTAAACGATGAGCCGTTTACAAATCATTCTGAGTCATTATTAATAATAATAGGAACGTTTATTTCACTGTGGCCACAATGAAAGGACAGTTTATAGTCAGAGACAACATGTTAACACATTAGCGTCTGGCCATAGACTGACCCAGAGTTCTGTTCAGACGTATGTTAAATACACAGTTGTCAGACGTAACATAATATCAGATATGATGATGAAGGTAAACAAAAATGGTTCTCAGTCACTGGAAGCAACAACAAAGAAGTTATGGCTCGGGAGATGTTGGAGTCTTCTTAAAGAGACATACACACATTAACCAGTCAAGCTGGTCACACTGAAAGTCATGCTGTATAACATGATGTCTCAACACAGATCTATAAGGACATGATAATATATTCCACGACATTCTCTATAAAGTGCATATGCTCACTGTAGATTTACAAAGGCAAATACAAAATAAATTGACTTGTTCACAAACAAAAGATTTCTTTTTTCTTTTTTAAGAATAGGCTAAAACTGGACACAGTAAACCGTGCATCAACAGCAGTGGATCACCCATTACAAACGGCTCACTGTAGATTTCAAAAGAGAAATACAAAATACTGTTTGTTTCTCTCTGTCGGTCACCGCCACTGTCTCACTGTCTGTCTCTGTCTGTGACTGTCTCTCTGTCACCATCGCTGCCGTCTGTCACTGTCTGTCACTCACTGTCTGTCTGTCACTGTCACTGTTTGTCTCTGTATGTCTGTTATAAATCAATCTAACTTTAACTGATGACGAGTTAATTTATTATGTGCGACCACCGCAGAACCACACGTTAGCTTAAAGACGTGTTTACACCATGTTAAGGCTAGACAGCTGGCTAGGCAGCTGTATGCTAACATTAGCCATTGTGAGATTGTCGACTGACAAAACCTACTGTGCTGTTTTTAGTGGGAACAAAGTCCTTTCGTTTGGTATTCTTAATCCACTTCTGGCGAATATCTTGGTCGTCTGCACGGCCAGGGAATCGATGCAAACGGTATGGTCTCAGACACAGGCAGTGGTCGGTCAAGTTGAACACTTGAACAAGTCAAGCACAGAGGCGGATGTGGCCACGAATTTCATAATAAAAGCGGCTGCTTAAAAAAAAAAAAAATGAGAGCTTGTGCCGTTTCAACGTTGACAGTTATCAATCGCTTGCGCCCAAAGGACATTTTATAAAACGAGGCATACAATACAATACTATGTATTTTAGCCAAAACATGTGGTCAGAACACAGTGCATTTTGTCCATTCTCTCTCATTCTCTATCAGCCTCTCTCTCCCTTTGTGGAGCGTGGAGCTCCTCCTGAATGAACAGAGAGCAGGCACGTCGGGCACATTGTCACCAGCTGTATTCGAGCGCCCCTGCTGGTCATTGTTACCGTTAATATGGTGCCCAAACGGTGCCCAAACGGTGGTCCAATGACAATTCATGGCTTCATCTGTATATGTGTGTGTGTGTGTGTGTGTGGTCGTGCGCTGAGGCTGCCTCACTAACACATTTATTTAGTTTAGCAATGGAAGGAATTAGGGATGTCCCGATCACATTTTTTTGCTCCCGATCCGATCCAGATCATGTGATTTTGAGTATCTACCGATATATATATATATATATATTTTTTTTTTGTATCCCAAATTCTCACATTACATTCACCCTGAATGTTGACGTTATCCAGGTGAAAAGTTAACTTCATTCAAGCGAGGCATTGTAATCCTTGACATAAATCATTTGATGTATAATTAAATCAAAGGAAATGTGTTTGGGTCTGAGAGTGTGGCTGGTCTGCCGTTCTGCAGCTGGTTCTATTGGTTTGTTTTGGCAAAATTATTCTGCTCTGTGTGACAATAAATAAATGAATGATGATATGCACTTTTAAACCAAAACTAAGGCCTCAGTATGAGTTTAAGACGTGAACATGGTTATGTTTGTTGAATAAATAAAAAAAGTTAAAAAAATAAAAAAATAAAAAATCCCTTTTTTTTATTTCTTTTTTGCCGATCCCGATCTTCGGAAAATCACGTGATCGGCCCCGATCCCGATCACGTGATCGGATCGGGACATCCCTAGAAGGAATACATCAAACCAACAATATATAATATTATAGAGAAGAAGACAGTATATGGCATATTAATACAGTATATTCCACTATACAGTAGCTATATCCGCGGCGATCGGTTTAGTTCTTATTTATTTAGTTTGCAGTGTGTTTATGTAATGCTCATGATGCCTGCCTCATTGAGTCAGGACTATAAATGCAAAAATAATTAAATCGAGTTACGAAGGGAATCCTTGGTAAGTTTTACGTATGTCCTTTCGAGATTGAGGACCAATGTCTTTAAACACTAGAGTAAGTTACATTTTCTTTTTTTTTATCTATTTTTTCTCCCCTTTTTTCCGTATCTTTCTCCCATCCCAATTTAGTTGTTATGCCAATTCCCTTCCTGGTCGTTGCACGCATTTCCCCCTCACTTGCCGGTCTAGGGAGGGTTGAAGACTATCACATGCCTCCTCCGATACATGTGGAGTCAGCCAGCCGCTTCTTTTCACCTGATAGCGAGGACTCTCACTGGGGGAGTGTAACGCGTGGGAGGATCACACTACCTCCCTCAGATCCCTTCCCTGGTGACCAGTAGTAGTCGCTGTTTACAACGACCAGGATACATACCCTGTAGATTAATCGTCTGGAGGCTATGACTTGGTGCGAGCTTCGCTCATTTATTGACAACTTCAGTATACAGTAACCGACTGACTCATTCACGTTCAGTGTAACAATATAACTCCAGATCAATGCGCCTCCTTAGAACTACCCCTGTATATCTTATATACTTCCGTATATGACATCTCCCCTTTTCAGCATGTTATCTCTAACATCATAGGAACATTCCAAATGAAAAGTACTATAGGCTGAACATACCTTTTTAACTTAAATCTGAGACATCATCACACATTCTGGTCTCTGTCTAGAACAATGAACTGTTTAAGCTTTCAAGTGTTATTATTACAGTTAAATCACCAACCAACATTTCAACATCCAATACAACATTTCTTTCAAGCTTTCAAGTGTTATTACAGTTAAATCACCAACCAACATTTCAACATCCAATACAACATATTACATTTTTTTAATTTTAAATTTTTACATTGTACCCAAAACTCTGCACAGTCTTACCTGACTGATCTACAGGTCAAGTCTCTTGACTGGCTTACTCAGTCGTCCCGATCGGGTCACCGTTTGACCAGACGGCGGGATTGTAGGTGTAGCTGTAGCCACACTCTGACTGGCAGGAACAGTCTCTAACAAGGTGTGTCTGTCAGAGTGGGAGTCTGTCCCTTCCCACTCACCAGGCGTTGCTGGGGTTGGCTGCATCGCAGGCACCGGTTGGAGGTGGCGCCGGTTCCGCCGCAGCTCTGTTCCTTGCTGTGTCTGGATGACGAAGGATCTCGGGGTGCTGCTCTCGCTGGAGATCACTGCCGGCAAGGACCACTTCTTGTCATGGTCCAGCTTGGAGAGTACAACGTCTCCTGGTCGCAGGGCGGGTAGGGCCCTGGCCCCATGGCGGCGGTTGAAGTAAAAGGCCTGTTTAGCTTTTTCCTTCTGATCCTTCTCTCGCACAGCTGCCTTGCTGGGCCATTTTGGGGTGAGGTTTTTCTCAAGAGTGGGGGGTGTGGTTCTGAGTTTCCTCCCCATCAAGAGCTCCGCTGGGCTGTAGCCTGTGGAGGAGCACGGAGTAGACCTGTAGCTCAGTAGAGCCATAGCTGGGTCATCTTGCTTGAGGATTTTCTTTGCCGTCTGCACAGCTCTCTCTGCGTGCCCGTTGCCTTGCGGGTGATGAGGGCTGGACGTGTAGTGTTTGAAGTCCATACTTGTAAACGGGGGTCCATTGTCGCTCACCACTTCCTCAGGAATTCAGAATCTCGCGAACACGGCCTTCAGCCTCTGAATGACTTGTGTACTGGTTGTGGAAGACAGGTGGAGTATCTCGATGAACCTAGAGTAATAATCTGATATTACTAGTGTAACTGAGGGGTACAATTCCCTGACTGTATTGTTAGATATGATATTTAATACCACTACCTCATGTACTTTAACTTCTGGCCATCCAGTACAAGATATAAGTATGATGAACACTTTCCCACCTGATGAAACGAATCCACACAAATGTACCAAATCGAAGGTTTAATACAGCAAAAGGTGTATACAACGATCACTTAATTACATTTATGATTTGAAATATGAAATATGCACTTTTATGGCAAATGAGTATTCGTAGGTAAATCAACATTGAATGTCCAATCTCTGGTTACGCAGGGAGTAAGTATACAACCTGGAATATTTAGGAAACGATAGCGATGGTACTTAAATGATTATAGCTGGATACACTAAGGGGGGGGGGGGTGTCCCGCTGGTTGTAAGACAGTAGGAGGGGGGGGTTAGAGAAGCCGCTGGCGGTATCCCATCTGGCCGACGGTGTCTTGGGAGAATCCAAAGTCTTGGACACGGTGCCCACAGAACCTCGGACCGCAGACGAATACAGCTGGACCCTCTGTGGACGGTAGCTGCCGGTCCACAACGGAGAGACGTGAGGCGACCTCACTGGTGTAGAGCGCCGTCTCACCTGGAGTCCTCTCCGGGGGGTAGTTCCAACACTCCGCAGTGTTGGCCTTTATCCATGGAATAATCAAAGCACCCAAAGCATAATCCAAGCCGTGGAAGGCTCGCCGTCGTCCGGGTAGAGTAATCCAATATACAGGTCCAGTCGCTCTTGGCCCGGAGCTCCTCGGATGCAAGCACCACTAGGGGTCTGCCCAGCCTGGTTAAGCGTCCAGATAACGTCAGGAACGATGGGGGTACTGATAACTTTAGAACTCTAACCGAACGATGCACCATACATAAATAGACTATTATTAGCTTAATAGAATACGTCCAACTCGACGGTATAGTGCCAAACTATGACTATTCAACTATTAATCTACACGATATCTCAATGCCTATTCTGGGCCAAGTAGGCCTTACTACACCACACGTGCGTCGTGGGGAGGCTTTGCGTCTGTCACTCTGTTGGAGGGTAAAGAACTGGACTAAAAGAAAGTTCTACTTTACTTGCGCCATATATATATATGCGCTATGAACAAATAGTACCATTCGTATTTCGCCCGACATATTCCTGCGCGGAACCGGGGCTTGCCACGACATGTTAGGCGGCACGATTGAACTTGGACCTAGGGGTATGGCAACCTGGCGCCAGGTTCTCGTCCAATGGTAGAATGAAACTATTATGGGCTGTTTAGTAGACTAAAGGGATATTCAGTGCATATTGTACAAGGAATATACAGGGGATATCAAACGATATACAAATACAATTAAATATATATATATAAATAAATATACATATTCGGTTTAATCTGATCCTTCACAACAGCCGCCACCTAATTAGTCCCACCTAATTAGCTAAGCAGAGACAGATTAACCGCACTGTCTACCACTCAAGGTCCGCTGTAAGGGTCAGTCAACTCACAAAGTCATGGGGTCATGGTCATCATCGATAGTATCTGGGAGTCGGGGCAGTTCTATGAGCCTCGCCACAGGACGTGTGTAAGTGCGCCCTTGGACGAGTACTTCAGCTGCTCGGACCTTGCCATCGGCACCGGTGATCACTTTGCTTACGCGGCCAGCCGGCCACATAGCTCTGGGTAGTGACTGGTCAATAATCATGACGACTGTTCCTTCTGTCAAATTGTCTCTCTCTTTTACCCACTTCTGGCGGGTCTGTAGAGACGGTAGGTAGTGAAGTAGGAAGCTGCTCCAAAACTTGTCAGCTAGTACTTGGCTGTACCTCCACATTCTTCGGCCGTTCGCTTCTTCAGGCCTGTACATTGTCTGGGGTAGCGCGGGGTCCAGCCGCCCCATTAGGAGTGTGTTGGGGGTGACTGGGTCGACATCTGCTACATCACTGGAGACGTAACCGAGGGGCTATGAGTTCAATACTCCCTCGATCTCCGTGAGGACTGTCATTAGGACTTCCTCCGCCACAGTCTGGGCTCCGAGTACGGCGTACAGGGCTGTCTTTATAGAACGTACTTCTCGTTCCCAGGTTCCACCGAAGTGGGGTGCGTTCGGGGGATTAAACTGGAAGTCAATCTGGGATGGAGCGAGGTGGGTCTTAAGTTCTGGGCCCATAGCTTGGAAGCTCTCTCTCAGCTCTCTTTCTCCGCCTTTGAAGTTGGTCCCGTGATCAGACAACAATGTAGACGGTTTTCCTTTCCGTGATGTGAATCTCCGGAAGGCCATAAGGAATGAGTCTGTGCTCATGGTCGGAAGGAGCTCGATATGTATCGCTCTGGTGGTCATGCATTTGAATACAATACCCCACCGCTTCTCGGTGCCTCTTCCTCTCTTTATATACAACGGGCCAAAGCAGTCCATGCCTGTGGAGTGGAATGGCTTGTCGCCGATTCGGAGGCGACAGGGGGGTAAGTCAGCCATCCGTGGTATGCTGGGCTGCGCGCGCCACTTACGGCAGTCTAGACAGGTTCGCTGGAAGCGCCGTACTGCTTCTCTCCCTTGCAATATCCAATAACGACGTCTGATCTCCGCGAAGACTCTCTCTGCTCCTGCGTGGTGTACATCCTCGTCGTATTTCTTTATGATCAGCTCTGTGACCTTGTGTCGGCTGTTCAAGACGATCGGGTACTTAATGTCATCTGGTAGATCGGGGGCTCTCCGCAGGCGACCACCCACTCTGATGAGATTATGGGCGTCACTCTCTGGTGCCAGGTGAATCAATCTGCTGTCTGATGGGACGGGGTTTCCTCCCTGTAGACAGTCTAGCTTATTGGGGAACGAGTCTCTCTGGGCTCGTTGTAGTAGAAGAAGTTCTGCTTCTTCGTAGTCAGCTGCTGACATGTCAGTGGTGGACTGAATCTCTGGGTGGTGCCGCAGGAATGTTCTTTGCTGCGCACTCTCTAGGGTAATGCAGTCATCTATGTTGGGGTCTGTGGAGGCGATTGTGCTCAGTCCACAGAACATAGGTTTCTTGTTCTCAGCCTCCTCGTTACTTACTTCCCTCGGGGTGGGCGTAGGCCAATCTCCTTCCGGGAGCTTGAGGAATTCTGGTCCGTCACTGTAGATGTTGCGACGGGTTAGGTCATCCAGAGACATTCCCCGGGTGATGACGTCAGCTGGGTTGTGTTTGGTGTCCACATACCGCCAGCTTGCTTCTTCTGTTAACTCTTGAATCTCGGTGACTCTGACTCCCACGAAGACTTTGTATCTGCATGAATCAGACTTGATCCATGTGAGTACTGTCGTGGAATCTGACCACAAGATTGTTCTATGCACCGGAATGGTGAGTTCACGTTGGATTAACGTGGCTAGATGCGCTCCTGCGAGGGCTGCGCAGAGCTCTAGACGTGGGATAGATTGTTGCTTACGTGGGGCTATTCTTGAGCGGGCCAGGATGAAAGCAGTGTGTATCTTTCCTCCCCTCTCTTGGGCACGCAGGTAGGCCACCGATCCGTAGGCTACTTCGGAGGCGTCGCTGAAGACGTGTAGATCAATCTCGCATGTCTCTGGCCTCACTGTGGATGGGAAGTAGCTGCGGCGTATATTGACACCTGGGAGTGAGCGGAGTTCCGTCTCCCACTCTCTCCATGTTGAGGCAAGGTGTGCGGGTATTGGGTCGTCCCAGCCCTGGTCCTTGTCCCATAGTGCTCGTACAATCATCTTTGCCCTGGTGGTGTAAGGTAGAATACATCCCAACGGGTCATATTGTCTGGCGAGTGTTCTGTACACACTCCGTCTGGTGGTCGGTATCGCCGCCGACCTTCCCTGCTCTGGAGCCAAGGGTTTGTGTCTATAGTGGAGCGAGTCTGTTTTGAAGCGCCAGACTAGTCCTAGTGTCATTTCTTGGGCTTCTCCTGGGATTGTCGCCATCCAGGTCTCGCTGCTGGCAGCCTTGTCCGCGGAGGAGAGGCTGCGCAATACGTGCGGGTCACTGCTGGCCCACTGCCTGAGATCAAAGCCGCCTTTGATCAGGGAGGCGCGTAACTTGATTAGGAGAGCCTCGGCTTCTTCTTGAGTCGAAACGCTTTGTAAACAGTTGTCCACGTAGAAACTGTTCTTCACACTGTGTTGGACCTCTTCATCTGCTGCTGGGTCCTCTGTGACGTGTTTCTGTAGTGCAAATGTAGCACAGCACGGGCTGCATGTGGTTCCGAAGGGGAGTACTTCCCACTGGTAGATGGATGGGTTCTCATCTCCGATCTTCTCTCTCCATAGGAACCGTAGCAGAGGCTTGTCCTCCTCTACTAGTCTCACCTGCAAGAACATCCCTTTGATATCCCCGCTGATAGCCACCTTGTCCTGGCGGAAGCGCAGTAACACGCCTAGTAGGGAGGGGCCGAGTGTGGGGCCGGGCAAGAGCTCTTTATTCAGATTTTGGGATCCGATCTGGTAGCTGCAGTTAAACACAATGCGATCCTTGCCGTTGTGATGGACCTTGTGATGCGGCACGTACCATGATTCGGTCGTCTGATCGGCCTCTTTAATGTCAATCTTTGTTACGTGTCCCGCTGTGATTAGCTTCTCAATCTCAGCTCGGTACACACTCTCTTGAGCGGGGTCTTTGGCTAGGCGCCGCTCTGTGTTCAGTAGATAGCGCTCCGTGGCGTCTTTCTTTGCGTGAAAGGTGGGCATTCCCTCTCGCCTCAGGAGTGGAGTTGCGTATCTCATCACTCCGCCGACTGTGACTCTCTTTGTCCCCTGCTCGAGTAGGTTGATGGCGTAAATGTCTTCTTTAGAGCGAATGTCTTTCCTTTCGTTCTTAAAGGGCACTGTCTCTAGGGTCCATAGCCTCTCGACATGCTGCAGGAGAGTGGTGTCTTCTTCTGTCGTTCTGGAGTGGAAGCAGCTAGTGGCTGCTGTTCGGTTGAGAGATTTAGCGAGGGGGCCTTGTAGGGTCCACCCTAGGCGGGTCTCGACTGCTGCAGGACAGCCTCGGGGGCCTGTATGGACCCGGTCAATCGGGACTATGAGTTCTGCATGGTCGGAGCCTATCAGCAGGGTCGGGGTAGCGCCGTCTATGAGCGGGATAGGTAATTAGCGCAGGTGCACATATTTATCCATCAACTTGGTGACAGGGTAGGTGTACTGCGATAGTCCTATTTCTTGGCTGGTGAAAGCATTTGTGATCTTGTACCGTCGCTCTGGCTGCCCGTTGGCTGCGATGGTGAAGGAGACATTCTCGCCCTTTATCGTCTTTAAATCTCTTCTTATTGTCCGAATCGTCATTTCGTTCTTGCTCCCCCGCAGTCCCAACTGGGTCGCAGCGGAGGCGAGCAGAAGGGTCTTCTCTGACCCGTCATCAAGGACGGCGTAAGTGTCCATGACTTTATCTTGGTAGCTCAATGTCACACGGACTACCTTTAAGAGCACTTGGGCTCCGCTGCTGCTGGCGGGGTCAATGTACATGACACTTGCCTTGGTGCCGCTCCGTGGTGCAGGTATAGGCCGTCTTCCGTTACTTTCGTGTAGTATATCTAGATGGGCTCCATCGCACCGGCTGCACCTTTTCTTTAGGCGGCATTCGGCTGCCATGTGGGGCCGCGCACATCGATAACAGCGCCGGTTGGACTTTATCCATTGACTCACTTCTTCTGCATTCATCTTTGTGAATAGGTCACATTGTGACAGCCAGTGTTCTTTCTCACAGTAGGGACACGCTATCTTCCACTTCTCTTTTCTCGAGGGGGTGCTGTGACTCTTACTGCTCGGTACTGACTCTGATTGGTGCATGACAGTCACCGATCTTCTTCCATCATTTATTCTCCTGGGTCCCTCTCTGGAGCTTGGCGTGCTCCGCCCGAAGGTATCCAGTCGTAAGCTGCTGACTTCTCTCGCCAGGAAGTCGGCTAGATCAAGGAGGGATGGCTCGGGGCCGTTGGGATCCCGGTAATCCCTCTGCCGCCTAAAGCGCTCCTGTCTTGCGGGTGGCAGCTTCTCCAAAATCCTCTCGACATCCCTACCAGGGACTGCACTTTGATTGACAGGTCGTCTAGTGAGCGATTGTCTGTGGCTGGGGGTAGGCGATCAATATGCCTTATCTCTTGGATTACGTAATCCCATATACGTCCATATCTCTGATCCAGCGCTGCAAGGGCCGCTGTGTATGGAGTCGAAGAGGTAGCATAGGCTAGCGCTATATTGTGCGCTCGCGGTACTTTCAGGTGCTTCAGTAATATTGCATACTTGTGGCGTTCATCAGCGACATCCACCATCATTGTCTCTAAGCACATCCGGAGCTCCGTGTACTGTGCTCGACTCTCATAGGCGAAGTCTGGGAATGACGGCGTGGCATTGTATGACGCCGTGGATGGCTGATACATCGGCGAGCGTTGGGGGAGAGACCTCCTGGGCGAGTCCCCTCTTGCGCCTCGCTGTGGGCTGGTACTGACAGGGTACCATGGCCCGCTGGTCCAGGTGCTGTTCCTCGGGGCTGGTCGTGCGTCGTGCTCACCCGTGAATAGAGTCGGGGGTCTGTAGCGCAGCGCCGCGGGGGTATAGCCTGGACTGTATGGGACCTCCTGGTCCGGTGGAGTACTGTGCTGTCGTCGGGCTTGGTTCTCCTCCTCTCCCTCTTCTTCCTCTATCAGATCCTCTAGATCCTGTAATCGTTTATTTAGCTTCTCCGCAGTGTATGCCGCTCCTTCCTTGTAGCTGGGTCTCGCTTGGACCGGTCTGTGAAGGGGGTCTGCGGGGGGTATAGGCTCGGTCTGTTGGTCAAGTTCAGGGTCGCTTGCTCGTTGAGGAGACGCTGCCCTTGACTGTTGTCTCGACGAGTTCCTTGAACCCCTGGCGGAGGGAGAGGGTGTTGTCCTTTTGATAAGCTGCTCTATTAGTTGCGCTTGTAGTCTGTCGCGCTCTGCGTCTCTTCGGGCACCGGCAGCGGCGCGCTGGGCGTCGGCCCGGTCTCTTGCCATATTCTCTTCTGTCTGGAGGCGTCTCATCTCCAGGCGTGTGCGCTCTTCTTCGCTCCGTTGCTGCGCTTGGAGGCGTTCTCTTTCAATAGTAAAATGTTCGCGCTCGCTAAGCGCCTGCGCTTGGAGTCGATCGCGTTCGGTAGAGGCTGTCAGGCTGTCGAGGAACGCCTGTTGTAGTATCCTCTCCGCTTCGCTGGGGGAAGGCGGTTGTGGAGGTGAGCCGCTCCTGCGTGAGCCGCTCCTGGGGGTACTCGTTGGGGAGTCCTGGAGCTCTAGTTCCTCGGCGCTCTCCTCCTCTTCTTCCGTGCAGAGTTCTCTCTCTGTAGGGTTGTCTTCCTCCCGGGGCTGGTCGGGGACTACTTCTTGGGTAGTGGCGGGGGGTAAAGGCATGTCAATTCCCTCCTGGTCCCCACCGTGAGCTTGGTCAGTTACATTAGGACCTACTAGGGCCTCTGTGGTCGGGGAAACCTGGTCGTTAAGGTCAGACATAATTTTACTTTCTACTTCTACCGCGTTTACCGTTTGTCGAAGGCTAGGTAGTTGACTGACAGTGTAAGCCTCTAAGTACTGAGGTGTCTGTCGTCTGCGCCGCGGGCGTTCTAGGTTAGGAGGATCGTTTCGTGGAGTGTTCATCATAGGCCATTTCGATATTAATAACACTATATTAATATTACACTAGTTACCCTCCGGCTCGAAGGACCAATTGTAACTGAGGGGTACAATTCCCTGACTGTATTGTTAGATATGATATTTAATACCACTACCTCATGTACTTTAACTTCTGGCCATCCAGTACAAAATATAAGTATGATGAACACTTTCCCACCTGATGAAACGAATCCACACAAATGTACCAAATCGAAGGTTTAATACAGCAAAAGGTGTATACAACGATCACTTAATTACATTTATGATTTGAAATATGAAATATGCACTTTTATGGCAAATGAGTATTCGTAGGTAAATCAACATTGAATGTCCAATCTCTGGTTACGCAGGGAGTAAGTATACAACCTGGAATATTTAGGAAACGATAGCGATGGTACTTAAATGATTATAGCTGGATACACTAAGGGGGGGGGGGTGTCCCGCTGGTTGTAAGACAGTAGGAGGGGGGGGTTAGAGAAGCCGCTGGCGGTATCCCATCTGGCCGACGGTGTCTTGGGAGAATCCAAAGTCTTGGACACGGTGCCCACAGAACCTCGGACCGCAGACGAATACAGCTGGACCCTCTGTGGACGGTAGCTGCCGGTCCACAACGGAGAGACGTGAGGCGACCTCACTGGTGTAGAGCGCCGTCTCACCTGGAGTCCTCTCCGGGGGGTAGTTCCAACACTCCGCAGTGTTGGCCTTTATCCATGGAATAATCAAAGCACCCAAAGCATAATCCAAGCCGTGGAAGGCTCGCCGTCGTCCGGGTAGAGTAATCCAATATACAGGTCCAGTCGCTCTTGGCCCGGAGCTCCTCGGATGCAAGCACCACTAGGGGTCTGCCCAGCCTGGTTAAGCGTCCAGATAACGTCAGGAACGATGGGGGTACTGATAACTTTAGAACTCTAACCGAACGATGCACCATACATAAACAGACTATTATTAGCTTAATAGAATACGTCCAACTCGACGGTATAGTGCCAAACTATGACTATTCAACTATTAATCTACACGATATCTCAATGCCTATTCTGGGCCAAGTAGGCCTTACTACACCACACGTGCGTCGTGGGGAGGCTTTGCGTCTGTCACTCTGTTGGAGGGTAAAGAACTGGACTAAAAGAAAGTTCTACTTTACTTGCGCCATATATATATGCGCTATGAACAAATAGTACCATTCGTATTTCGCCCGACATATTCCTGCGCGGAACCGGGGCTTGCCACGACATGTTAGGCGGCACGATTGAACTTGGACCTAGGGGTATGGCAACCTGGCGCCAGGTTCTCGTCCAATGGTAGAATGAAACTATTATGGGCTGTTTAGTAGACTAAAGGGATATTCAGTGCATATTGTACAAGGAATATACAGGGGATATCAAACGATATACAAATACAATTAAATATATATATATAAATAAATATACATATTCGGTTTAATCTGATCCTTCACAACAACTAGGTAGTTGTTGTGCTTGTACTTACAGAGGTCCATGGCGATCCTCTTCCAGGGTCACTCTGGGAGTGGCGTGGAGAGGAGAGGCTCTTTTTCTTGAGTTATTTTCAGTTCACAGCACACCTGGCACGACGCCATGAGCTGGCTTAACTCTGTGGAGAGACCAGGCCACCATACTGAGGAACTCGCTCTCTCCCTACATTTCACTAGGCCTTGGTGCCCTTCATGGATTCTCTGAAGGATCCCTCCTCTCATCTGTCTCGGCATGACAATCCTGTTCCCTCTTAAGACAAGTCCATTTAGCTCTGACAGCTCTGATTTCACTGGGACATAGGTGTTCAGGCCATCCCTTTTTTATGAGTCTGGCGACTGACAACAGTTCGGTGTCAACTGCTGTGGCCGCTCTGATCTCGTCCATCTTGCTTGCGGACGCTGGGATCCCCTCCATTACACTAGCCACATAGCATACCACCTCACACTGTGTGTCCAAGTCTGCACCTATGTTGGCCATTGGGCTGCGTGACAGAGTATCTGCGACAACTGAGTCTTTCCAGGAGCATACTCTGCCACTGCGTTGAACCTCATGAGTCTCATGAGGAGTCGCTGGCATCGGAGAGGCACATTGTCCAGGCTGCGAGTGTTAATGAGAGGTACAAGGGGTTTGTGGTCAGTTATTAGCTTGAACTGGCCCAGTCCACTGAGGTACCGGTCGAACCTCTCACACTCCCACACGCCCGCCAGACCTTCTTTTTCAATCTGGGCGTAGCGCGTTTCTGCTTCGGTGAGGCATCTTGAGCAGTACGCCACAGGTTTCCACTGCTCGCCATGAAGTTGAAGTAGCACGCCCCCTAACCCGTAACTGCTTGCGTAGGCAGACACAGCGGTGGGCTTGCTCACATCGTAGAAGGCGAGTACTGGTGCTGTGGTCAACAGCTCTTTGATCCTCTGAAAAGCTGTTTGCTGGGCATGATTCCATGTCCATGCATTCTTGTGCTTCAGGAGCTCATACAGCGGCTGTCCTGTTGAGAGGTCTGGGACGTACCTGTCGAGATAATTCACCATTCCCAGCACCCTCCTCAGCTCCTGCACATTTGTTGGCGGCGCCAGCTGCCGGATAGCCTCCCGGACTGGTCGATGGTGTGCCCGAGAAACCGTAGCTGACTCTGCTTGATGGAGCACTTTTCTCTATTCAGCTTCAGGCCAGCCGTCTCTATGCGCTGCATCACCTTCTCCAGGCGACTGTCATGCTCTTTTTCTGTGGCCCCGTAGACGAGAATGTCGTCCATTAAGATCTCGACGCCCTCTAACCCGTCCAGGGTCTCCATCATCTTCCTATGGAAGATTTCAGGCGCGCTTGTGATCGTGAATGGCAGTCGCTTGAAGTTGAACCTGCCAAACGCCGTGATGAAGGTGGTGAGCTTACAGCTGTCTGGGTGCAATGGGATTTGGAAGAATCCACTGGCAGCATCGAGTGACGTGAAGACTGTGGCCCCGCTTAGCTTTGCTGTGATCTCGTCGGTAGTGGGCAGGGTGTACTGTTCTCTTTTAACAGCCTCGTTCAGCCTCTTTGCCTGTGCTCTTCAGGACCGGCACCATGGGTGCACACCAATCGGTAGGCTGTGTCACCTTCTCAATGATGCCATTCCTCTCCATCCTTTGGAGCTCCTCCTTGACCTTCTGCAGCATAGGGAGAGGTACATGTTGCCGCGTACGGCTGGGCGCCATCTTTCAGCAGTATTCTTACTGGTTCAGTTTGTAATGTCCCATGCTCCCTGTATGCCTGCAAATGTTCATTGTTCCCGCTGCTGCTCACCGTTTCCTCCACTCTTCTCACTAGATTCATTTTCACTGACATTGGCCTGCTGAGTAGGTTGTTTACTGTAGGCCCCCGGATGACATACGCTGTGAGTGGGTGTGTCTTACCATTGTAGGTCACAGTGCTCTGGATCTGTCCTATGCACTGCAGCTTGCCACCTGGGCTGTCCAGTGGTCTGTTTGGCATGAGTGAGTGGTAGGTCTCGATTAGTGTCGATTTTGAACTTGACCGGTGTGGAGCCCATCAACACCTTGACGACCCACCTGCTTTACTCACTTCCCCCATGTAGTACCCATCTTCTGACCCAGAGTCTGCTGTTGTTGCTGCACTTCGTTTTGTTCTCTGACCTCACGTACTGCTTTCCTATTTCTACACACTTTGCTCCAGTGCCCTACTTTGTCTCAGGTATTACATGTGGACTTTTTAGCTGGACAGTTCTCATCTCTACTGTGCCACGCTCTCCCACACTGTCTACATTGTCCTCTGTCGCCCCCTTGTGGCTTACCCTGGCGGCCATTGCCTTTGTAGCGCTTGTTGTGACTCACCTCGTGTATCGCCCCGCCTCCGGCTGTCTCTCCTTGCATGCTGATCTGCGCGGCAACCTCTTCAGACTGCCTGACCGTCTCTATGGTCAGCGCGAGTGTCAGGTCCCTCGTCATCTGCAACTTACGGGAGACTTCTTTGTCGAGGATTCCAACGGCGATTCTGTCACGGATGTTCTCATCCTTGCTTGCGCTAATAAAAGTCTCTGCTTTTTCTCCTCCTCTCTGCACTCGTTGATGGAAACATGCCAGTTCGTGTATGACGTTCCGTCGCGGTACAAAGTAGTCATCGAACTTCACTAGCACTCTTGTAAAGTCATTTTTATGTGCTACTACTTCAAATTTAAACGAACGGAATATAATCTCTGACTCGCTTCCCATAGCATATATCAGACTGCTAACCTGCATGGCACCATCTTCTTTATCCAACTTGGTAGCCGTTCTGAATCTCACAAAACGTTGCTTTAATTCGGGCCATTCTCCTGGTTTGTCTAAAGAAAAACTCGCCGGCGGTTGAAATTTTGCCATTTCTGTCGACTTTACTTCTGACACCATGTAGATTAATCGTCTGGAGGCTATGACTTGGTGCGAGCTTCGCTCATTTATTGACAACTTCAGTATACAGTAACTGACTGACTCATTCACGCTCAGTGTAACAATATAAATCCAGATCAATGCGCAGGCCTTAGAACTACCCATGTATCTCTTATATACTTCCATATATGACATACCCCACCGGCTTCCCACCCGCTAACACTGCCAATTGTGTTAATAGGGATGACTGACCAAGCCGGAGGTACCGCTGACAGCTGGATTTGATCCCAGTGTCTCTGCAGTGGTAGGCGAGCGCTTAGTCCGCTGCACTACCCAGCTGCACTAGTAAGTTACATTTTCAATCTACAGATCAAACTATTCAATAATGAGCTGGGTAATGTCATTTTTCAAAATGTTTATGCTCATTGAGAGCTCTGGATGTCCTCTCCTTATATGACTACAAACTAAATGCCATCACAGACCTTTTAGTGTCTATATTCGCTTGTTTATGAATACATTTCCTGATATTTCCTGAACTAATATTTCACTAATAACACTTTAACCTAACAAACGTATTGCTGAAAATACACTATGACTGCTGTTTTGACAGGATTAGGGTCTTTACTCTTGGCTACATTTGAGGGGAAAAAACGCAACATTAATCCATACAGTCTGACATGGATTTATGACGTGAAGTCATTTTATGTCCGATACCGGACCCGTCGGGCTTAAGAGGTTAACCTGTTAAGCTCGAGTCCTATTTTCTGAAAGTCTGCCTAAAAATACATACCTAAGTAAATTAAAGATTGCTCCACTTCTACAAGGTCCATTTGCATGTTCTTGGTATCTAGGGACATCTATGGATCTCATGGAATGTATTCACAGTGTCCGAAATAGATAGATAGATTTATTTATTTATTTATTGTCACAGCTTTTAGAATGTATATACATTCCGAAAACGTGAGATTCTTGTTTTCCTTGGCTCCTCAACCGTAGTAGTGTGCACATTAAATAAATAATATACATTATTAGCCAGGAATATTAACTTTGATGATGTGAGGATATCTACTGTCAGTGGCTCTTGTATAGAGAGAGTCACTGAGTAAAAATATCTTGGCCTGTGGCTTGACGAGAAATTTACATTTAAGTTCCATGTGGACAATCTTGCCGCAAAAATGAGACCCAATTTCCTCTATTTAGTAGAAAAAGAATAGTTGAATCAGTCTTCTTATCAGTTTTGGACTATGGTGATGTAATTTATAGGCATGCTGCGGCATCAACTCTTAAACCTCTGGATTCTGCATATCACTCAGCTCTTAGATTCATTACTGGTGACAGATATGATACTCACCATTGTGTCCTGTATGATAGGGTGGGTTGGCTTTCTCTTGCAGAAAGGCGCAACAAACACTGGTATTTATTTATTTTTAAAGCCCTTATTGGTAAACAACCTGTTTATATCTCTTCACTGTTATATTGGAATATTGGAACCTATTCAACTCGATCGAATGACTGGATGGTTCTTAGGGTTCCTCAAGTGTGTTCTGATCTAGGGAAGTCAGCATTTTCCTTTGATGCCTCTAACTCATGGAATGTCCTTCAACTCTGAAATTGGAGGTTCTCCCTTCCCTTGGTATGTTTAAACGTATGATTTCATACCATTGTGTATACCTGTAACTGTTTTAGCTAAACACGTTTCGCAATTATGCCACATCAATGTGGAACGCCCTACCCAAAGCTGTAAAGGAATGTGAATCACTACCCACTTTTAAAACCACTCTCAAAAAACACCTACGGGAGGCTGCAATTCATCCAACTGCATTCATCTGTGGATCGAGGATCGTTGGGCACCGTGTCGCACAACTGTGGACTCTCCCAAGATACCCTCGGCCAGACGGGATCCAGCCAGTGACTCTCTAACCCCCCCCCCTCCAGCTGTCCTACAAGCAGTCGGAACCTTCCCCTAGTGTATCCAGCTATATAATCATTCAAGTATCATTGCTATTGTTCCCTAAATATTCCAGGTTGTATATTTGCTTCCTGCGCAATCAGAGATTGGACATTCGATATTGATCTACCTACGAATACTCATTTGCCATAAAAGTGCATACTATTTCAAATCATAAATGTAATTAAGTGATCGTTGTACATACCTTTTGCTATGTATTAAAACTCAAACTTTCGATTTGGTACATTTGTGTTGGATCCGTTTATCAGGTGGGAGTGTTCAACATATTCATACCTAGTACTGGGTGGCCAGAGTCTAAAGTACAAGAGGTAGTGGTAGTAAGTATCATATCTAACCATACAGTCAGGGAATTGTACCCCTCAGTTACAATAATCCTATACTATACAATATTACTTTAACAAGACATTTAGTACGTGACCATGATGGTTCAGAGTCTCTCAGTCAGTAGCCTGTTGGCCCGGTGGAAGTAGCTGTTCAGAGTTCTGTTGGAGGTGGATCTGAGACTCCGGTACCGTCTGCCAGGGTCTTTCAGAATCCTGTGTGCCTTGCTGATGCACCGCTCGGTGAAGATACTGACTATGGTGGGTAGCTTGCTTCCACAGATCTTCTCGGCCGTTCGCACTACTCTCTCCAGTGCTCTGCGATCGCTTTGGTTGGTATTTCCAAACCATGCGGTGGTGCATCCTGTCAGTACGCTCTCCGTGGTGCCTCTGTAGAAACCATGCGGTGGTGCGTCCTGTCAGTATGCTCTCCGTGGTGCCTCTGTAGAAACCATGCAGTGGTGCATCCTGTCAGTACGCTCTCCGTGGTGCCTCTGTAGAAACCATGCGGTGGTGCATCCTGTCAGTACGCTCTCCGTGGTGCCTCTGTAGAAACCATGCAGTGGTGCATCCTGTCAGTACGCTCTCCGTGGTGCCTCTGTAGAAACCATGCGGTGGTGCATCCTGTCAGTATGCTCTCCGTGGTGCCTCTGTAGAAACCATGCGGTGGTGCATCCTGTCAGTACGCTCTCCGTGGTGCCTCTGTAGAAACCATGCGGTGGTGCGTCCTGTCAGTACGCTCTCCGTGGTGCCTCTGTAGAAGGTGGTGCGTCCTGTCAGTACGCTCTCCGTGGTGCCTCTGTAGAAGGTGGTGCGTCCTGTCAGTACGCTCTCCGTGGTGCCTCTGTAGAAACCATGCGGTGGTGCGTCCTGTCAGTATGCTCTCCGTGGTGCCTCTGTAGAAACCATGCGGTGGTGCGTCCTGTCAGTACGCTCTCCGTGGTGCCTCTGTAGAAACCATGCGGTGGTGCGTCCTGTCAGTATGCTCTCCGTGGTGCCTCTGTAGAAACCATGCGGTGGTGCGTCCTGTCAGTATGCTCTCCGTGGTGCCTCTGTAGAAACCATGCGGTGGTGCATCCTGTCAGTACGCTCTCCGTGGTGCCTCTGTAGAAACCATGCGGTGGTGCGTCCTGTCAGTACGCTCTCCGTGGTGCCTCTGTAGAAGGTGGTGCGTCCTGTCAGTACGCTCTCCGTGGTGCCTCTGTAGAAGGTGGTGCGTCCTGTCAGTACGCTCTCCGTGGTGCCTCTGTAGAAACCATGCGGTGGTGCGTCCTGTCAGTATGCTCTCCGTGGTGCCTCTGTAGAAACCATGCGGTGGTGCGTCCTGTCAGTACGCTCTCCGTGGTGCCTCTGTAGAAACCATGCGGTGGTGCGTCCTGTCAGTATGCTCTCCGTGGTGCCTCTGTAGAAACCATGCGGTGGTGCGTCCTGTCAGTATGCTCTCCGTGGTGCCTCTGTAGAAACCATGCGGTGGTGCGTCCTGTCGGTACGCTCTCCGTGGTGCCTCTGTAGAAACCATGCGGTGGGGTGCTCCAGTAGCACACCATGTTACCGCGCTCGCGCGGGACTCCGTACTGCGTCACGGATCTGGTTGACTCCGAGTTCGATTCCCGGACCCGCCGTCATTTGCCGAATGTCTCCCCCTGCTCTCTCTCCCGTTTCACCCTGCAACTGTCGGTCATGCTTGACCAGGAAAGCGATAAACGCAAAAAAATAAAGTTTAAAAAAAAAAGAAACCATGCGGTGGTGCATCCTGTCAGTACGCTCTCCGTGGTGCCTCTGTAGAAACCATGCGGTGGTGCATCCTGTCAGTACGCTCTCCATGGTGCCTCTGTAGAAACCATGCAGTGGTGCGTCCTGTCAGTACTCTCTCCGTGGTGCCTCTGTAGAAGGTGGTGCGTCCTGTCAGTACGCTCTCCGTGGTGCCTCTGTAGAAGGTGGTGCGTCCTGTCAGTATGCTCTCTCCGTGGTGCCTCTGTAGAAGGTGGTGCGTCCTGTCAGTATGCTCTCCGTGGTGCCTCTGTAGAAGGTGGTGCGTCCTGTCAGTACGCTCTCCGTGGTGCCTCTGTAGAAGGTGGTGCGTCCTGTCAGTATGCTCTCCGTGGTGCCTCTGTAGAAGGTGGTGCGTCCTGTCAGTATGCTCTCCGTGGTGCCTCTGTAGAAACCATGCGGTGGTGCGTCCTGTCAGTACTCTCTCCGTGGTGCCTCTGTAGAAGGTGGTGCGTCCTGTCAGTACTCTCTCCGTGGTGCCTCTGTAGAAGGTGGTGCGTCCTGTCAGTACGCTCTCCGTGGTGCCTCTGTAGAAGGTGGTGCGTCCTGTGAGTACGCTCTCCGTGGTGCCTCTGTAGAAGGTGGTGCGTCCTGTCAGTATGCTCTCTGTGGTGCCTCTGTAGAAGGTGGTGCGTCCTGTCAGTACGCTCTCCGTGGTGCCTCTGTAGAAACCATGCAGTGGTGCGTCCTGTCGGTACGCTCTCCGTGGTGCCTCTGTAGAAACCATGCGGTGGTGCGTCCTGTCAGTACGCTCTCCGTGGTGCCTCTGTAGAAACCATGCGGTGGTGCATCCTGTCAGTACGCTCTCCGTGGTGCCTCTGTAGAAACCATGCGGTGGTGCGTCCTGTCAGTACGCTCTCCGTGGTGCCTCTGTAGAAACCATGCGGTGGTGCGTTCTGTCAGTATGCTCTCCGTGGTGCCTCTGTAGAAGGTGGTGCGTCCTGTCAGTATGCTCTCCGTGGTGCCTCTGTAGAAACCATGCGGTGGTGCGTCCTGTCAGTACGCTCTCCGTGGTGCCTCTGTAGAAACCATGCGGTGGTGCGTCCTGTCAGTATGCTCTCCGTGGTGCCTCTGTAGAAACCATGCGGTGGTGCGTCCTGTCAGTATGCTCTCCGTGGTGCCTCTGTAGAAACCATGCGGTGGTGCATCCTGTCAGTACGCTCTCCGTGGTGCCTCTGTAGAAACCATGCGGTGGTGCGTCCTGTCAGTACGCTCTCCGTGGTGCCTCTGTAGAAGGTGGTGCGTCCTGTCAGTACGCTCTCCGTGGTGCCTCTGTAGAAGGTGGTGCGTCCTGTCAGTACGCTCTCCGTGGTGCCTCTGTAGAAACCATGCGGTGGTGCGTCCTGTCAGTATGCTCTCCGTGGTGCCTCTGTAGAAACCATGCGGTGGTGCGTCCTGTCAGTACGCTCTCCGTGGTGCCTCTGTAGAAACCATGCGGTGGTGCGTCCTGTCAGTATGCTCTCCGTGGTGCCTCTGTAGAAACCA
Source organism: Notolepis coatsorum (assembly GCF_963971535.1). NCBI lineage: Eukaryota > Metazoa > Chordata > Actinopteri > Aulopiformes > Paralepididae > Notolepis > Notolepis coatsorum. Next base: position 31,058,137 of record NC_140170.1, read on the forward strand.
TGCGGTGGTGCGTCCTGTCAGTATGCTCTCCGTGGTGCCTCTGTAGAAACCATGCGGTGGTGCGTCCTGTCGGTACGCTCTCCGTGGTGCCTCTGTAGAAACCATGCGGTGGGGTGCTCCAGTAGCACACCATGTTACCGCGCTCGCGCGGGACTCCGTACTGCGTCACGGATCTGGTTGACTCCGAGTTCGATTCCCGGACCCGCCGTCATTTGCCGAATGTCTCCCCCTGCTCTCTCTCCCGTTTCACCCTGCAACTGTCGGTCATGCTTGACCAGGAAAGCGATAAACGCAAAAAAATAAAGTTTAAAAAAAAAAGAAACCATGCGGTGGTGCATCCTGTCAGTACGCTCTCCGTGGTGCCTCTGTAGAAACCATGCGGTGGTGCATCCTGTCAGTACGCTCTCCATGGTGCCTCTGTAGAAACCATGCAGTGGTGCGTCCTGTCAGTACTCTCTCCGTGGTGCCTCTGTAGAAGGTGGTGCGTCCTGTCAGTACGCTCTCCGTGGTGCCTCTGTAGAAGGTGGTGCGTCCTGTCAGTATGCTCTCTCCGTGGTGCCTCTGTAGAAGGTGGTGCGTCCTGTCAGTATGCTCTCCGTGGTGCCTCTGTAGAAGGTGGTGCGTCCTGTCAGTACGCTCTCCGTGGTGCCTCTGTAGAAGGTGGTGCGTCCTGTCAGTATGCTCTCCGTGGTGCCTCTGTAGAAGGTGGTGCGTCCTGTCAGTATGCTCTCCGTGGTGCCTCTGTAGAAACCATGCGGTGGTGCGTCCTGTCAGTACTCTCTCCGTGGTGCCTCTGTAGAAGGTGGTGCGTCCTGTCAGTACTCTCTCCGTGGTGCCTCTGTAGAAGGTGGTGCGTCCTGTCAGTACGCTCTCCGTGGTGCCTCTGTAGAAGGTGGTGCGTCCTGTGAGTACGCTCTCCGTGGTGCCTCTGTAGAAGGTGGTGCGTCCTGTCAGTATGCTCTCTGTGGTGCCTCTGTAGAAGGTGGTGCGTCCTGTCAGTACGCTCTCCGTGGTGCCTCTGTAGAAACCATGCAGTGGTGCGTCCTGTCGGTACGCTCTCCGTGGTGCCTCTGTAGAAACCATGCGGTGGTGCGTCCTGTCAGTACGCTCTCCGTGGTGCCTCTGTAGAAACCATGCGGTGGTGCATCCTGTCAGTACGCTCTCCGTGGTGCCTCTGTAGAAACCATGCGGTGGTGCGTCCTGTCAGTACGCTCTCCGTGGTGCCTCTGTAGAAACCATGCGGTGGTGCGTTCTGTCAGTATGCTCTCCGTGGTGCCTCTGTAGAAGGTGGTGCGTCCTGTCAGTATGCTCTCCGTGGTGCCTCTGTAGAAACCATGCGGTGGTGCGTCCTGTCAGTACGCTCTCCGTGGTGCCTCTGTAGAAACCATGCGGTGGTGCGTCCTGTCAGTATGCTCTCCGTGGTGCCTCTGTAGAAACCATGCGGTGGTGCGTCCTGTCAGTATGCTCTCCGTGGTGCCTCTGTAGAAACCATGCGGTGGTGCATCCTGTCAGTACGCTCTCCGTGGTGCCTCTGTAGAAACCATGCGGTGGTGCGTCCTGTCAGTACGCTCTCCGTGGTGCCTCTGTAGAAGGTGGTGCGTCCTGTCAGTACGCTCTCCGTGGTGCCTCTGTAGAAGGTGGTGCGTCCTGTCAGTACGCTCTCCGTGGTGCCTCTGTAGAAACCATGCGGTGGTGCGTCCTGTCAGTATGCTCTCCGTGGTGCCTCTGTAGAAACCATGCGGTGGTGCGTCCTGTCAGTACGCTCTCCGTGGTGCCTCTGTAGAAACCATGCGGTGGTGCGTCCTGTCAGTATGCTCTCCGTGGTGCCTCTGTAGAAACCATGCGGTGGTGCGTCCTGTCAGTATGCTCTCCGTGGTGCCTCTGTAGAAACCATGCGGTGGTGCGTCCTGTCGGTACGCTCTCCGTGGTGCCTCTGTAGAAACCATGCGGTGGGGTGCTCCAGTAGCACACCATGTTACCGCGCTCGCGCGGGACTCCGTACTGCGTCACGGATCTGGTTGACTCCGAGTTCGATTCCCGGACCCGCCGTCATTTGCCGAATGTCTCCCCCTGCTCTCTCTCCCGTTTCACCCTGCAACTGTCGGTCATGCTTGACCAGGAAAGCGATAAACGCAAAAAAATAAAGTTTAAAAAAAAAAGAAACCATGCGGTGGTGCATCCTGTCAGTACGCTCTCCGTGGTGCCTCTGTAGAAACCATGCGGTGGTGCATCCTGTCAGTACGCTCTCCATGGTGCCTCTGTAGAAACCATGCAGTGGTGCGTCCTGTCAGTACTCTCTCCGTGGTGCCTCTGTAGAAGGTGGTGCGTCCTGTCAGTACGCTCTCCGTGGTGCCTCTGTAGAAGGTGGTGCGTCCTGTCAGTATGCTCTCTCCGTGGTGCCTCTGTAGAAGGTGGTGCGTCCTGTCAGTATGCTCTCCGTGGTGCCTCTGTAGAAGGTGGTGCGTCCTGTCAGTACGCTCTCCGTGGTGCCTCTGTAGAAGGTGGTGCGTCCTGTCAGTATGCTCTCCGTGGTGCCTCTGTAGAAGGTGGTGCGTCCTGTCAGTATGCTCTCCGTGGTGCCTCTGTAGAAACCATGCGGTGGTGCGTCCTGTCAGTACTCTCTCCGTGGTGCCTCTGTAGAAGGTGGTGCGTCCTGTCAGTACTCTCTCCGTGGTGCCTCTGTAGAAGGTGGTGCGTCCTGTCAGTACGCTCTCCGTGGTGCCTCTGTAGAAGGTGGTGCGTCCTGTGAGTACGCTCTCCGTGGTGCCTCTGTAGAAGGTGGTGCGTCCTGTCAGTATGCTCTCTGTGGTGCCTCTGTAGAAGGTGGTGCGTCCTGTCAGTACGCTCTCCGTGGTGCCTCTGTAGAAACCATGCAGTGGTGCGTCCTGTCGGTACGCTCTCCGTGGTGCCTCTGTAGAAACCATGCGGTGGTGCGTCCTGTCAGTACGCTCTCCGTGGTGCCTCTGTAGAAACCATGCGGTGGTGCATCCTGTCAGTACGCTCTCCGTGGTGCCTCTGTAGAAACCATGCGGTGGTGCGTCCTGTCAGTACGCTCTCCGTGGTGCCTCTGTAGAAACCATGCGGTGGTGCGTTCTGTCAGTATGCTCTCCGTGGTGCCTCTGTAGAAGGTGGTGCGTCCTGTCAGTATGCTCTCCGTGGTGCCTCTGTAGAAACCATGCGGTGGTGCGTCCTGTCAGTACGCTCTCCGTGGTGCCTCTGTAGAAACCATGCGGTGGTGCGTCCTGTCAGTACGCTCTCTGTGGTGCCTCTGTAGAAACCATGCGGTGGTGCGTCCTGTCGGTACGCTCTCCGTGGTGCCTCTGTAGAAACCATGCGGTGGTGCGTCCTGTCAGTACGCTCTACGAGGATCTGTGGCCCCATGCCAAATGTCTTAAGTCGCCTGAGGTGGTAGAGGCGGGTTTGGGCCTTCTTCACCACGTGGCCAGTGTGCACTCCCCAGTCCAGCTTCTCGGTGATGTGGACCCCGAGGAACTTGAAGCTGGCGACCCTCTCCACTGCGACCCCGTTGATGTGGATGGGGTTGTGTCCCTCTCCTCCCCCCACCTGTAGTCGATGATCGGCTCCTTGGTCTTGACGACGTTGAGAGGGAGGTTGTTTTCCTGGCACCACTTTTCCAGGTTTACAACCTCACTCCTGTAGGCTGTCTCATCGCCGTTGGTGATCAAGCCAACGACCGTCGTGGCGTCTGCGAACTTGATCACCAGGTTGGAGCTGTGTGTGGCTACACAGTCGTGGGTGTACAGGGAGTAGAGGAGGGGGCTCAGGACGCAGCCCTGAGGGGCTCCTGTGTTGAGGGTCAGGGGGTCAGAGATGTTGGAGCCCATCCTCACCACCTGGCGCCGATCCGACAGAAAGTCCAGGATCCAGCTGCACAGGTTGGGGTTGAGGCCCAGGTCTCTGAGCTTGGTGTCCAGTATGGAGGGGACTATGGTGTTGAAAGCTGAACTGAAGTCTATGAACAGCTTTCTCACATTGGTGTTGGGTTTGTCCAAATGCATGAGGGCGTGGTGGAGGGCAGTGTCTATTGCGTCATCTGTGGAACAGTTTTGCCAGTAGGCAAATTAATGGGGGTCTAGGGTGGGTGGGATCTCTTTGAGGATGGACTTCTTCACAATCCTCTCCAGGCTTTTGCTCACTATGGGAGTGAGAGCAATGGGGCGCCAGTCATTCAAACAAGTGACCTTGCTTTTCTTGGGCACTGGGATGGTGGTGGCGGATTTGAAGCAGGCTGGAACTTTGCATGTGCTGAGGGAGAGGTTGAATATCCTGGTGAACACCCGCTAGCTCTGTTGTGCATGCCCGGAGCACTCGGCCTGGAATTCCATCCGGGCCGGCTGCTTTTCTGATGTTAATATGCTGGAACTCCTTGCGCACTTCCACCTCAGTGATGACTGTGGTGGGGACAGGCATGATGGGGATGAGGCGGGCAGGGGGGGGGGTTGTTGACCTCGAACCGGGTGTAGAACGTGTTAAGTTCATCCAGTAGGGAGGCAGCGATGGTGGCTGTGTGGTTTTTCCTCCCCTTTAAGTCTGTGATGTTCTGTAGGCCTCTCCAGACACTCCTTGTGTCGTTGCTGTTCAGTTGCTCCTCTATCTTCTCCTTGTATTCCTTTTTTGCAGTTTTTATTTCTCTCCTGAGATTGTATTTGTTATTTTTTATTTTGTCCATGTCTTGAGATTCGAAGGCTTCGTCTCTTTCCTTGAGGGCCACTCGAACTGCAGTGTTTATCCAGGGCTTTTGGTTGGGATAAACCGGCTAGGGTGACCAAACGTCCTCTTTTGCCCGGACATGTCCTCTTTTCATGCCCTGTCCGGGGCGTCCGGGGGGGGGGGTTTATAAATTCATGGAATTGTACAGGGTTTCATTGTTTTTCAGTTTCAGTTTCAGTTTCACGGCCATTTGCGAGCATCTGAAGGCTCGGGACTGCATTTTTATAAATTACCGAATTAAAGCGCTATTCGTTGCCGTTCGAATGCCATCTGAATCGCCAAAATCCGTGCCTCGGTTCTCGAGTTATATGCCGATATGTCAGGCGTGCGACTTTTTACATGGCTCGCCAGATTGAGAAGCATGCAGCTGCAGAGCCGCAGAGCCAGCGGCGCTCTCAGGGCCGCGCGTTGATGGCCGCGCTGTGAGGGCCGCTCAGCAGCGCCACCCACCCAATGGCTGAATTGCCAATGGCTGAATTGGAGTATTGCAATGTGCGGGCACAGCTGCGAGATCCGCGCAGGGTCAGACTCGAGGGAGTAAATTAACTATACTTTTGCTCACACAATATCTTGAATGAATGCATTTATTTATTTTGAACATAAATTGAAAATAAATAATAATAAAAAACAAGTAATAAACAGATTAAAAAACAAACAAGCAGGAGTGATTGATTGATTGATTGATTGATTGATTGATTGATTGAAAAGTTTATTAACAGATTGCAGAATGGGTACAGTACAGTACAGCTCAATACATACAATTGTTAAGGGGATGCAGACCAGAGAAAGACTTTCGTCTTGTTTACATCAGGGTCCCCCATTTTCAATTCATCATAAAATATATGACATACATGACATACAGATAGACAGTACTGCTACATCTATACATTTATGACATATCAGATTTGCAAATACAGTACTGGTTGTGATACAAAAAGTGTCCAGAAAAAGAGTGTATACATTTGACGTAGTAACTGTACATTGGAGGAGGTTGGGTGGGTGGGGTGGGGTTGGTGGGTTGGGGCTGTACATTGGAGGGGGGGGGGGTGGGGTGGGGGGGGGCAACACTGTACACTGTACATTGGAATACTGACAAAGCCATACTTGGTAATTTACTGTACAACTGGGTTAAGACATGTGTAGGGGCCAGTTTCGAATTGCAGTCTCCCGTAGGTGTTCTTTGAGAGTGTTTTTGAAAGTGGGTAGTGATTCACATTCCTTTACAGCTTTGGGTAGGGCGTTCCACATTGATGTGGCATAATTGCGAAACGTGTTTAGTCCCTTGTTTGAGCCGAATCTGGGTTTAACATGATTTGTGGAGCTCCCTCTGGTGTTGTGATCGTGGTATTCACTGACCTTTGGGAAGTATTTTGTCATGTACATGGGTACCTTGGTCGTGTAGTGTATCTTGTAGACCAGGCCCATTGCCAGTTGCTGTACTCTGTCGTCTACTCTAAGCCATCCTAGGTTGTCAAAGTGGGCAGGGGAGAGGTGGGTTCTAGGAGTCAGGTCAAGCAGTAGTCTGACTTGCTTGTTTTGAGATGTTTGTAATTTGTTTTTTAGTGCCTTTGAGATGCTTTGGTACCATGAGGTGCAAGCATAGTCGTAGTACCCTTGAATGAGTGCTCCTGCCAGAGTCTTCAGGGTATTCTTGTTTACCAGAGAGGAGATCTGGTACAAGAATCGAGTTCGTTGGTTGACTTTTTTTTATTACATTGGATGCCATTTTGTCACAGGAAAGATTAGCCTCTAGGATGGAACCTAGGTAGGTAATTTCATCTTTCCTTGTGACAATATTGTCACCCACTGTAACCGAGAAGCCGTCAGTCTTGCTGAGTTTGTTATTTGAACTGAAGAGTATGGACTCTGTTTTGCCCATGTGTAATGATAGTTTGTTGTCGGCGAGCCATATGCAGATTTTGCCTAGTTCCGAGCTGAGGGCTTTTTCAACCTGTAACTTGTTCTTGTCAGAGACCAGCAGGGCTGAGTCGTCCGCAAACAGGAACAAGTTGCAGTCACAAGCTGACGACATGTCATTTGCATAAATTAGGAATAGTAGCGGTCCTAGTATGCTTCCTTGTGGAACACCACAGCTCACTATGAGGGGGGGGGGGATAGGGTACCGTTTACCTCCACCATCTGTTCTCCCCCCTCCAAGTAGGATTGTATCCAGCTCACTGATAAACTATCAAAACCTATTGCTTTTAGCTTGTCAATCAGAATGGTGTGATTGACAGTGTCGAAGGCCTTTTGTAGTTCCAGCATGACCATGCCGCAGTATTTGCCCGCGTCCACCTCTTGTTTGATGTGGTCGTTCAAATAGAGAAGGCATGTGTCAGTGGAGTGGGATGTTTTATTTATTTTTTTATTATTTATTATTGCAAAACAAAAATTATTAAAAGTCAGTACTCAACACATAATGCATAATGAAACTAACAGACAAGGTGGCTAAAATGACATGCAAGTACAGAAACAGAAAACAAAAAAAAGTCTATAATAATATTTTAACGTATATAGTGTATATCCAACGAAATTACCAATTATACAAATGCCTTATACAGGATATACCCCTAATACCTATTTTCTAAAACCCTACACACATATGCTCCAGCTCGAACCCCCCCCCCCTCCCGGACCCCTCCTTGGATAGTACCTCCATTATCCCTCACTCTAACCAGACACTACCATTATAAGCTAGCTTTTATTCTCTCCACCACTTCTAACCACATTGACATTTTGGATTCGTTGAGACCCAGAATTCTTGCTGTAGATATTTCTTGATAAATCACATCGAGATATGTAAGAGACCAAACCTTCCTGCAATTTTTTTCCGGTTGAAACCAGCGTGATGCGATCAGTTTTTTAGCTACTGTGATACCCGATAAAACCAATCTCTTTAGCTGTGGATTTACTGCAAACTCAAAAACATCATTCAATAGTAATACAGAGGGGTGTACTGGTATATTCCAAGATACGAGTTTTGATAATTGATGGGTCACATCTTTCCAGAATGCCTTAACTGGTGGGCAGTCCCAATACATGTGCATAAATGTCCCTTCGTCTCCATTTGTACATTGGGAGCATTTTGAGTCTTGTTTAAGGCCCATTCTGTTCAGTCTTACAGGAGTCAAGTATGTCCTGTGAATATAGTTAAGATTGATTTGTTGATGGTCCGGGTTCCTTGATGTAAGACGGACATTTGCCCATGCTTCTTGCCAATCAAAGTCACTTTCCAGGTCTGGTATATCCCTCCTCCAGACAGAGTCTAGTTGGAGGGTTTCATACGAGGACGTTAGTAATTGATAATAAAAACCTGATACAAAACCTCTCAATGTATCTCTTTCATAGAAGAATTTGTGGTATCCGTGGTGTTCAAATGGTATGTCTAATGGAACACTGTGAGACCTCAAACATAGGCGTAACTGTATGTAAAAAAGCCATGTGGACTCGGTGAGGTTAAATTTTGTGCATATTTCTCCATAACTACAAAAACCCTGGTTATTAAAAATATCCCCTAATGAGTGTATGCCTTGCTCTTCCCATATAGGGAATCTTATAGGTCGTTTTTCCATTAAGAGTGCATTGTTATTGAATATGGGAGTATGATTATGCCATTTTTGAGGGTTAGGATATTTTTTTTGTGTTTCACGCCATATCCGGATTGCATGGGTAATTATGGGGCCAAATTTCCGCTCACAGTGCTTGATTGGTAGTTTAGTGTGTGCTATGTCCTTCAGTCTATGTGGGGCTACTATGTTTTCTTCCAATTTTCTCCAGGATGCCAATGCCTGGGGATCAAACCATATTGTCAATGGTCTTAATGTGTATGCCTTAAAATATTGGAAAAAATCTGGAACTGCCAAGCCACCGTCTGCTTTATTTCTCTGTGCGGTGGATCTTTTTATGCGAGGTGGTTTGTTATTCCAAATAAATTTGTATGTGGAGGAGTGTAATCTTTTCCAGTAACCCTCTGGAGGGGGTAACGGTAGCATTGAACTGATGAAGTTGATTCTTGGTAGTACATCCATCTTAACTATTGATACCCTTGCCTGTACTGAGTTTTTAAGTTTTGCCCACCTGTCCAGGTCGTCTTTGATTTTGTTCTCTATTTTTGTGTAATTGTGCTTCACCGTTTGTCTTATGGTGGGAAATATTTCCACACCCAAGCATCTAAAATGTTTTACCATGGGTATCTCACCTGGGAGGGTTGTGTCTTTTTTTGCATGGGTGTTAAGTGGAAGGAAAGCCGACTTCGGCCAATTTATTTTAAATCCCGATAAGTCACCAAAGTTCTCTATCAACTTGAGTAGATGAGGCAATGTGGTGTTGGGGCTTTGCATGAACAATATTACGTCGTCCGCATATAAACTAATTTTATGTTGTGTGCCCTTGATTACGATTGGTTCTATGTATTGGGATTGTCTTATATATTGTGCTAAAGGCTCTAATGATAGATCGAATAGTCCGGGACTAAGAGGGCAACCCTGTCTGGCTGAGCGTGATACCGGAAAGATTTTGGAGATGAATGTACCTGTTGTAATCATGGCCGATGGGTCTTTGTATAATACTTTAATCATATCAATGAATCCTTTTCCTAACCCCATCCTTTCTAATACTGCCCATAGAAACGGCCATTCCAGCCTGTCAAATGCTTTCATAGCATCCAGGGACAGCATCGCCTTAGGTATGGTGTCTTCTTTGTCTGCATCTAGTACGTGCAGTATTCGTCTTATGTTATCATTGATCAGGCGACCTCTTATGAAGCCAGTTTGGTCCGGATGAACTAAAGACGTCATATGCTTTTGTAATCTGATGGCTAATACCTTAGAGTATAGTTTGACATCGGTTCCGAGGAGGCTTAAGGGTCTGTAACTACCGCACTCGGTGGGGTCTTTGTCTTTTTTGAGAAGGACTGAAATGAGTGCAATATTGTCGTGTTTATGGAAGCTCCCCTCCTTGACTGAGTATAAGATCATATTTAGTAATAAGGGTCCAAATATGTCCCAACATGAAAGGTACATTTCTGATGGGATACCGTCTCTTCCAGGAGCCTTACCATTTTTCATTTCGGATATGGCCTTCTTGAGTTCCTCTAGTGTGATCGGTGCTTCTAACTGTTTAGCGTCGTCCTCCGAAAGTTTAGGGAGAATAATTTGATTAAGATATGTGTCCAATTTGTTTTGATCAAAGGTCGTTTCTGATTTATATAAGTCGGAGTAGAATTCTTTGAATGTATCGTTTATTATTTTGGGGTCTGTTACAAGAACTTGTTGTTTTCTAATGGCAGTTATATCTGCAAATTTTGCATTAATTCTTAATCGCATGGCTAATAGGTGACTAGGTTTAGAACCTTGGGAGTACTGCTGTTGTCTTGTGCTGCGTATTTGCATTTCCGATTTTTGTCTGTATATGGCATTGATCTCTGTTTTTAGTACGTTAACTTGATTTTCTAGTCTAGTTGAGTTGTTGTATTTTAAAGAATTAAATAACGTTGAGTAAAGCGTTTCCAGTTCAGACAGTTTTGTGCATTGATTCTTGCGCAATATGGAGGAAAATCTATCCGTGAAATCCTTGATCATACCCTTTACCGACATCCATATTATTCTGGGGTCTTGCACCGCGTTTGCATTCTCCCGTAGGAATACTGTGAGAGCTTCTTTGAGTTGTGTAATGAATTCCTTGTTGTTAAGCAGCATCGTATTAAAACACCATCTTGGGGCCCGGGAAGATAGTATACCAAATGTTGCTTTTAGGAGTAAATAACAGTGATCTGAAAGCGCATTGGGTATCATTTCCACTTCATATTTATCAAATAGTCTCGGGGATGCAAAGACATAATCAATTCTGGATAATGTGTTATGTCTCGCCGTTCGACAGGAGTACTTTCGGGTCGTGGGATTAAGAGAACGCCATAAATCATTTACCCCTGTAGTCTTTGACCAATCTTTTAATGCTTTAGATACATTTTTTTGTTCGCTGGAAAAGGCGAGGTAAGATTTGTCCATCCTTGGATTCCAAATGGCATTAAAATCCGCACCTATTATAAATGAGTACTCGGGATGGTTTAACATTTCATCGGTTAGTGAAGTGAAGAAACCCTCTTCGTACAAATTTGGGGCATATACCGCTGCCAACGCTATTTTCCTGTTATTGTGTACAATCCTAGCTATAGTTATACGCCCCTCAGCATCCGACCATACCCCCTTTAATTCGATATTTAATTTACGTCTGACGACTATGGCTACACCTCGAGTTCTCGTACCAAAAGAAGAGTGACTAATATTATGGTATGTGTTATCCGCTAACGTATCTATGTCTTCCTCTAAAATGTGCGTTTCGCTTAGTAGAGCCACGTCCACATGTTCTTTTTTCATCAGTGTGAGCACGCTTTTGCGTTTGTGTTGTTTGTTTATCCCACCAGTGTTCCATATCATTATATTCAAACTAGCCATAATCTATGCATGTTTTTGTGTAGTTTTTGGTAATGCTTCTGGAGTGCGGAGCTACAATAGATGTACATCCAATTATTGAGGTCCCGTTGAGAGCCGAGCTTAAAAACATATATATATACAGATAAAAATCCCCTATTTTCCCCTCACCCAGAGAGTCGTACAGGCCTGTGTTCCAAAAACACATCCTCCGCGTATGACTCTCTCCCTTAGGCCACCGGATTGCCCAAACTGAGCTTTGTAATCCTAATCTTCCTATGCTAATTGCCATAGGATCTAGCATTTTCATTCTAATACAATAGAATGTCGCTTTTGGTCTTGCGCCTTCCCTTACTGTAACTGAGGGGTACAATTCCCTGACTGTATTAATAAGTATGGTATCATTAAACCACTACCGTCTTATGTACATTACTACTGGCCATACAGTACACAGGTATCTTATGATGAACACTTCCCACAATGACTCGGTTCCACACAAAACTGGGTTTAAGTATTTATTAGCAGCAATGATAGTACATAATATACTTTACTTTGGATGCGCTTATAAGGCAAAGGAATGTGCGTAGGCAAATCAATAACGTATGTCCATTCTCATATTACGCAGGAGATAATAATACAACCTGAATCTTAGGAATTATATCTATGGTACTCTGGGGAGGCAGCGGGAGATGCAGGTAGGGGGTTCCCACCGGTTGTAAGCCAGCAGGGGGAGGAAATGTTCGAATGCAAAGTCTGGATCAACGGGGACTCAATAAGCTCCTGCTATGGGAGGCGGTATTACTCCCTTGATCGGCAGACGAAAAGCAGCAGCTGTAATCCAAGTATGCGTGCAGCATAGGTGAAAGCCAGCCAGCCTCTCCAAGAGACGGGCTCGAATGATGTTCCTCACGGGTAAATCCCACACAGTAGTGGGGTGTAGACGATTCTCCTCCGCTCCAACAGGACCAAAGCAATATAATAATAATCCAGCCGGAAAAGGGCTCTGCATTCACCGGTGTAGATTCTCCGGTGCGTGGTACTTCACATTAACTAGGTCGAACTTGACGTTATTCCACTAAGCTCTGACACTTTACTATCCTATTCGCACGCGGTTATAAGTGCTCTATTTAGACGCACGGTTGCTCACTTCACTTGGTCGTTGACTCGTGATGAAGGCTTTACTAGTAAGGAGCGAACGATACGTTGAACGAACGTATTAGGATAAGACAAGACTACTGCTGTATCCACCTGCGACGTATTTATACGTACAGTGAATAATCTAGTGCCAACCTTATTTCTGTCTCGTATTCCTGGGCAAAGCCGGGCATGTACAGACATGTCTTAGCGGTGACTTTGAACTCGGCATTGGGGGTATGGCTGTGGCGCCTAGGGGGGTCGCTTCCAATAGGAGAACGAAGTATTATGGTCTGTACTAGGTAAAGGGATATTCTGTGTATATGTACAAAGAATACACAAGGGATATCAGACGATATACAAATATTATGCAATATATATCAATCAATAAATATATATATTCGGTTTAATCTGACCCTTTGTAACAGCCGCCTCCTAATTAGTCCCACCTAATTAGATAAGCAGAGACAGATTAACCGCACTGTCCACTACTCAATGTCCGTTGTGAGGGTAGGGCAGTTCACAAAGTCAGGGGTCATGGTCGTCATTAAGCAAGTCGGGGAGCCTTGGCGACTCGATCAGCCTCGCCACGGGTCGGGTGTATGTCCGCCCTTGGACGAGCACTTCTGCCGCTCTGACCTTTCCGTCGGCACCAGCGATCACTTTGCTTACGCGGCCGGCCGGCCACGCAGCTCTGGGTAGTGACTGGTCTATGATCATGACGACTGGACGGGATGAAGGGGGGCTTAGGAGGAAGCGGGCCTGAGACTGCTTTGATCTGTGCTTGGCTGTGCCTCCTCCTCCTCCGTCTGTTTCTCTTGTTTGCTCTGTACCCCGTCTGAGGAGGGGCCGGTCCCGGCCGCCCCGTCAAGGAGTCGCTCGGGGTGCTGGGTTCGAGGTCAGCTACGTCTGGAGCGCAGCTGAGGGGGGTGGAGTTCCGAACTCCCTCTTGTGCCCACGGTTCTCTCACAGGCCTCTCGCTTAATGTCAATAGCCTCTTAACGGGCTGTACGAGGGAGTGGCCGGTGTCGATCGCCTTTGTGTGTAGGCAGCGTGTAGACGTGGGTTGACTGTCAAGTCCGTAGAGGGGGCCCTGGAGCGTCCATCCCAGTCGGGTCTGAACCGCGACTGGGCATCCTTTGGGTCCGATGTGGGCCGCCTCAATTGGGAGAATGAGGTCCGCGTGGTCGGAGCCGATGAGCAGGGTCGGTGTGGCGCCGTCGATAAGCGGTATAGGTAGTTGACGTAGGTGCACATACTTGGCCATCAGCTGTGGGATGGGGTAGGTGTACTGGGACAGGCCTATGTCGTGGCTGGTGAAGACGTTGGTTATACTATACTGCTTCTCGGGCTGGTCCACCGCTGCTATCTTGAAGGAGACCTTCTCACCTTTTATGGTCTTCTGGTCCCTTCTGATGGTGCGTATTGTCATGGTACCTTTGGCACCCCGCAGGCCCAACTGGGCTGCGGCGGAAGCGAGGAGGAGAGTCTTTTCAGACCCATCGTCCAGGACGGCGTAAGTGTCCAGGACCTTGTCCTCGTAGCTCAGGAGCACTCTGACCACTTTGATGAGCACTCGGGGGGTCCCGCTATGCTGGTCAATGTGGAGCACTCCTGTGCTTTGGATCGTCTGGGGTGGTGCCGACTCGCGGTCGTCCGAGTAGCACCGTGACTCCCAGTGTCTGCTGTAGCAGTCGGAACAGTAGGGAGCGGTCTGGTGGATCTTTGGTACTGGTGCCAGCGCCTCGGCATGGTACATTACCGCGACGGGCCCACTCTGTTGTCCTGGCTGACGCTTGTTGATGTCATGCAGGACCTCCAAGTGGGTGCCGCCGCACCTGCCACACTTCTTCTTCAAGCGGCACTCAGCTGCCAGGTGGCTGCGCGCGCAGCGGAAGCAGCGGCGGTGGTCCTTGATCCACTGACTAACATCATCCGTGGTCAGCTTCTTGAAATCTTCGCATTGATACAGCCGATGTTCCCCTTCACAGTACTGGCATTCAATCTTCCACTGGTCCTCTTTCGTCGAGGGGGTGTTGTGGTTCTTGTGCTGCGGTACTGATTCGGCTTGGTGCATAACGGTCACCGACCGGCGGTTATCATTTAATCCCCGAGGTCCTGGTCTTGGGCTTGGTCCACTCCATACGAACGTGTCCAGTCGTAGGCTGCTGACCTCCCTGGCGAGGAAATCAGACAAGTCTAGGAGGGATGCCTCTGGACCGTTGGGGTCGCGGTGGTCTCTCTGCCGCCGAAAACGCTCTTGTCGGGCGGGAGGGAGCTTCTCTAATATTCTCTCTACATTAGAGTTAGCGTACAGTTCGTATATCCCCTTTTCCTTTTGGGCCCCCAGCATCCCTACCAGGGACTGTACCTTGATAGAGAGGTCATCTAATGCTCTGTTGTCTCTGGCTGGGGGGAGACGGTCAATGTCTCTTATCTCCTGTATCACGTAGTCCCATATGCGTCCATAACGTTGGTCGAGGGCTACTAGAGCCGCGGTGTATGGGGTAGTAGAGTTGGAATATGCCAGCGCTATATTGTGCGCTCTGGGCACCTTCAGGTGCTTGAGTAGAATAGCATACTTGTACGTTTCATCCGGTACATCGGACATCATTGTCTCTAAGCACATTCGTAGCTCTGTGTACTGTGCTCTGTTCTCGTGTGTGAAGTCCGGGAACGTCGGTGTGCCAAGGTACGATGCCATGGATGGCTGGCACATCGGTGAGCGTTGGGGGAGAGGCCTCCTGGGCGAGTTTCCCTGTGCGTGTCGTCTTGGGCTGGTACTTGGTGGGTACCGAAGCCCGGGTACCCAGGTGCTGTTCCTCGGGGCTGGCGGTGCGTCAAACTCACCCGTGAGTTGGGTCGGGGGTTTGTAGCGCAGTGCCTCGGGGCTGACGTCTGGGCTGTACTGGACCTCCTGGTCCAGAGTACGTTGCTGCTGGTCGGGGCTGTACTGGGCCTCCTGGTCCAGAGTACGTTGCTGCTGGTCGGGGCTGTACTGGGCCTCCTGGTCCAGAGTACGTTGCTGCTGGTCGGCTTGACATTCCTCCTCTTCCTCCTCCTCTTCCTCTGCTAGGTCCTGGAGTCTTCGGTTCAGTCTCTCGGCGTGGTCCGGTTCTTCCCGGTTGCTGGGTCTCGTATGGACCGGCCGGGGAGGGGGTTCGGACACGTGGACAGGATCCTCCTGTTGGCGGGGTCCCGGGTCGCTTGGTCGGGTAGGGGAATGTGTCCTAGACCCTTGTCATGAAGATCTCCGTGCGGAGTGAGGGGGTGTCGCCATGGCAACCAATTTGTCCATCAGCTGCGCCTGCAGCCGGTCGCGCTCTGCCTCGCACTGGGCATGGGCTGCGTCGCGCGCTGCTTCGCGCTGGGCATTGGCGGCGTCGCGCTGCGCATTGGCGGCGGCGTGCTGCGCCTCGGCGCGGCTTCTTTCAATGTTCTCTTCCGTCTGAAGGCGTCTGGTCTCCAGTCTTATGCGGTCGTCTTCACTCCTTTGTTGCGCCTGGAAGCGCTCTCGCTCGGTTGCAGAATGTTTGCGTTCACTGAGGGCTTGCGCTTGGAGTTGCGCGTGAAGGCGCTCTCGTTGGTCTGCAGCTCGTTCGCGCTCGGTGGAGGCTGCCAGGGTGGCGATGAGTGCCTGCGCCAGCATCTTGTCCGCTTCGCTGGGGGAAGACACAGGCGGAGGTGATTGGCTTCTGGCAGTGCTCGTTGGAGATCCGTTCTCCTGTCGCGCTCCGAGGAGATCCATCTCCTGGGTGTGCGTCTCTTCTGGTAGTGGGTCGGGGACTGTCCCGTTGGCGTTGTCGGGGGGTAAAGTCATGTCAGGTCCCTCCTGGTCCCCACCGTGAGCTTGGTCAGTTACGTTAGAACCCACTAGGGTCTCTACTGGCGGGGTCGCCTGGTCGTTAGGGTTTGGCATACTTTTACTATCCGCTTTAGTTATTTTATCCGTATTTAACTTCTTTTTAAAGCTAGTCAAGTCAAGTCAAGTCAAGAGTTTTAATTGTCACGGCATACAGGTATACAATGAAATGCGGGTGGTCTTGCCCGCAACGATGTGCAATACAGTGGTACATATAATAGAATCAAAAGAAGAAACAACATTGTGCAGTAACAGATAGCAGGTAACATGGAGTGACATCTCGGTATCTGTACATAGTTATTTACAGCGCATGTGTGACATGCTAGTTAGCTTTGGTAGTGCAATACACTGTTCCTGTTATTCTAATTTAAAGTGTCCTTTCCTTTGGCCATAAGTGTGCGTGTGTGCGACATGAGTGTGTGCCCGCTCATGTTAAAGTGTTAAGTGGCTGCTTGTGTGTGAGCGTGCACAGTGTGCGTGTCGTGTGTGTGTTCATGTGTGCTTGTGTGTGGACAGTTCAATGTTCTGAGCACTCAATGTACATTGTTCATGGCTCTGATGGCCTGGGGGAAGAAGCTGAGCCTAAGCCGCTCTGTCCTAGTAGCTGAGATTTGCAGGCGTCTGCCTGACCTCAGCAGCTGAAACAGGCTGTTATTGGGGTGGTGAGGGTCTTTCATTATCCTGCAGGCTCTGGATTTGCACCTCTTGTTGTATAGAACCTGCAGGGGGGGTAGTGCAATACCCGTGGTACGCTCGGCTGAGCGCACCACTTTCTGTAGGGCCTTCTTGTCCTGTGCCGTGCTGTTTCCATACCAGGCAGTGATGTTTCCGGTCAGGATGCTCTCTACAGCTCCTGAGTAGAAGGACTGGAGTATCTTCCCCGATACTCTGAACTTCCTTAACTGTCTCAGGTGGTAGAGACGCTGTTTCGCCTTCTTTACTACTGTGCCTATGTGTGTTGACCATGTCAGGTCCTCTGAGATGTGGACCCCCAGGTACTTGAAGCTGCTCACCCTGTCCACGGTAGCCCCGTTTATCATCAGTGGTGTGTGTGTCTCCTGCTGTCCTCTCCTATAATCCACGATCAGTTCCTTGGTTTTGCCAATGTTCAGGAGCAGGCTGTTGTCCTGGCACCAGCGTTCCAGTACCTCCACCTCCTCCCGGTAGGCCTTCTCGTCGTTGTCCGAGATCAGCCCCACCACCACCGTGTCATCTGCAAACTTCACTATGAAGTTGGAGCTGAACTTGGCCACACAGTCGTGTGTGTAGAGTGAGTACAGCAGGGGGCTCAGAACACAGCCCTGGGGGGACCCGATGCTCAGGGTGATGGTGTTGGAGGTCTGACCCCCCACCCTGACCGCCTGGGGTCTTTCGCTCAGAAAGTCCAGTACCCAGGCGCTCAGGGCGGAGCTCAGACCTAGCTCGATCAGCTTGTCCACCAGTCTGGTGGGGACTATGGTGTTGAACGCTGAGCTGTAGTCAATGAACAACAGTCTCACATAGCCCCCCTTCTGACGGTCAAGGTGCGAGAGGGTGCTGTGCAGTACCTGGGAGACCGCGTCGTCGGTGGACCTGTTTGTCCTGTATGCAAATTGCATAGGGTCCATATCACTGGGGAGGGAGGCACAAATGTGGTCCTTGACCAGCCTCTCGAAACATTTCATGACCACAGAGGTGAGTGCCACCGGTCTGTAGTCATTTGGACATGCTGGGGAGGGTTTCTTCGGCACAGGGATGATGGTAGACCTCTTGAAGCAGGCAGGGACCACTGACTCCGCCAGTGATTGATTAAATATGGCGGTGAACACAGGGGCCAGCTGGTTGGCACAGGTCTTGAGTATACGTCCTGTTATGCCATCTGGGCCAGCAGCCTTCCTGGTGTTCACCTGCATAAATGCTCTTTTCACACTGTGTTCCGACAACGAGAGAGCGTCCCCCCCCCCTCGCGGTTGCCCCCCCCCCCCTCCACAACAGCCGGCGCGCCAGTGACGTCACTAGCCGGAGAGCCAGCAGCGCCACTGTCTACACCAAACCGAGCGTAGAAGGTGTTGAGCTTGTCCGCGAGGGAGGCGTCGTCGCTCCCCATTGACGGGGCGCTGACTTTATAGTCAGTTATTGACTTCAGTCCCTGCCATAATCCTCTTGTGTCGTTTTGTGCCATTTGTGTCTCCAGTTTGTCAGCATATGTCCTCTTAGCAAGTTTGACAGCTTTGCGTAGAGTATAGACTGAAGCCTTATACTCCTCCATGTTTCCTGACTCTCTACCCAGGTTGTAGGCGGTGGTACGAGAGTTCAGAGCTGCTCTAATTGTGCTATCCACCCACGGTTTCTGGTTTGGGAAAATCCGCACCGTTTTCCTGAGGACAATACCATCAGCTATTGTTGTTATGTAGCACACCACTATGTCTGCTAGTTCACTGACGTCACTGGCACTTCCTATGAACATATCCCAATCCGTGTCTGCAAGCACGTCCTTGAGCGTGGCCTCTGATTCGTCGGTCCACTTCTTAGTCTCACGTGACACGACGGCGTCACGTGATCTCTGTTGATATGCCGGAAATAGCAAGATGGAGTCATGATCGCTCGAGCTTGTGGACCCCGTTAATGGCGGAGCGGCTACTGCCTTGTAACCCGCTTTGAACGGGGAATAGCAGTGGTCGAGTGTGTTCTTCCCTCTGGTGGAGCAAGCGATGTGCTGGAAAAAGGACGGCATCACTTTCTTCAGGTTGGCCTGGTTGAAATCGCCGGCCACTACCATCGCTGCGTCTGGGTGTTTGATCTGGTGTCTGTTGAGATGATCGTGTAATTCGCCCAGCGCTTTGCCCGTATTCGCGTGTGGGGGAATATACACGGCAGTCATGACGACTGCTGTGAACTCCCTCGGGAGGTGAAACGGACGACATAGGATAGAAAGATGTTCCAAGTCCGGCGAACACGAGTTTGAGAGGACCTGCACCCCCTCGGGATTAACCCAGGAATTGTTCGTGATGAGGCAGACTCCGCCGCCGATGGTCTTTGGACTGACAACGTAGTCCTCTAGGTGAAGAGGTGGCTGCCGTCTGCGCTCCGGGCGATCTAGCTTAGGAGAACCGTTTGTGGAGTGTTCATCATCGGCCATGTTAATATTAATATTATATTAATATTACGCTAATTCTTATCCGGGGCTCGAAGGACCAATTCTAACTGAGGGGTACAATTCCCTGACTGTATTAATAAGTATGGTATCATTAAACCACTACCGTCTTATGTCATTACTACTGGCCATACAGTACACAGGTATCTTATGATGAACACTTCCCACAATGACTCGGTTCCACACAAAACTGGGTTTAAGTATTTATTAGCAGCAATGATAGTACATAATATACTTTACTTTGGATGCGCTTATAAGGCAAAGGAATGTGCGTAGGCAAATCAATAACGTATGTCCATTCTCATATTACGCAGGAGATAATAATACAACCTGAATCTTAGGAATTATATCTATGGTACTCTGGGGAGGCAGCGGGAGATACAGGTAGGGGGTTCCCACCGGTTGTAAGCCAGCAGGGGGAGGAAATGTTCGAATGCAAAGTCTGGATCAACGGGGACTCAATAAGCTCCTGCTATGGGAGGCGGTATTACTCCCTTGATCGGCAGACGAAAAGCAGCAGCTGTAATCCAAGTATGCGTGCAGCATAGGTGAAAGCCAGCCAGCCTCTCCAAGAGACGGGCTCGAATGATGTTGCTCACGGGTAAATCCCACACAGTAGTGGGGTGTAGACGATTCTCCTCCGCTCCAACAGGACCAAAGCAATATAATAATAATCCAGCCGGAAAAGGGCTCTGCATTCACCGGTGTAGATTCTCCGGTGCGCGGTACTTCACATTAACTAGGTCGAACTTGACGTTATTCCACTAAGCTCTGACACTTTACTATCCTATTCGCACGCGGTTATAAGTGCTCTATTTAGACGCACGGTTGCTCACTTCACTTGGTCGTTGACTCGTGATGAAAGCTTTACTAGTAAGGAGCGAACGATACGTTGAACGAACGTATTAGGATAAGACAAGACTACTGCTGTATCCACCTGCGACGTATTTATACGTACGGTGAATAATCTAGTGCCAACCTTATTTCTGTCTCGTATTCCTATATTATGCAATATATATCAATCAATAAATATATATATTCGGTTTAATCTGACCCTTTGTAACACTTACTGTAATGAAATATTATGAAAAAAAAAAAAAAATAATAATAATAAACTTTCATCGATATATTCATTTGAACCCTCTACTAACTTATGTAGGAAACATCAGGAAAAAGGAAAAGATTGTAGAGAAACATTAACACCTTAATATGAAGAACAATGGAAAAGAACAATGTAAGATAAAAGAGAGAGAAAAAAAAATTAAAAAAAGGATAAAAACAAGGAGTGAGAGATAGAATAATACTCAACATGGAGAAGCCACTAGAACAGAATTGAGTAATAAAATAAAATAGAAAAACAGAGCCTTTTAGAGCTACAATGTGCCAATCTCTTCATCAGTGGAGTGATTACTTAAATTGTTAGAATAACCTTGTTGTGCTCATACGTTTAGGTGTGGTTGATTTTTTTTAAAGCTTTATTAAGGCCTGATTAAACTTCAGTCAATTGATCATATTATGCTATGTTTATACACACCGGATGTTAATGTTAGAGTTGCAAGCCTTCGTTGTTATGGTGCATTATATTCTAGAAGGTTGTAGAATACACTAGTACTAACAGACTGTTGTTGTGTTCCAGAATGATCTAAGTGACCCAGAGCAGTCGAGCGATAAGCCCAGAATCTTCCAGATTGTTCTTATTGTCAATGATATGTTCTTGTCTCCACGGAGACCAGAGGTCTGAAAATATAATGCATTACGAATCGTATTATACACAATACGCATTGGTGTAGACGGCCTGCATATCATCTGCTACTTTTGATGAACACAAATAAAGTCATTCTAATACTGATATACACAGAGAAAGAGAGAGATGAGACGGCTTATCTGTTTTCAGACAGTGTTTCGTTCTGCCTTGGGGGTTCTGCTCCATGACGATTCCAGTATTCCTCAGCTTCTTTAGGTGTGTGTAATCCAATCCTACGGCTGTCCCTGCCCACGATCGATAACAGCGCCGGGCAGGCACGTGCACACATAGAGGCCAAGGGGTGCCTGAGCACCTGCCTTTTTGAGCCTCATCAAAAAAGTGCCCCCTTTGAAAAAATTTTTTTTTTTTTTTTTTTTTTTTTTTTTTTTTACTGTTACGTATATAGACTGCCCTTCCAACTGAAAAATGTCAGGATAGAATCAAAATATTAGGTAAAGAGAGAGAGATGCCCCATATTCCATTGCAGTTTGCACGGCCTCCTCAGCATGCCTCTCCGCGGACCTATATATTTTATGCATAGCGTGGGTGGTGATGATGATCATGATAGAAACCGCTGTTGAATGCTGGTATTACACTCATTGAGGGACACAAAGAAGTCAAGTCCGATGGGATTTGGGAATCTCAAATACAAATCGGGATTGGAATAAAAAATGCATTTATATTAAACAATACAGAATATACAGCACTTCTTGGGGTCTGTAGGGTAAGCACTTATTCCCTCCCCCCTGAACATTTATGGAGATGTATGGGCCTTTTAAGTCAGTGATAAAAGTGTCTTTCAAGGATAAGTGAGCTCCTGCACTGATTATTATAGTTCAATATTCAATATTTGATCACCAAAACCCCCCAAAAAGCATAAAAAGGGGGCCCCCCGCCCGAAAAGGGCCCTTACAAATCGCGCTCGTGCGCTACGCGCGCTCGCTTAATATATACACACAAGTGTAGTGCCCTTTTCAGCCTTTGAGCACCTGCCCCTCTAAAGTCCTGTGCACGCCCCTGGCGCCGGGTATGTTAGCCTTGGTCTGAGGCCAGACATGAACAATTTCTGCATCACCTCCTTGTAGGGTAGACGTCGAACGATGGCCTCTTTGCTTAGATCCTCATAGATAAATATTGAGTGGGATGTTCTGAAGCCAGATTGGAATTCGTAGATTAGATTTTTTTCGGCGAGGTACTTTTCGATCTGTTCGTATACTATTTTTTCCATGACTTTCGAGATGGATGTAAGGATAGAAACAGGGCGGTAGTTGCCCGGGTCTAATTTGCTGCCCTTTTTGTGCAGGGGTGTTACTCTCGCAATTTTGAAGTCCTTGGGGACGTGTCCCTGTTTTATGGAGAGGTTTATTATGTGTGTGATGACTGGGGTGATGGCGGCTGCTGAGTCTCTGAGGAATTTGGAGGGGATGTTGTCATGGCCAGTGGCCTTGTTCGGTTGGAGGGCGCTCAGTTTTTTGAGTACCTCATCTGTAGTTACCATTTCCAGTTTGAAGTCGTCTTTGTGGACGTATAGAATGAAGTGTAAACATATGTATTCCTACCCCCTTGATTGATCGATTGATTGATTGAAAACTTTATTAACAGATTGCAGAATGGGTACAATACAGTACGGCTCAATACACACAATTGTTAAGGGGATGCAGACCAGAGAAAGACTTTCGTCTTGTTTACATCAGGGTCCTCCATTTTCAATTCATCATAACATATGACATACATGACATACAGATAGACAGTATTCAGTATACCTTCACACTCTATTATCTTATGCAACTCATATTCACTCCACAAACTGAAATACACATACATTGTTGAATGAACAGCCTGTTTCTTGAAGTTAGACTCTCCTCTAAATTGTAACCCCCCTCTCTATAACAGAATTTTTGGATGTTACCCGGTAGTGAATTGTTTCGTGCTTTAAACATGATTTGTGCAGTCTTAAATTAAGCCAGGTCCCAGAGTTTCATGGCATGTGATTTAAAATATAATGTGTTTGTGTGTTCCAGATATCCTACCTTATTGATAATCAAATCAAAATCAAATGTATTTTCTAAGGCCCGACAACACACGTTAATGTCCCTTCAGGCCCATGTCCCTTCAGGCTATGGATTTGCGGTGTTTTCCAGCTTATACAAAAAATATATATATTATTTTGGAATATTGCAACTATACTACACAAAAACGTGAGTACACAAGTTCAACTCATGTTCAGCCCTATGTTACTCATTAGCACTAAAAGTGATTTTCTTTATTGTGTACGAAACTTCAGAATGTGAAAAGTGATTTTCCTTTTTTGCATTAGTACCTTCAGAATGTTATCTTTCAAAAGAGACCAGGCTTATGCATGTGCTATAAGCATAATGTATAAAGATAAGCTTTGCAAAAAAGAGTATGAAGTCCTCAAGTTCAAGTATAAAAAAGAAATTTGCCGCTTTTCTGGGTGCATGTTTCCAAGCATAATGTTAAAACAATAAAGGCATCTTTGAGTAAACTTTGAGTAGAGATTCAAGATTCAAGAGGTTTATTCATCACATACAGTACAGTACACAAGACATAGTGAAATGAAGGTGGCCATGCCCGCTTCGATTGTGCAAAGTATCATTAAGTATCTCGAGTCTGGGGCCAGCATATCTTCTTTTTTGGAAATCAAAATATGGTCACCCTAATAAACCCAGATTGTCTTTTTAGGTACAATGTCCTCCGTGCATTTTTGGATGAATCCACAGACTGCTTCTGTGTATCCATCAATGTTCTCTGACTCTTCAAACACACTCCAGTCTGTGCATGCAAACCAGGCTGAAAGCGTGGCCTCTGATTCGTCGTCCCACCGAAGTACTTCCTTCTCGGTGGGCGGGGCCTGCTTCAGCTTCTGCTTGTAGGTGGGCAGCAGCAATATTGTGTCTATTACTAGGCTTGAGTAAATTGTGATGAAACAAAGGAGAAAATAATCTTTGACAGTGCATCTTTGACAGTGAATAACACCATGCAAAAAATTACCAGACGTTCAGCACCTTCTTGAGATCACGTGTACAAGAAATCTAAGCAAATTAATAAAAGAAAGATGATTAAACAGAATGTGTTGTAGATACAGTACTGCATTCTGCCATCCGGACACATGCCATTTGAAATATTATTATAGAATATAGAATATCAGGCCTATAAATTACCTTATTATAGCCAACTCGCACATCTATGGATTGGGCCAAATCTCCTATTTCAAATGGCAGAGTTCAATTTGGATTTAGTATCACCAGGCATGCATGAAGAACCGTGAATGAAATCTACTGTAAATACAGTACGTTTTTTTGTCCGCCATTTTGAATCGGATTGCAACGTGGATGGTTGCTAAACGTTCACAGAAGGTAGACACATTAACTCATTGATGGCCAAAAACTTTATATCTTGTGTTTCGCCGCCAACCGTTGGGTGCCAAAAACGTAATATCTTGTTTTTAGATCCTTTGATATTTTTCCTTTGATCCCTGTTCTATACGGTCAGCCAGAGCCCTCTAGATCTCCCTGGCTCATCTGCCTACGTTGGAATTGCAATGACGATCGAATCTCACCAGGTGGCAGTATCGCCTACCTTTTGAACTGGGGATATCAGTTGTCTTCCAGCCTGGGCCAGTACTGAGTTTACCTCCAGCTCTTTCCGCCTAGGAGTGGATCACAACATAGCAATCGGTGGAAGATTTGGTGCCTCAGAGCTATTGTTTCCCGTATGGTAGCCATGCCCAATATACACAAGTAATTGCGATCGCCATGGGATCGACTGGGATTTATTAATTTGGGAGTATCTTCTGACTGAGGTAAGGTCTATCTTAGTGTAACGGAGGTGCGTGAGTAATATCCACAGTCACGATGAACGTGTGACTGTGGCAGTAAGCGGGCTGCGAGTTAAACTCACTTGCCCATAACAGGGTTAAGAGACGCATAGATACGGTATCCAGGAGTGAATTCACCTCTTAGTGCAGCGGTCTATGTTGTTGTCGCCCACGGCGTGAGAGACCCGTGTTCGAAACTCCCTCGGGGCATTGGCATTTAACACAACGCAGAAGGAGTAACATACGATCGGTTACATTAGGTAGTAAACAGCTGGCATTTATTTTTACGCAAAACATGCTTCTGTAACGATCACAGTGTCGTGTTTTACCGGATGTAAAACATGCTCGACAAACACGATCGCAGTTTCTACTTAAAAACTACCCCCCCCTTGATGATTTTGTGAAGACACATATGTACATGGTATATTATAGTACCTTTGATTTGGAAATATTTGGGGTTTCAGGCGATCAACCAGAACGATTTGGGCATATTGCATATAACGTGTCATATCTCGCTATCTATGAAAAAATACTGGATAATTTTGGAAAGGGGCGATGTTTAGCGTGTAATATCTCACAAACTACAGTATGTAGAAATGAACTGATTACTGATGGACTGTGAACAATGCCTGTCAAATGAGCCATACTATTGTCTCCATAGCTATAATACAGAACACACGATGGGTCTGCAAACATCGCTAAAACGGTCAATAATGCTGGCGCCATTGAGTACAGATGGGGAAAGGGCGTGGCGCCCAACGAGTTAACTGTGCTCCAATATATGCCAATAACGTTCAGTTTTGTGGTAGATAATCCTGAAAAATAAGAGAAATTTAAATAATTCATACACAAGTCATTTGCTTGCAGGAAGGTAATGTATTTTTTCGAAATTTCAACACTCATTGAGAGCTCTGGATGTCTCTCCTTATATGACTACAAACCAAATTGCGATGCGAATTAAAAAAGGTGGATATTCGCTAAATTATGAACACATTCCATGAACTAAAATCTAACTAATAACACTTTAACCTATTGGTAAACAAACGTATTATTGAAAATATACACTATGACTGCTGTTTTGACAGGATTAGGGTCTTTACTCTTGGCTACATTTGAAAAAAAACACAACATTATATCATACAGTCCGGAGAGATTGATTTATGACGTGATGTCATCTGCAGCCCGCCGGCGGACCGCTCGGGCTAAAGAGGTTAACGATGCCTAAATAGCGGAATGCACACAATGGGATGGATCACATGCACATTGAACAAACTGTCTGACTGACACATGGTGGAGATTTGCGCTCTACTAAACACACCTTTCTACTTGTTGTCTTGTTGGTGTCATTGCATTGCTGTCACCATTTACACAACCCGGGCTCCGTGTTTTATCTCTCCCCAGCTGGCCAAGCGATATGGGAACGTCTACAGTCTGTTCTTTGGTGGCAGACGAGTAGTGTTCCTCAATGGGGCTCAGGCCATAAAGGAGGCTCTGGTCACCAAGGCTGCAGACTTCTCTGGACGAATGTCAGACCTGTTGAATAATCAAACTAGAATGATTAGAGGTGAGTCCAGGAGGTTCAGTACTGACCAGAGGTGAGTCCAGGGTCCAGGAGGTTCAGTACTGACCAGAGGTGAGTCCAGGGTCCAGGAGGTTCAGTACTGACCAGAGGTGAGTCCAGGGTCCAGGAGGTTCAGTACTGACCAGAGGTGAGTCCAGGGTCCAGGAGGTTCAGTACTGACCAGAGGTGAGTCCAGGGTCCAGGAGGTTCAGTACTGACCAGAGGTGAGTCCAGGGTCCAGGAGGTTCAGTACTGACCAGAGGTGAGTCCAGGGTCCAGGAGGTTCAGTACTGACCAGAGGTGAGTCCAGGGTCCAGGAGGTTCAGTACTGACCAGAGGTGAGTCCAGGAGGTTCAGGAGGTTCAGTACTGACCAGAGGTGAGTCCAGGGTCCAGGAGGTTCAGTACTGACCAGAGGTGAGTCCAGGGTCCAGGAGGTTCAGTACTGACCAGAGGTGAATCCAGGGTCCAGGAGGTTCAGTACTGACCAGAGGTGAGTCCAGGAGGTTCAGTACTGACCAGAGGTGAGTCCAGGGTCCAGGAGGTTCAGTACTGACCAGAGGTGAGTCCAGGGTCCAGGAGGTTTAGTACTGACCAGAGGTGAGTCCAGGGTCCAGGAGGTTCAGTACTGACCAGAGGTGAGTCCAGGGTCCAGGAGGTTCAGTACTGACCAGAGGTGAGTCCAGGGTCCAGGAGGTTCAGTACTGACCAGAGGTGAGTCCAGGAGGTTCAGGATGTTCAGTACTGACCAGAGGTGAGTCCAGGAGGTTCAGGAGGTTCAGTACTGACCAGAGGTGAGTCCAGGAGGTTCAGGAGGTTCAGTACTGACCAGAGGTGAGTCCAGGCTCCAGGAGGTTCAGTACTGACCAGAGGTGAGTCCAGGCTCCAGGAGGTTCAGTACTGACCAGAGGTGAGTCCAGGGTCCAGGAGGTTCAGTACTGACCAGAGGTGAGTCCAGGGTCCAGGAGGTTCAGTACTGACCAGAGGTGAGTCCAGGAGGTTCAGGAGGTTCAGTACTGACCAGAGGTGAGTCCAGGCTCCAGGAGGTTCAGTACTGACCAGAGGTGAGTCCAGGGTCCAGGAGGTTCAGTACTGACCAGAGGTGAGTCCAGGGTCCAGGAGGTTCAGTACTGACCAGAGGTGAGTCCAGGGTCCAGGAGGTTCAGTACTGACCAGAGGTGAGTCCAGGAGGTTCAGGAGGTTCAGTACTGACCAGAGGTGAGTCCAGGGTCCAGGAGGTTCAGTACTGACCAGAGGTGAGTCCAGGGTCCAGGAGGTTCAGTACTGACCAGAGGTAAATAACAACAAGAAACACAGCATTTCAGGGCCCTAATCCCCGTACCTGGTTCAACTAAGTCGATCAAAAGTCACATTAGCCAGATTCAATTAACCTGATGATTGAAACCAGGCTTTCCCTGTTCCTCGAAGGCTGATTCACTCTCGTTAATTCGAACCAGACTTGATACTCAGGATAATTGCGTGCGGCCGCCTCACCTGAAAAGACAGCAATAATAATAATAGCTTCATTTTATATAGCGCCTTTTAAAAGACCCAAGGTCGCTTTACATAGGGGGGGGGGGAATAACAAAAGTAACAACATAGTGGACAGACACCAGATACAAAGTGAGAGATTAGGGGTTAAAGGCCAAGTCGAAGAGGTGGGTTTTGAGCAGTTTTTTGAAGGAGTCCAGAGTTGGGGCGTTGCGGAGTTCTGCGGGGAAGGAGTTCCAGAGGGTGGGAGCTGCCACACTGAAAGCTCTGTCCCCGAAGGTCCGCAGTCTGGTTCGGGGGATGGAGAGCTGACCAGTGTCCGTGGATCGCAGGGACCGTGACTGAGTGTAGGGGTGGAGGAGGTCAGTGAGGTACTGAGGTGCCAGAGCGTGGAGAGATTTGTAGGTGAGCAGGAGGGTTTTGTAGGTGATGCGGGATGTGATGGGGAGCCAGTGGAGGTGGATGAGGGTGGGGGTGATGTGCTGCCAGGGTTTGGTATTTGTATTTGTCCACGCTGCACCATGGATGTGCTTCCATCTCTGATAAAAATAAGTCGGGCATACTGACGTTCACCAACGGCCTCAGCTTACTTCTACACTTGCATCTAGATTCACAGAAATAGGCCTGTGAGAGTCTAAAAGATGTGATAGTGCCCCCCAGAGGCCATGCTGCTCCTTACACCCAACCATACCAAAGTGGTTTGAACCGACTAAATGACAAACATTGCCATGCTTTCAAAATTGGGTAGTAGTGCAGTCTTTGTGATAAGTGATCATTCATGAATTTAGATTTGAGCAGGAGTGTCCGTTCTACTCCTTCATGTTGTGTCACCAGGTCCGGGAGTCATCCTGTCTGACTCCTCCTTCATGTTGTGTCACCAGGTCAGGGGTCATCCTGTCTGACTCCTTCATGTTGTTTATGTCACCAGGTCAGGGGTCGTCCTGTCTGACTCCTCCTTCATGTTGTGTCACCAGGTCAGGGGTCATCCTGTCTGACTCCTCCTTCATGTTGTTTATGTCACCAGGTCAGGGGTCATCCTGTCTGACTCCTTCATGTTGTTTATGTCACCAGGTCAGGGGTCATCCTGTCTGACTCCTCCTTCATGTTGTTTATGTCACCAGGTCAGGGGTCATCCTGTCTGACTCCTCCTTCATGTTGTTTATGTCACCAGGTCAGGGGTCATCCTGTCTGACTCCTCCTTCATGTTGTTTATGTCACCAGGTCAGGGGTCATCCTGTCTGACTCCTTCATGTTGTTTATGTCACCAGGTCAGGGGTCATCCTGTCTGACTCCTCCTTCATGTTGTTTATGTCACCAGGTCAGGGGTCATCCTGTCTGACTCCTTCATGTTGTTTATGTCACCAGGTCAGGGGTCATCCTGTCTGACTCCTCCTTCATGTTGTTTATGTCACCAGGTCAGGGGTCATCCTGTCTGACTCCTCCTTCATGTTGTTTATGTCACCAGGTCAGGGGTCATCCTGTCTGACTCCTTCATGTTGTTTATGTCACCAGGTCAGGGGTCATCCTGTCTGACTCCTTCATGTTGTGTCACCAGGTCCGGGGTCATCCTGTCTGACTACGGTCCAGGCTGGAGAGAACACCGGCGCTTCGCTCTGACCAACCTGCGCAACTTCGGTCTGGGGAAGGAGTCCATGGAGCAGAGGATTCTGGGAGAGATAGAACACATCATGAAGCTGCTGGAGGAGAGCGTCGGTACGTTGGGCTGGGAACACACGGGCAGGAGCAGAAGGTTAGGGCTGGGAACACACGGGCAGGAGCAGAAGGTTAGGGCTGGGAACACACGGGCAGGAGCAGAAGGTTAGGGCTGGGAACACACGGGCAGGAGCAGAAGGTTAGGGCTGGGAACACACGGGCAGGAGCAGAAGGTTAGGGCTGGGAACACACGGGCAGGAGCAGAAGGTTAGGGCTGGGAACACACAGGCAGGAGCAGAAGGTTAGGGCTGGGAACACACGGGCAGGAGCAGAAGGTTAGGGCTGGGAACACACGGGCAGGAGCAGAAGGTTAGGGCTGGGAACACACAGGCAGGAGCAGAAGGTTAGGGCTGGGAACACACGGGCAGGAGCAGAAGGTTAGGGCTGGGAACACACGGGCAGGAGCAGAAGGTTAGGGCTGGGAACACACAGGCAGGAGCAGAAGGTTAGGGCTGGGAACACACGGGCAGGAGCAGAAGGTTAGGGCTGGGAACACACGGGCAGGAGCAGAAGGTTAGGGCTGGGAACACACAGGCAGGAGCAGAAGGTTAGGGCTGGGAACACACGGGCAGGAGCAGAAGGTTAGGGCTGGGAACACACGGGCAGGAGCAGAAGGTTAGGGCTGGGAACACACGGGCAGGAGCAGAAGGTTAGGGCTGGGAACACACGGGCAGGAGCAGAAGGTTAGGGCTGGGAACACACGGGCAGGAGCAGAAGGTTAGGGCTGGGAACACACGGGCAGGAGCAGAAGGTTAGGGCTGGGAACACACGGGCAGGAGCAGAAGGTTAGGGCTGGGAACACACAGGCAGGAGCAGAAGGTTAGGGCTGGGAACACACGGGCAGGAGCAGAAGGTTAGAATAGAATAGAAATACTTTTATTATCCCGTGGGAAATTTGACACTGCAAATCGCTCAACATTTAAACATTTAGACAGAACAGGTCACAAATTAGAATAATAAAACGAATCAAATCAAGTTGCCTAGGATAAGAGTAGAGTAAAATAGAATACAAATGGAATAAAAAATACAGTAAATAAATACAGTAAAAATATACTGAGGTCTACATTTCTCAAGTTTAAAGTTTCTTTAATAGTTGTCATACAGAAGTACAGAATACTTTTATACAAAATTCTTACTTCTTACTGTTACGCTCCAGAGACTGTGCTAGACAAGATAAGTATGAAATAAAATAGTATAGCATGTAAAATAGAAGTAAAAATAGAGGTCACAGTGTTCAGTATATACATGTACAATGTTCGATGCAGAATAGAAGTAACTGAGTTACCATACAATATACTATGCAATGTACTAATATACAATACTATATAGTGCAAAGCAGAAATGGGATGAGGTACAATTTAGGTATAATTTACAGTAAGGTGTACGAGTTGTAGTGCAAATCCTTTACCAATAAATATAAAGTGTGTTTAGGTGATCTAAAGTGTGGAGAGTGGGTGCTGCAGTGTGTTGTTTGTTTAAAGTGAGTGTGTGCGTGTGGATGTGTGTGCTGTGTGCATTTGATGGTTGTTGCATAGTGTTTATTGTTCGTTGAGCAGCCTGATGGCCTGGGGATAGAAGCTTCTTCTGAGTCTTTCTGTGCTTGCCTTGAGACTCCGGTATCGCTTGCCTGACCACAGCAGTTCTCCAGGGGTTCTTGGTGTGGAGGCAAGATGCAGAGTCCAGCAGCAAACAGGACAAAAGGAGCACAGTTATTTTGCTCTAAAACATTTGCACTTGCCAATGTAATAAAGGCATTGTTAAAAGTGTCTTTATTAAATTGTTAAAAGTGTCTTTATTACATTGTTAAAAGTGTCTTTATTACATTGTTAAAAGTGTCTTTATTACATTGTTAAAAGTGTCAGTGTCTTTATTACATTGTTAAACATGTCTTTATTACATTGTTAAACGTGTCTTTATTACATTGTTAAAGTGTCTTTATTACATTGTTAAACATGTCTTTATTACATTGTTAAAGTGTCTTTATTACATTGTTAAACATGTCTTTATTACATTGTTAAAGTGTCTTTATTATATTGTTAAAGTGTCTTAATTACATTGTTAAACGTGTCTTTATTACATTGTTAAACGTGTCTTTATTACATTGTTAAAGTGTCTTTATTACATTGTTAAACATGTCTTTATTACATTGTTAAAGTGTCTTTATTACATTGTTAAACATGTCTTTATTACATTGTTAAAGTGTCTTTATTACATTGTTAAAGTGTCTTTATTACATTGTTAAACATGTCTTTATTACATTGTTAAAGTGTCTTTATTACATTGTTAAACGTGTCTTTATTACATTGTTAAAGTGTCTTTATTACATTGTTAAACGTGTCTTTATTACATTGTTAAACGTGTCTTTATTACATTGTTAAAGTGTCTTTATTACATTGTTAAAAGTGTCTTTATTACATTGTTAAACGTGTCTTTATTACATTGTTAAAAGTGTCTTTATTACATTGTTAAACGTGTCTTTATTACATTGTTAAACGTGTCTTTATTACATTGTTAAAGTGTCTTTATTACATTGTTAAACGTGTCTTTATTACATTGTTAAACGTGTCTTTATTACATTGTTAAACGTGTCTTTATTACATTGTTAAACATGTCTTTATTACATTGTTAAAGTGTCTTTATTACATTGTTAAACGTGTCTTTATTACATTGTTAAAGTGTCTTTATTACATTGTTAAAGTGTCTTTATTACATTGTTAAACATGTCTTTATTACATTGTTAAAGTGTCTTTATTACATTGTTAAACGTGTCTTTATTACATTGTTAAACGTGTCTTTATTACATTGTTAAAGTGTCTTTATTACATTGTTAAATGTGTCTTAATTACATTGTTAAAGTGTCTTTATTACATTGTTAAACGTGTCTTTATTACATTGTTAAACGTGTCTTTATTACATTGTTAAAGTGTCTTTATTACATTGTTAAACGTGTCTTTATTACATTGTTAAAGTGTCTTTATTACATTGTTAAAGTGTCTTTATTACATTGTTAAACGTGTCTTTATTACATTGTTAAAGTGTCTTTATTACATTGTTAAAGTGTCTTTATTACATTGTTAAAAGTGTCTTTATTACATTGTTAAACGTGTCTTTATTACTTTTGTTAAACGTGTCTTTATTACATTGTTAAAGTGTCTTTATTACATTGTTAAACGTGTCTTTATTACATTGTTAAACGTGTCTTTATTACATTGTTAAACGTGTCTTTATTACATTGTTAAAGTGTCTTTATTACATTGTTAAACGTGTCTTTATTACATTGTTAAAGTGTCTTTATTACATTGTTAAACGTGTCTTTATTACATTGTTAAAGTGTCTTTATTACATTGTTAAACGTGTCTTTATTACATTGTTAAACGTGTCTTTATTACATTGTTAAAGTGTCTTTATTACATTGTTAAAGTGTCTTTATTACATTGTTAAACGTGTCTTTATTACAGTGTTAAACATGTCTTTATTACATTGTTAAACGTGTCTTTATTACATTGTTAAACGTGTCTTTATTACATTGTTAAAGTGTCTTTATTACATTGTTAAACTTGTCTTTATTACATTGTTAAATGTGTCTTTATTACAGTGTTAAAGTGTCTTTATTACATTGTTAAAGTGTGTTTATTACATTGTTAAAGTGTCTTTATTACATTGTTAAACGTGTCTTTATTACATTGTTAAAGTGTGTTTATTACATTGTTAAACATGTCTTTATTACATTGTTAAAGGTGTCTTTATTACATTGTTAAACGTGTCTTTATTACATTGTTAAACGTGTCTTTATTACATTGTTAAAGTGTCTTTATTACATTGGTAAACGTGTCTTTATTACATTGTTAAAGTGTCTTTATTACATTGTTAAAGTGTCTTTATTACAGTGTTAAACGTGTCTTTATTACATTGTTAAACGTGTCTTTATTACATTGTTAAAGTGTCTTTATTACATCGTTAAAGTGTCTTTATTACATTGTTAAACGTGTCTTTATTACATTGTTAAAGTGTCTTTATTACATTGTTAAACGAGTCTTTATTACATTGGTAAACGTGTCTTTATTACATTGTTAAAGTGTCTTTATTACAGTGTTAAACGCGTCTTTATTACATTGTTAAAGTGTCTTTATTACATTGTTAAAGTGTCTTTATTACATTGTTAAACGTGTCTTTATTACATTGTTAAAGTGTCTTTATTACATTGTTAAAGTGTCTTTACTACATTGTTAAACGTGTCTTTATTACATTGTTAAAGTGTCTTTATTACATTGTTAAACGAGCCTTTATTACATTGTTAAAGTGTCTTTATTACATTGTTAAAGTGTCTTTATTACATTGTTAAAAGTGTCTTTATTACATTGTTAAACGTGTCTTTATTACATTGTTAAACGTGTCTTTATTACATTGTTAAAGTGTCTTTATTACATTGTTAAACATGTCTTTATTACATTGTTAAAGTGTCTTTATTACATTGTTAAAGTGTCTTTATTACATTGTTAAAAGTGTCTTTATATTACATTGTTAAACGTGTCTTTATTACATTGTTAAACATGTCTTTATTACATTGTTAAAGTGTCTTTATTACATTGTTAAAAGTGTCTTTATTACATTGTTAAAACGTGTCTTTATTACATTGTTAAAGTGTCTTTATTACATTGTTAAACGTGTCTTTATTACCTTGTTAAAGTGTCTTTATTACATTGTTAAAAGTGTCTTTATTACATTGTTAAAGTGTCTTTATTACATTGTTAAAAGTGTCTTGGTATCTTGAGGTAAAGGGACTTGCCTCCCACACGAGCCACAGCAGGGGAACTCAAATGTTAAACGTTTACATTAAAAAAAAATAAAAAAAAACATGTCTCCTGTCTTCCCTGTTGTATTGAGTATGTTTAGTATGGTTACTTTCAGGAGGTGGATTTATACTCCAAAAGAATGGCAATTAAAGCCATGACTTCACTGATGTACTCTACAAAGGAAACAATCACAAAAACAGCCAATTTAAACCCCAATGTGGACTGAATGCAGGTTTCAAGTGTAGGCAGATGAACTGTTTCCTTGTCTGTTCATCACAAATGATGTAACATCCAACCAAGTTAGATGCTGCACATTGCTGCTGTTGACACTAATAACATGTGATTATTTTTATTCGCGACACGGGGCGGGACAACAACATAACTTCCCTACTGCACAGTAGGAGTGGATCTCTGACCTACTGGGTGAACCTACTGAACGGCAGGTTTTAAAGGGTGTGTGTAGTAGGTTAGTAACGTGGGTGTGATTGTGCAGCGGGACGTCAGACAGCTCCTCTCCCTCTCTCTGGGTCCTCCTCCAGGGGGACGTCAGACAGCTCCTCTCCCTCTCTCTGAGTCCTCCAGGGGGACGTCAGACAGCTCCTCTCCCTCTCTCTGAGTCCTCCTCCAGGGGGACGTCAGACAGCTCCTCTCCCTCTCTCTGAGTCCTCCAGGGGGACGTCAGACAGCTCCTCTCCCTCTCTCTGAGTCCTCCTCCAGGGGGACGTCAGACAGCTCCTCTCCCTCTCTCTGAGTCCTCCTCCAGGGGGACGTCAGACAGCTCCTCTCCCTCTCTCTGAGTCCTCCAGGGGGACGTCAGACAGCTCCTCTCCCTCTCTCTGAGTCCTCCTCCAGGGGGACGTCAGACAGCTCCTCTCCCTCTCTCTGAGTCCTCCTCCAGGGGGACGTCAGACAGCTCCTCTCCCTCTCTCTGGGTCCTCCTCCAGGGGGACGTCAGACAGCTCCTCTCCCTCTCTCTGAGTCCTCCAGGGGGGGGGACGTCAGACAGCTCCTCTCCCTCTCTCTGAGTCCTCCAGGGAGACGTCAGACAGCTCCTCTCCCTCTCTCTGAGTCCTCCTCCAGGGGGACGTCAGACAGCTCCTCTCCCTCTCTCTGAGTCCTCCAGGGGGACGTCAGACAGCTCCTCTCTCCTCTCTCTGAGTCCTCCAGGGGGACGTCAGACAGCTCCTCTCCCTCTCTCTGAGTCCTCCAGAGGGACGTCAGACAGCTCCTCTCCCTCTCTCTGAGTCCTCCAGGGGGATGTCAGACAGCTCCTCTCCCTCTCTCTGAGTCCTCCTCCAGGGGGACGTCAGACAGCTCCTCTCCCTCTCTCTGAGTCCTCCAGGGGGACGTCAGACAGCTCCTCTCCCTCTCTCTGAGTCCTCCAGGGGGACGTCAGACAGCTCCTCTCCCTCTCTCTGAGTCCTCCAGGGGGACGTCAGACAGCTCCTCTCCCTCTCTCTGAGTCCTCCAGGGGGACGTCAGACAGCTCCTCTCCCTCTCTCTGAGTCCTCCTCCAGGGGGACGTCAGACAGCTCCTCTCCCTCTCTCTGAGTCCTCCAGGGGGACGTCAGACAGCTCCTCTCCCTCTCTCTGAGTCCTCCTCCAGGGGGACGTCAGACAGCTCCTCTCCCTCTCTCTGAGTCCTCCTCCAGGGGGACGTCAGACAGCTCCTCTCCCTCTCTCTGAGTCCTCCTCCAGGGGGATGTCAGACAGCTCCTCTCCCTCTCTCTGAGTCCTCCTCCAGGGGGACGTCAGACAGCTCCTCTCCCTCTCTCTGAGTCCTCCTCCAGGGGGACGTCAGACAGCTCCTCTCCCTCTCTCTGAGTCCTCCTCCAGGGGGACGTCAGACAGCTCCTCTCCCTCTCTCTGAGTCCTCCAGGGGGACGTCAGACAGCTCCTCTCCCTCTCTCTGAGTCCTCCAGGGGGACGTCACACAGCTCCTCTCCCTCTCTCTGAGTCCTCCTCCAGGGGGACGTCAGACAGCTCCTCTCCCTCTCTCTGAGTCCTCCTCCAGGGGGACGTCAGACAGCTCCTCTCCCTCTCTCTGAGTCCTCCTCCAGGGGGACGTCAGACAGCTCCTCTCCCTCTCTCTGAGTCCTCCTCCAGGGGGACGTCAGACAGCTCCTCTCCCTCTCTCTGAGTCCTCCTCCAGGGGGACGTCAGACAGCTCCTCTCCCTCTCTCTGAGTCCTCCTCCAGGGGGACGTCAGACAGCTCCTCTCCCTCTCTCTGAGTCCTCCTCCAGGGGGACGTCAGACAGCTCCTCTCCCTCTCTCTGAGTCCTCCAGGGGGACGTCAGACAGCTCCTCTCCCTCTCTCTGAGTCCTCCAGGGGGACGTCAGACAGCTCCTCTCCCTCTCTCTGAGTCCTCCACAGGGGGACGTCAGACAGCTCCTCTCCCTCTCTCTGAGTCCTCCTCCAGGGGGACGTCAGACAGCTCCTCTCCCTCTCTCTGAGTCCTCCGGGGGGACGTCACACAGCTCCTCTCCCTCTCTCTGAGTCCTCCTCCAGGGGGACGTCAGACAGCTCCTCTCCCTCTCTCTGAGTCCTCCTCCAGGGGGACGTCAGACAGCTCCTCTCCCTCTCTCTGAATCCTCCAGGGGGACGTCAGACAGCTCCTCTCCCTCTCTCTGAGTCCTCCTCCAGGGGGACGTCAGACAGCTCCTCTCCCTCTCTCTGAGTCCTCCAGGGGGACGTCAGACAGCTCCTCTCCCTCTCTCTGAGTCCTCCAGGGGGACGTCAGACAGCTCCTCTCCCTCTCTCTGAGTCCTCCAGGGGGACGTCAGACAGCTCCTCTCCCTCTCTCTGAGTCCTCCTCCAGGGGGACGTCAGACAGCTCCTCTCCCTCTCTCTGAGTCCACCTCCAGGGGGACGTCAGACAGCTCCTCTCCCTCTCTCTGAGTCCTCCACAGGGGGACGTCAGACAGCTCCTCTCCCTCTCTCTGAGTCTCCAGGGGGACGTCAGAAGCTCCTCTCCCTCTCTCTGAGTCCTCCAGGGGACTCAGACAGCTCCTCTCCTCTCTCTGAGTCTCCAGGGGGACGTCAGACAGCTCCTCTCCCTCTCTCTGAGTCCTCCAGGGGGATGTCAGACAGCTCCTCTCCCTCTCTCTGAGTCCTCCTCCAGGGGGACGTCAGACAGCTCCTCTCCCTCTCTCTGAGTCCTCCTCCAGGGGGACGTCAGACAGCTCCTCTCCCTCTCTCTGAGTCCTCCTCCAGGGGGACGTCAGACAGCTCCTCTCCCTCTCTCTGAGTCCTCCTCCAGGGGGACGTCAGACAGCTCCTCTCCCTCCTCTCTGAGTCCTCCTCCAGGGGGACGTCAGATAGCTCCTCTCCCTCTCTCTGAGTCC
Organism: Notolepis coatsorum; assembly: GCF_963971535.1. Taxonomy (NCBI): domain Eukaryota; kingdom Metazoa; phylum Chordata; class Actinopteri; order Aulopiformes; family Paralepididae; genus Notolepis; species Notolepis coatsorum. Next base: position 31,095,910 of record NC_140170.1, read on the forward strand.
TCCAGGGGGACGTCAGACAGCTCCTCTCCCTCTCTCTGAGTCCTCCAGGGGGACGTCAGACAGCTCCTCTCCCTCTCTCTGAGTCCTCCAGGGGACGTCAGACAGCTCCTCTCCCTCTCCTGAGTCCTCCAGGGGGACGTCAGACAGCTCCTCTCCCTCTCTCTGAGTCCTCCTCCAGGGGGACGTCAGACAGCTCCTCTCCCTCTCTCTGAGTCCTCCTCCAGGGGGACGTCAGACAGCTCCTCTCCCTCTCTCTGAGTCCTCCTCCAGGGGACGTCAGACAGCTCCTCTCCCTCTCTCTGAGTCCTCCAGGGGACGTCAGACAGCTCCTCTCCCTCTCTCTGGGTCCTCCAGGGGGACGTCAGACAGCTCCTCTCCCTCTCTGAGTCCTCCTCCAGGGGGACGTCAGACAGCTCCTCTCCCTCTCTCTGAGTCCTCCAGGGGGACGTCAGACAGCTCCTCTCCCTCTCTCTGAGTCCTCCAGGGGACGTCAGACAGCTCCTCTCCCTCTCTCTGAGTCCTCCAGGGGGGACGTCAGACAGCTCCTCTCCCTCTCTCTGAGTCCTCCTCCAGGGCGACGTCAGACAGCTCCTCTCCCTCTCTCTGAGTCCTCCAGGGGGACGTCAGACAGCTCCTCTCCCTCTCTCTGAGTCCTCCAGGGGGACGTCAGACAGCTCCTCTCCCTCTCTCTGAGTCCTCCTCCAGGGGGACGTCAGACAGCTCCTCTCCCTCTCTCTGAGTCCTCCTCCAGGGGGACATCAGACAGCTCCTCTCCCTCTCTCTGAGTCCTCCTCCAGGGGGACGTCAGACAGCTCCTCTCCCTCTCTCTGAGTCCTCCTCCAGGGGGACGTCAGACAGCTCCTCTCCCTCTCTCTGAGTCCTCCTCCAGGGGGACGTCAGACAGCTCCTCTCCCTCTCTCTGAGTCCTCCAGGGGACGTCAGACAGCTCCTCTCCCTCTCTCTGAGTCCTCCTCCAGGGGACGTCAGACAGCTCCTCTCCCTCTCTCTGAGTCCTCCAGGGGGACGTCAGACAGCTCCTCTCCCTCTCTCTGAGTCCTCCAGGGGGACGTCAGACAGCTCCTCTCCCTCTCTCTGAGTCCTCCTCCAGGGGACATCAGACAGCTCCTCTCCCTCTCTCTGAGTGCTCCAGGGGGATGTCAGACAGCTCCTCTCCCTCTCTCTGAGTCCTCCTCCAGGGGGACGTCAGACAGCTCCTCTCCCTCTCTCTGAGTCCTCCTCCAGGGGGACGTCAGACAGCTCCTCTCCCTCTCTCTGAGTCCTCCTCCAGGGGGACGTCAGACAGCTCCTCTCCCTCTCTCTGAGTCCTCCAGGGGGACGTCAGACAGCTCCTCTCCCTCTCTCTGGGTCCTCCAGGGGGACGTCAGACAGCTCCTCTCCCTCTCTGAGTCTCCTCCAGGGGGACGTCAGACAGCTCCTCTCCCTCTCTCTGAGTCCTCCTCCAGGGGGACGTCAGACAGCTCCTCTCCCTCTCTCTGGGTCCTCCCTCCCAGGGGGACGTCAGACAGCTCCTCTCCCTCTCTCTGAGTCCTCCACAGGGGGACGTCAGACAGCTCCTCTCCCTCTCTCTGAGTCCTCCAGGGGGGGGGACGTCAGACAGCTCCTCTCCCTCTCTCTGAGTCCTCCAGGGAGACGTCAGACAGCTCCTCTCCCTCTCTCTGAGTCCTCCTCCAGGGGGACGTCAGACAGCTCCTCTCCCTCTCTCTGAGTCCTCCAGGGGGACGTCAGACAGCTCCTCTCCCTCTCACTGAGTCCTCCAGGGGGACGTCAGACAGCTCCTCTCCCTCTCTCTGAGTCCTCCAGAGGGACGTCAGACAGCTCCTCTCCCTCTCTCTGAGTCCTCCAGGGGGATGTCAGACAGCTCCTCTCCCTCTCTCTGAGTCCTCCTCCAGGGGGACGTCAGACAGCTCCTCTCCCTCTCTCTGAGTCCTCCAGGGGGACGTCAGACAGCTCCTCTCCCTCTCTCTGAGTCCTCCAGGGGGACGTCAGACAGCTCCTCTCCCTCTCTCTGAGTCCTCCAGGGGGACGTCAGACAGCTCCTCTCCCTCTCTCTGAGTCCTCCAGGGGGACGTCCAGACAGCTCCTCTCCCTCTCTCTGAGTCCTCCTCCAGGGGGACGTCAGACAGCTCCTCTCCCTCTCTCTGAGTCCTCCAGGGGGACGTCAGACAGCTCCTCTCCCTCTCTCTGAGTCCTCCTCCAGGGGACGTCAGACAGCTCCTCTCCCTCTCTCTGAGTCCTCCTCCAGGGGGACGTCAGACAGCTCCTCTCCCTCTCTCTGAGTCCTCCTCCAGGGGGATGTCAGACAGCTCCTCTCCCTCTCTCTGAGTCCTCCTCCAGGGGACGTCAGACAGCTCCTCTCCCTCTCTCTGAGTCCTCCTCCAGGGGGACGTCAGACAGCTCCTCTCCCTCTCTCTGAGTCCTCCTCCAGGGGACGTCAGACAGCTCCTCTCCCTCTCTCTGAGTCCTCCAGGGGGACGTCAGACAGCTCCTCTCCCTCTCTCTGAGTCCTCCAGGGGACGTCAGACAGCTCCTCTCCCTCTCTCTGAGTCCTCCTCCAGGGGGACGTCAGACAGCTCCTCTCCCTCTCTCTGAGTCCTCCTCCAGGGGGACGTCAGACAGCTCCTCTCCCTCTCTCTGAGTCCTCCTCCAGGGGGACGTCAGACAGCTCCTCTCCCTCTCTCTGAGTCCTCCTCCAGGGGGACGTCAGACAGCTCCTCTCCCCTCTCTGAGTCCTCCTCCAGGGGGACGTCAGACAGCTCCTCTCCCTCTCTCTGAGTCCTCCTCCAGGGGACGTCAGACAGCTCCTCTCCCTCTCTCTGAGTCCTCCTCCAGGGGGACGTCAGACAGCTCCTCTCCCTCTCTCTGAGTCCTCCTCCAGGGGGACGTCAGACAGCTCCTCTCCCTCTCTCTGAGTCCTCCAGGGGGACGTCAGACAGCTCCTCTCCCTCTCTCTGAGTCCTCCAGGGGGACGTCAGACAGCTCCTCTCCCTCTCTCTGAGTCCTCCACAGGGGGACGTCAGACAGCTCCTCTCCCTCTCTCTGAGTCCTCCTCCAGGGGGACGTCAGACAGCTCCTCTCCTCTCTCTGAGTCCTCCGGGGGGACGTCACACAGCTCCTCTCCCTCTCTCTGAGTCCTCCTCCAGGGGACGTCAGACAGCTCCTCTCCCTCTCTCTGAGTCCTCCTCCAGGGGGACGTCAGACAGCTCCTCTCCCTCTCTCTGAGTCCTCCAGGGACGTCAGACAGCTCCTCTCCCTCTCTCTGAGTTCTCCTCCAGGGGGACGTCAGACAGCTCCTCTCCCTCTCTCTGAGTCCTCCAGGGGGACGTCAGACAGCTCCTCTCCCTCTCTCTGAGTCCTCCAGGGGGACGTCAGACAGCTCCTCTCCCTCTCTCTGAGTCCTCCAGGGGGACGTCAGACAGCTCCTCTCCCTCTCTCTGAGTCCTCCAGGGGGACGTCAGACAGCTCCTCTCCCTCTCTCTGAGTCCTCCTCCAGGGGGACATCAGACAGCTCCCTCCCCTCTCTGAGTGCTCCAGGGGGATGTCAGACAGCTCCTCTCCCTCTCTCTGAGTCCTCCTCCAGGGGGACGTCAGACAGCTCCTCTCCCTCTCTCTGAGTCCTCTCCAGGGGGACGTCAGACAGCTCCTCTCCCTCTCTCTGAGTCCTCCTCCAGGGGACGTCAGACAGCTCCTCTCCCTCTCTCTGAGTCCTCCTCCAGGGGGACGTCAGACAGCTCCTCTCCCTCTCTCTGAGTCCTCCAGGGGACGTCAGACAGCTCCTCTCCCTCTCTCTGGGTCTCCAGGGGGACGTCAGACAGCTCCTCTCCCTCTCTCTGAGTCCTCCTCCAGGGGGACGTCAGACAGCTCCTCTCCCTCTCTCTGAGTCCTCCTCCAGGGGGACGTCAGACAGCTCCTCTCCCTCTCTCTGGGTCCTCCTCCAGGGGACGTCAGACAGCTCCTCTCCCTCTCTCTGAGTCCTCCACAGGGGGACGTCAGACAGCTCCTCTCCCTCTCTCTGAGTCCTCCAGGGGGGGGGACGTCAGACAGCTCCTCTCCCTCTCTCTGAGTCCTCCAGGGAGACGTCAGACAGCTCCTCTCCCTCTCTCTGAGTCTCCCTCCAGGGGGACGTCAGACAGCTCCTCTCCCTCTCTCTGAGTCCTCCAGGGGGACGTCAGACAGCTCCTCTCCCTCTCACTGAGTCCTCCAGGGGGACGTCAGACAGCTCCTCTCCCTCTCTCTGAGTCCTCCAGAGGGACGTCAGACAGCTCCTCTCCCTCTCTCTGAGTCCTCCAGGGGATGTCAGACAGCTCCTCTCCCTCTCTCTGAGTCCTCCTCCAGGGGACGTCAGACAGCTCCTCTCCCTCTCTCTGAGTCCTCCAGGGGGACGTCAGACAGCTCCTCTCCCTCTCTCTGAGTCCTCCAGGGGGACGTCAGACAGCTCCTCTCCCTCTCTCTGAGTCCTCCAGGGGGACGTCAGACAGCTCCTCTCCTCTCTCTGAGTCTCCAGGGGGACGTCAGACAGCTCCTCTCCCTCTCTCTGAGTCCTCCTCCAGGGGACGTCAGACAGCTCCTCTCCCTCTCTCTGAGTCCTCCAGGGGGACGTCAGACAGCTCCTCTCCCTCTCTCTGAGTCCTCCTCCAGGGGGACGTCAGACAGCTCCTCTCCTCTCTCTGAGTCCTCCTCCAGGGGACGTCAGACAGCTCCTCTCCCTCTCTCTGAGTCCTCCTCCAGGGGATGTCAGACAGCTCCTCTCCCTCTCTCTGAGTCCTCCTCCAGGGGGACGTCAGACAGCTCCTCTCCCTCTCTCTGAGTCCTCCTCCAGGGGGACGTCAGACAGCTCCTCTCCCTCTCTCTGAGTCCTCCAGGGGGACGTCAGACAGCTCCTCTCCCTCTCTCTGAGTCCTCCAGGGGACGTCACACAGCTCCTCTCCCTCTCTCTGAGTCCTCCTCCAGGGGGACGTCAACAGCTCCTCTCCCTCTCTCTGAGTCTCCTCCAGGGGGACGTCAGACAGCTCCTCTCCCTCTCTCTGAGTCCTCCTCCAGGGGACGTCAGACAGCTCCTCTCCCTCTCTCTGAGTCCTCCTCCAGGGGGACGTCAGACAGCTCCTCTCCCTCTCTCTGAGTCCTCCTCCAGGGGGACGTCAGACAGCTCCTCTCCCTCTCTCTGAGTCCTCCTCCAGGGGACGTCAGACAGCTCCTCCTCCCTCTCTCTGAGTCCTCCTCCAGGGGGACGTCAGACAGCTCCTCTCCCTCTCTCTGAGTCCTCCTCCAGGGGGACGTCAGACAGCTCCTCTCCCTCTCTCTGAGTCCTCCTCCAGGGGACGTCAGACAGCTCCTCTCCCTCTCTCTGAGTCCTCCAGGGGGACGTCAGACAGCTCCTCTCCCTCTCTCTGAGTCCTCCAGGGGGACGTCAGACAGCTCCTCTCCCTCTCTCTGAGTCCTCCACAGGGGGACGTCAGACAGCTCCTCTCCCTCTCTCTGAGTCCTCCTCCAGGGGGACGTCAGACAGCTCCTCTCCCTCTCTCTGAGTCCTCCGGGGGACGTCACACAGCTCCTCTCCCTCTCTCTGAGTCCTCCTCCAGGGGGACGTCAGACAGCTCCTCTCCCTCTCTCTGAGTCCTCCTCCAGGGGGACGTCAGACAGCTCCTCTCCTCTCTCTGAGTCCTCCAGGGGACGTCAGACAGCTCCTCTCCCTCTCTCTGAGTCCTCCTCCAGGGGGACGTCAGACAGCTCCTCTCCCTCTCTCTGAGTCCTCCAGGGGGACGTCAGACAGCTCCTCTCCCTTCTCTGAGTCCTCCAGGGGACGTCAGACAGCTCCTCTCCTCTCTCTGAGTCCTCCAGGGGGACGTCAGACAGCTCCTCTCCTCTCTCTGAGTCCTCCAGGGGGACGTCAGACAGCTCCTCTCCCTCTCTCTGAGTCCTCCTCCAGGGGACGTCAGACAGCTCCTCTCCCTCTCTCTGAGTCCTCCTCCAGGGGGACGTCAGACAGCTCCTCTCCCTCTCTCTGAGTCCTCCACAGGGGGACGTCAGACAGCTCCTCTCCCTCTCTCTGAGTCCTCCAGGGGGACGTCAGAAGCTCCTCTCCTCTCTCTGAGTCCTCCAGGGGGACGTCAGACAGCTCCTCTCCCTCTCTCTGAGTCCTCCAGGGGGACGTCAGACAGCTCCTCTCCCTCTCTCTGAGTCCTCCAGAGGGATGTCAGACAGCTCCTCCCTCTCTCTGAGTCCTCCTCCAGGGGGACGTCAGACAGCTCCTCTCCCTCTCTCTGAGTCCTCCTCCAAGGGGGAACGTCAGACAGCTCCTCTCCCTCTCTCTGAGTCCTCCTCCAGGGGGACGTCAGACAGCTCCCTCCCTCTCTCTGAGTCCTCCTCCACGGGGACGTCAGACAGCTCCTCTCCTCTCTCTGAGTCCTCCTCCAGGGGGACGTCAGATAGCTCCTCTCCCTCTCTCTGAGTCCTCCAGGGGGACGTCAGACAGCTCCTCTCCCTCTCTCTGAGTCCTCCAGGGGGACGTCAGACAGCTCCTCTCCTCTCTCTGAGTCCTCCAGGGGGACGTCAGACAGCTCCTCTCCCTCTCTCTGAGTCCTCCAGGGGACGTCAGACAGCTCCTCTCCCTCTCTCTGAGTCCTCCTCCAGGGGGACGTCAGACAGCTCCTCTCCCTCTCTCTGAGTCCTCCTCCAGGGGACGTCAGACAGCTCCTCTCCCTCTCTCTGAGTCCTCCAGGGGGACGTCAGACAGCTCCTCTCCCTCTCTCTGAGTCCTCCTCCAGGGGACGTCAGACAGCTCCTCTCCCTCTCTCTGAGTCCTCCAGGGGACGTCAGACCAGCTCCTCTCCCTCTCTCTGAGTCCTCCAGGGGACGTCAGACAGCTCCTCTCCCTCTCTCTGAGTCCTCCAGGGGGACGTCAGACAGCTCCTCTCCTCTCTCTGAGTCCTCCAGGGGACGTCAGACAGCTCCTCTCCTCTCTCTGAGTCCTCCTCCAGGGGGACGTCAGACAGCTCCCTCTCCCCTCTCTGGAGTACCTCAGGGGGACGTCAGACAGCTCCTCTCCCTCTCTCTGAGTCCTCCTCCAGGGGGACGTCAGACAGCTCCTCTCCCTCTCTCTGAGTCCTCCTCCAGGGGGACGTCAGACAGCTCCTCTCCTCTCTCTG
>NC_140170.1:31103272-31150772 GCF_963971535.1 Notolepis coatsorum
GCAGAGCAGCCTGTGAGGAGAACAGCCTGTGAGGAGGGCAGCCTGTGAGGAGAGAGAGCAGCCTGTGAGGAGAGAGAGCAGCCTGTGAGGAGGGCAGCCTGTGAGGAGAGCACCCTGTGAGGAGGATGTTTGGCCCGCTGTTGCTCCTGCTGTGGCTGGTATCCCTGTGCGGGACGTCCCATGGATGCCTGAAGGACCCGGCCTCAGCCTACCGCTACACCGGGGCCGCCTGCAGGCTGACATACCCTGCTGCTGTCGTCTGTGAGTATCCATCATCCATCATCCATAGTGAATGAGAAGAGAGCACTAAAGTGATTGTTTGTGTTCCTAGTGAATGAGAAGAGAGCACTAAAGTGATTGTTTGTGTTCCTAGTGAATGAGAAGAGAGCACTAAAGTGATTGTTTGTGTTCCCAGTGAATGAGAAGAGAGCACTAAAGTGATTGTTTGTGTTCCTAGTAAATGAGAAGAGAGCACTAAAGTGATTGTTTGTGTTCCCAGTGAATGAGAAGAGAGCACTAAAGTGATTGTTTGTGTTCCTAGTAAATGAGAAGAGAGTACTAAAGTGATTGTTTGTGTTCCCAGTGAATGAGAAGAGAGCACTAAAGTGATTGTTTGTGTTCCTAGTGAATGAGAAGAGAGCACTAAAGTGATTGTGTTCCCAGTGAATGAGAAGAGAGCACTAAAGTGATTGTTTGTGTTCCTAGTGAATGAGAAGAGAGCACTAAAGTGATTGTTTGTGTTCCTAGTGAATGAGAAGAGAGCACTAAAGTGATTGTTTGTGTTCCCAGTGAATGAGAAGAGAGCACTAAAGTGATTGTTTGTGTTCCTAGTGAATGAGAAGAGAGCACTAAAGTGATTGTTTGTGTTCCTAGTGAATGAGAAGAGAGCACTAAAGTGATTGTTTGTGTTCCTAGTGAATGAGAAGAGAGCACTAAAGTGATTGTTTGTGTTCCTAGTGAATGAGAAGAGAGCACTAAAGTGATTGTTCGTGTTCCCAGTGAATGAGAAGAGAGCACTAAAGTGATTGTCTGTGTTCCTAGTGAATGAGAAGAGAGCACTAAAGTGATTGTTTGTGTTCCTAGTGAATGAGAAGAGAGCACTAAAGTGATTGTTTGTGTTCCTAGTGAATGAGAAGAGAGCACTAAAGTGATTGTTTGTGTTCCTAGTGAATGAGAAGAGAGCACTAAAGTGATTGTTTGTGTTCCTAGTGAATGAGAAGAGAGCACTAAAGTGATTGTTTGTGTTCCTAGTGAACGAGAAGAGAGCACTAAAGTGATTGTTTGTGTTCCTAGTGAATGAGAAGAGAGCACTAAAGTGATTGTTTGTGTTCCCAGTGAATGAGAAGAGAGCACTAAAGTGATTGTTTGTGTTCCCAGTGAATGAGAAGAGAGCACTAAAGTGATTGTTTGTGTTCCCAGTGAATGAGAAGAGAGCACTAAAGTGATTGTTAGTGTTCCTAGTGAATGAGAAGAGAGCACTAAAGTGATTGTTTGTGTTCCCAGTGAATGAGAAGAGAGCACTAAAGTGATTGTTTGTGTTCCCAGTGAATGAGAAGAGAGCACTAAAGTGATTGTTTGTGTTCCTAGTGAATGAGAAGAGAGCACTAAAGTGATTGTTTGTGTTCCTAGTGAATGAGAAGAGAGCACTAAAGTGATTGTTTGTGTTCCCAGTGAATGAGAAGAGAGCACTAAAGTGATTGTTTGTGTTCCTAGTGAATGAGAAGAGAGCACTAAAGTCATTGTTTGTGTTCCCAGTGAATGAGAAGAGAGCACTAAAGTGATTGTTTGTGTTCCCAGTGAATGAGAAGAGAGCACTAAAGTGATTGTTTGTGTTCCTAGTGAATGAGAAGAGAGCACTAAAGTGATTGTTTGTGTTCCTAGTGAATGAGAAGAGAGCACGAAAGTGATTGTTTGTGTTCCCAGTGAATGAGAAGAGAGCACTAAAGTGATTGTTTGTGTTCCCAGTGAATGAGAAGAGAGCACTAAAGTGATTGTTAGTGTTCCTAGTGAATGAGAAGAGAGCACTAAAGTGATTGTTTGTGAGTGATTGTTTGTGTTCCTAGTAAATGAGAAGAGAGCACTAAAGTGATTGTTAGTGTTCCTAGTGAATGAGAAGAGAGCACTAAAGTGATTGTTTGTGTTCCTAGTGAATGAGAAGAGAGCACTAAAGTGATTGTTTGTGTTCCTAGTAAATGAGAAGAGAGCACTAAAGTGATTGTTTGTGTTCCCAGTGAATGAGAAGAGAGCACTAAAGTGATTGTTTGTGTTCCCAGTGAATGAGAAGAGAGCACTAAAGTGATTGTTTGTGTTCCCAGTGAATGAGAAGAGAGCACTAAAGTGATTGTTTGTGTTCCTAGTGAATGAGAAGAGAGCACTAAAGTGATTGTTTGTGTTCCCAGTGAATGAGAAGAGAGCACTAAAGTGATTGTTTGTGTTCCTAGTGAATGAGAAGAGAGCACTAAAGTGATTGTTTGTGTTCCTAGTGAATGAGAAGAGAGCACTAAAGTGATTGTTTGTGTTCCTAGTGAATGAGAAGAGAGCACTAAAGTGATTGTTTGTGTTCCCAGTGAATGAGAAGAGAGCACTAAAGTGATTGTGTTCCCAGTGAATGAGAAGAGAGCACTAAAGTGATTGTTTGTGTTCCTAGTGAATGAGAAGAGAGCACTAAAGTGATTGTTTGTGTTCCCAGTGAATGAGAAGAGAGCACTAAAGTGATTGTGTTCCCAGTGAATGAGAAGAGAGCACTAAAGTGATTGTTTGTGTTCCCAGTGAATGAGAAGAGAGCACTAATGTGTTTGTGTTCCCAGTGAATGAGAAGAGAGCACTAAAGTGATTGTTTGTGTTCCCAGTGAATGAGAAGAGAGCACTAAAGTGATTGTTTGTGTTCCTAGTAAATGAGAAGAGAGCACTAAAGTGATTGTTTGTGTTCCTAGTAAATGAGAAGAGAGCACTAAAGTGATTGTTTGTGTTCCCAGTGAATGAGAAGAGAGCACTAAAGTGATTGTTTGTGTTCCCAGTGAATGAGAAGAGAGCACTAAAGTGATTGTTTGTGTTCCTAGTAAATGAGAAGAGAGCACTAAAGTGATTGTGTTCCCAGTGAATGAGAAGAGAGCACTAAAGTGATTGTTTGTGTTCCCAGTGAATGAGAAGAGAGCACTAAAGTGATTGTTTGTGTTCCTAGTAAATGAGAAGAGAGCACTAAAGTGATTGTTTGTGTTCCCAGTGAATGAGAAGAGAGCACTAAAGTGATTGTTTGTGTTCCTAGTAAATGAGAAGAGAGCACTAAAGTGATTGTTTGTGTTCCTAGTGAATGAGAAGAGAGCACTAAAGTGATTGTTTGTGTTCCCAGTGAATGAGAAGAGAGCACTAAAGTGATTGTTTGTGTTCCTAGTGAATGAGAAGAGAGCACTAAAGTGATTGTGTTCCCAGTAAATGAGAAGAGAGCACTAAAGTGATTGTTAGTGTTCCTAGTGAATGAGAAGAGAGCACTAAAGTGATTGTTAGTGTTCCCAGTGAATGAGAAGAGAGCACTAAAGTGATTGTTTGTGTTCCTAGTGAATGAGAAGAGAGCACTAAAGTGATTGTTTGTGTTCCTAGTGAATGAGAAGAGAGCACTAAAGTGATTGTTTGTGTTCCTAGTAAATGAGAAGAGAGCACTAAAGTGATTGTTTGTGTTCCCAGTGAATGAGAAGAGAGCACTAAAGTGATTGTTAGTGTTCCTAGTGAATGAGAAGAGAGCACTAAAGTGATTGTTTGTGTTCCCAGTGAATGAGAAGAGAGCACTAAAGTGATTGTTAGTGTTCCTAGTGAATGAGAAGAGAGCACTAAAGTGATTGTTTGTGTTCCCAGTGAATGAGAAGAGAGCACTAAAGTGATTGTTTGTGTTCCCAGTGAATGAGAAGAGAGCACTAAAGTGATTGTTTGTGTTCCTAGTGAATGAGAAGAGAGCACTAAAGTGATTGTTTGTGTTCCTAGTAAATGAGAAGAGAGCACTAAAGTGATTGTTAGTGTTCCTAGTGAATGAGAAGAGAGCACTAAAGTGATTGTTTGTGTTCCCAGTGAATGAGAAGAGAGCACTAAAGTGATTGTTTGTGTTCCTAGTGAATGAGAAGAGAGCACTAAAGTGATTGTTTGTGTTCCCAGTGAATGAGAAGAGAGCACTAAAGTGATTGTTTGTGTTCCTAGTGAATGAGAAGAGAGCACTAAAGTGATTGTTTGTGTTCCCAGTGAATGAGAAGAGAGCACTAAAGTGATTGTTTGTGTTCCTAGTGAATGAGAAGAGAGCACTAAAGTGATTGTTTGTGTTCCTAGTGAATGAGAAGAGAGCACTAAAGTGATTGTTTGTGTTCCTAGTAAATGAGAAGAGAGCACTAAAGTGATTGTTTGTGTTCCTAGTAAATGAGAAGAGAGCACTAAAGTGATTGTTTGTGTTCCCAGTGAATGAGAAGAGAGCACTAAAGTGATTGTTTGTGTTCCCAGTGAATGAGAAGAGAGCACTAAAGTGATTGTTAGTGTTCCTAGTGAATGAGAAGAGAGCACTAAAGTGATTGTTTGTGTTCCTAGTAAATGAGAAGAGAGCACTAAAGTGATTGTTAGTGTTCGTAGTGAATGAGAAGAGAGCACTAAAGTGATTGTTTGTGTTCCTAGTGAATGAGAAGAGAGCACTAAAGTGATTGTTTGTGTTCCCAGTGAATGAGAAGAGAGCACTAAAGTGATTGTTTGTGTTCCTAGTGAATGAGAAGAGAGCACTAAAGTGATTGTTTGTGTTCCTAGTGAATGAGAAGAGAGCACTAAAGTGATTGTTTGTGTTCCTAGTAAATGAGAAGAGAGCACTAAAGTGATTGTTAGTGTTCCTAGTGAATGAGAAGAGAGCACTAAAGTGATTGTTTGTGTTCCCAGTGAATGAGAAGAGAGCACTAAAGTGATTGTTTGTGTTCCCAGTGAATGAGAAGAGAGCACTAAAGTGATTGTTTGTGTTCCCAGTGAATGAGAAGAGAGCACTAAAGTGATTGTTTGTGTTCCCAGTGAATGAGAAGACCACTAAAGTGATCGAGGCTGCGTTCCAACACGCTCGCTATCCCAACGTGAAGGGAGAGAAGTCTCTGCTGTTCATAGGAACAGTTTTATATGGTCTGGAGAAGTGAGTTCACTTCATTTACATACACACACACACACACACACACACACACGCATATACACACACATTTATACACACACATACACATACACACACACACACACACACACACACACATACACATATATATATATACATCCACACACACATAATACACATACACACATATACATTTACACCGACACACACATAATACACATATATATACCAGGCCACGTGAGCGGATCGGCGCGGCCGAGAAATCCGCTCTTCGCTCTTTAAAGCTTGGTCCGCTCCGCTAATCGCTCATGTTGACCCCGCCCCCAAGTCGCTCTCCGCTCGCTCCCCACTCACCTTGAATCGAGCGCTCCCCGCTCCCCGCGCCAGATCGCTCGGCAGTTTTTCTTTTTCTTTTTTGGAGCATGGTGTAAATGAGCTCAAACTACAACAGTCTACACCCCCTGGGCCCCTTAACAATTGTTTGTATTGAGCCGCATTGTAATTGTAGCCATTCTGCAATGTTAAATAACGTTGTTTATCCATTCACTAGTTCTATTAAGCGATGATAGGCTAGCCGAGCCACAATGCTATGGTCGCTGCCATTAACGTTAGCATGTAAGCTAACGTCAACAACAATGGCGTCGATACCTTTTCTAACAGGAGACTGAGTGTGGGCGTCATAGATATCTATGGTGGGCGTCTCTACAGTGACGAAGCCTGAACCCTTCTCATTGGTTGAAAATGGCCTTCATGTTTGTACATCGCCATCTGTTGCTTTGACATTGTACTGCATGTATATATTACATCAACAGTGTTAAACCACTGTGAGCGGCCTGGAGTGGATTGGAGCGGAGGAGAACTCTCGCTCCGGACGTCGCGCCGACTCATTTTAAAACCCACTCCTCGCTCACGTCAAAACCGGCCGCTCCGCGCCCCGCGCCGCTCACGCTCCGATCGCTCACATGCACTGATATATACACACACACACACACACACTTGTTTCCCATGCAACACATTTGGACTCAATCTTCTAATCACACTTCTGTCCCCTGAGCCCCTCCTCTTCCTCTATGCCCCGCCCACTTATGTCCCCTGAGCCCCCCCTCTTCTTATATGCCCCGCCCACTTATGTCCCCTGACCCCCTCATCGTCCTATATGCCCCGCCCACGTGTGTCCCCTGAGCCCCTCCTCTTCGTATATGCCCCGCCCACTTCTGTCCCCTCACCCCTCCTTTTCCTCTAACCTTAACCCTAAGCCCCTCCTCTTCCTCTCTGTCCCCGCCCATTTCTGTCCCCTGAGCCCCTCCTCTTCTCTAACCTTAACCCTAAGCCCCTCCTCTTCCTCTCTGTCCCCGCCCACTTCTGTCCCCTAAGCCCCTCCTCTTCATCTATTCCCCGCCCACTTATGTCCCCGGAGCCCCTCCTCTTCCTCTAACCTTAACCCTAAGCCCCTCCTCTTCCTCTATGTCCCCGCCCAATTATGTCCCCTGAGCCCCATCCTCTTCCTCTAACCTTAACCCTAAGCCCCTCCTCTTCCTCTCTGTCCCCGCCCACTTCTGTCCCCTGAGCCCCATCCTCTTCCTCTAACCCTAAACCTGAGCCCTCTTCTTCCTCTATGCCCCGCCCAGTCTGGAGATACACAACCTGACGATTGGCCGCAGTGACTTCCAGCTTCGTCCGGGTGTCGGCATCGACATGGAGATAATGAACGTGTCAGTCGTCTTCAAAGGGACCATCCAGTATGGATACGGCAGCTGGCTGTGAGTCTGTGTGAGAGAGAGAGAGAGAGAGAGAGAGAGAGAGAGAGAGAGAGAGAGAGAGAGAGAGAGAGAGAGAGAGAGAGAGAGAGAGAGAGAGAGAGAGAGAGAGAGAGAGAGAGAGAGAGAGAGAGAGAGAGAGAGAGAGGGAGAGAGAGAGAGAGAGAGAGAGAGAAAGGAGAGAGAGAGAGAGAGAGAGAGAGAGAGAGAGAGAGAGAGAGAGAGAAGAGAGAGAGAGAGAGAGAGAGAGAGAGAGAGAGAGAGAGGGAGAGAGAGAGAGAGAGGGAGAGAGAGAGAGAGAGAGAGAGAGAGAGAGAGAGAGAGAGAGAGAGAGAGAGAGAGAGAGAGAGAGGGAGAGAGAAGAGAGAGAGAGGGAGAGAGAGAGAGAGAGAGAGAGAGAGAGAGAGAGAGAGAGAGAGAGGAGAGAGAGAGAGAGAGAGAGAGTGAGAGAGAGAGAGAGAGAGAGAGTGAGAGAGAGTTTCTTTATTAGTTGTCATACAAAAATACAGAATACTTTTATATGAAATGCTTTTTTCTGTTATGCTCCTGAGAGTGTGCTAGATAAAAATAGATAAAGTATCAAATAGAAAGTCAAAAGTACCTAAACAAAGTGTAAACTAAAATGTTCAGTCAATATATACTAGGAGAGATCCTAGTATGTCACACACATCCTAGTAGCATTGTTACCATGGTTACCACCCTCGTAGTATGTCACACACATCCTAGTAGCATTGTTACCATGGTTACCACCCTCGTAGTATGTCACACACATCCTAGTAGCATTGTTACCATGGTTACCACCCTCGTAGTATGTCACACACAGCCCTGGGCTGATCACTCTCAAGGTCAGCACCACCTTGCCTTGAGTTGGTGTCACCTGATGCATACAAACCAGCCTTCAATGAACCCTACTGCATAACCTGTCTTCACTCAGTAACATAAAGTGAACATAACGTAAAGCTTGTACTACATAACCTGTTAGTGACATAAAGCTACATAACCTGTTAGTGACATAAAGCTACATAACCTGTTAGTGACATAAAGCTACATAACCTGTTAGTAACATAAAGCTACATAACCTGTTAGTAACATAAAGATACATAACCTGTTAGTAACATAAAGCTACATAACCTGTTAGTAACATAAAGCTACATAACATGTTAGTAACATAAAGCTACATAACATGTTAGTAACATAAAGCTACATAACCTGTTAGTAACATAAAGCTACATAACCTGTTAGTAACATAAAGATACATAACCTGTTAGTAACATAAAGCTACATAACCTGTTAGTGACATGAAGCTACATAACCTGTTAGTGACATAAAGCTACATAACCTGTTAGTAACATAAAGCTACATAACCTGTTAGTAACATAAAGCTACATAACATGTTAGTAACATAAAGCTACATAACCTGTTAGTAACATAAAGCTACATAACCTGTTAGTGACATAAAGCTACATAACCTGTTAGTGACATAAAGCTACATAACCTGTTAGTGACATAAAGCTACATAACCTGTTAGTGACATAAAGCTACATAACCTGTTAGTAACATAAAGCTACATAACCTGTTAGTAACATAAAGCCACATAACCTGTTAGTAACATAAAGCTACATAACATGTTAGTAACATAAAGCTACATAACCTGTTAGTAACATAAAGCTACATAACCTGTTAGTGACATAAAGCTACATAACCTGTTAGTGACATAAAGCTACATAACCTGTTAGTAACATGAAGCTACATAACATGTTAGTAACATAAAGCTACATAACCTGTTAGTAACATAAAGCTACATAACCTGTTAGTGACATAAAGCTACATAACATGTTAGTGACATAAAGCTACATAACCTGTTAGTAACATAAAGCTACATAACCTGTTAGTGACATAAAGCTACATAACCTGTTAGTGACATAAAGCTACATAACCTGTTAGTAACATAAAGCTACATAACCTGTTAGTGACATAAAGCTACATAACATGTTAGTAACATAAAGCTACATAACATGTTAGTAACATACTCTCTGTTAGGTAGTTATGATATGTTCCTCTGAGCTCTGTTAGGTAGTTATGATATGTCCCTCTCTGTTAGGTAGTTATGATATGTTCCTCTCTGTTAGGTAGTTATGATATGTTTCTCTGAGCTCTGTTAGGTAGTTATATGTTCCTCTCTGTTAGGTAGCTATGATATGTTCCTCTCTGTTAGGTAGTTATGATATGTTCCTCTGAGCTCTGTTAGGTAGTTATGATATGTTCCTCTCTGTTAGGTAGTTATGATATGTTCCTCTCTGTTAGGTAGTTATGATATGTTCCTCTCTGTTAGGTAGTTATGATATGTTCCTCTCTGTTAGGTAGTTATGATATGTTCCTCTCTGTTAGGTAGTTATGATATGTTCCACTCAGCTCTGTTAGGTAGTTATGATATGTTCTTCTCTGTTAGATAGTTATGATATGTTCCTCTGAGCTCTGTTAGGTAGTTATGATATGTTCCACTGAGCTCTGTTAGGTAGTTATAATATGTTCCTCTCTGTTAGGTAGTTATGATATGTTCCTCTCTGTTAGGTAGTTATGATATGTTCCTCTCTGTTAGGTAGTTATGATATGTTCCTCTCTGTTAGGTAGTTATGATATGTCCCTCTCTGTTAGGTAGTTATGATATGTTCCTCTCTGTTAGGTAGTTATGATATGTTCCGCTCTGTTAGGTAGTTATGATATGTTCCTCTCTGTTAGGTAGTTATGATATGTTCCACTCAGCTCTGTTAGGTAGTTATGATATGTTCCTCTCTGTTAGGTAGTTATGATATGTTCCTCTCTGTTAGGTAGTTATGATATGTTTCTCTGAGCTCTGTTAGGTAGTTATGATATGTTCCTCTCTGTTAGGTAGTTATGATATGTTCCTCTCTGTTAGGTAGTTATGATATGTTCCTCTGAGCTCTGTTAGGTAGTTATGATATGTCCCTCTCTGTTAGGTAGTTATGATATGTTTCTCTGAGCTCTGTTAGGTAGTTATGATATGTTCCTCTCTGTTAGGTAGTTATGATATGTTCCTCTCTGTTAGGTAGTTATGATATGTTCCACTGAGCTCTGTTAGGTAGTTATGATATGTTCCACTGAGCTCTGTTAGGTAGTTATGATATGTTCCTCTCTGTTAGGTAGTTATGATATGTTCCTCTCTGTTAGGTAGTTATGATATGTTCCTCTCTGTTAGATAGTTATGATATGTTCCTCTGAGCTCTGTTAGGTAGTTATGATATGTTCCACTGAGCTCTGTTAGGTAGTTATAATATGTTCCTCTCTGTTAGGTAGTTATGATATGTTCCTCTCTGTTAGGTAGTTATGATATGTTCCTCTCTGTTAGGTAGTTATGATATGTTCCTCTCTGTTAGGTAGTTATGATATGTCCCTCTCTGTTAGGTAGTTATGATATGTTCCTCTCTGTTAGGTAGTTATGATATGTTCCGCTCTGTTAGGTAGGTATGATATGTTCCTCTGAGCTCTGTTAGGTAGTTATGATATGTTCCACTGAGCTCTGTTAGGTAGTTATGATATGTTCCTCTCTGTTAGGTAGTTATGATATGTTCCTCTCTGTTAGGTAGTTATGATATGTTCCTCTGAGCTCTGTCGGGTAGTAAGGATATGTTCCTCTCTGTTAGGTAGTTATGATATGTTCCACTCTGTTAGGTAGTTATGATATGTTCCACTGAGCTCTGTTAAGTAGTTATGATATGTTCCTCTGAGCTCTGTTAGGTAGTTATGATATGTTCCTCTCTGTTAGGTAGTTATGATATGTTCCTCTGAGCTCTGTTAGGTAGTTATGATATGTTCCTCTCTGTTAGGTAGTTATGATATGTTCCTGTCTGTTAGGTAGTTATGATATGTTCCTCTCTGTTAGGTAGTTATGATATGTTCCTCTGAGCTCTGTTAGGTAGTTATGATATGTTCCACTGAGCTCTGTTAGGTAGTTATTGATAAATGCCTGTGCAAAGCCTCGGTCAGATTGATAACCCAATAACTCATTGGTCCGCATCTCAACATCAAGCAGCGTCCTGCGATGTCTGTGATATCCAGGACTCAATGCATCCACAAACTGCAGGGGTTAAACCCGACCGACAGACCTGACACATGCACCACTCCGTCCTCCCCAGTCATCGGCCTTAGGTCGAGTGATTGGAGTTGCGGAGTATATTTATTTTATTTGCACTGGGAAGGACATTTTTTATTCAGATGAGGTCCATTTCCCTTATCCGGTTACACGTATTATCACTGTATGGCTTTACTTGATAATCACATTATACAGAACCCACCTTTAATCTATATACATATATATATTTCTCTCCTTAGGTCTCCGTCTGGATAAAGCCACACTTCTAAAGTTTTTACATCATAAATCAGGAACATTACGGGACCGCGTGGTTGCCGACTGGTTAAAGGGTCACTTCTAAAGTTTTTACATCATAAATCAGGAAGCAATGGGTAAAGTTACAATGCAAAAAACATTTCAATGCTTACCCGTCGTCTTTCAGTTAGAAGAATGGAAGCAAAAAGGTGTGTTCCAAAAGAAGGGTGTTTTATTTTTTAAAAGTACAAGATTACATTAAAGGCACAGTTTCATGTTTAAGTACAAAGATTTCTGCTCACAATATATCAGAATTCAGTCATCTCCATGGAATCACTCAAAAAACTCTGGCTCTCGAAGGAGCAACAGTCATTTTTATATTGATCCTGTATTATATTTCGATTGGTCTAAAAACAGTGATGTCACAGGGATGTCATTTAACTAGCCAACCAACGTACAATACGCAGTAAGGATGGACTCCCCGCCTTCTTTTACTTTTTTTTAAACATGAGAAAGTCCCTCCATTTTTCATCTCTTATTCAGAACAAACAAAGGGTTAATCTGGCCACCAGGCAGTACCAGGCAGTACCGGGCGAGGCCATCCATGAGAATTCTTATCAAGACTCCTTAGAGTTTATAGCAGTTTGTTAAACACAGTTTACACAATATATAGTATTATTCTCTACTGACAGTTAAGCATGACATTATGAAACATATAATTAATGCAGCAGAAATGTATACACCTCTTACACCAACATTTCTGACTGCAAACATTTAACATTTAATTGTTATATAGTTTTAAGATTCTCTCTACTGTCTCCTCTACTCTAAACCTTCACAACCTCCGCCTTTATCTCCCTGGGGCCCCCTCGCTTGCCATGTTATCAGCAAAAAGCAGGCGGACCAGTAAGTAACAGGTAGTAAGAGATGCAGGCAGGCTAGGCCCTCTGTGCTCTCATGGCATGCTCTCAGAGGCAGAGGCCTCCCCCCCTCTTTCCGTTATCCCCTGCACAAACAGAACAGGCAATTCATTCTTAAGCTGAAGAGGTTAGATTCACACAATCACTGTCTTCCAACCAGAGTTTAGTTTTAAAGTGTATAAAGAATATACAGGTCATATACATAGCTCCAATCCTATATAATAAAGATATGTTTAAACCTTTTACATCCCACAATTGACAGACAGAACAGGATGTCATTTAACCAGTGTCATTATTTGGCTGTGACACTTTACACCCTCTCTGTCATCCTGGTCGGTCATTTTCCATTGTCAATTCATTCTTCTCCACGCAGAAGCATATAATTGAATAATGAAGCATATAATTACATGTGAAAAATAGGTTTATACGGCTATATTGTTACATAAACAAAAAAAGGTAGAACAGAAATCACTGTTCACCCCCCCATATATTCACTGTCCTTTTTTAGAGAACAGGGCTTTGCTTTTTTTGATTATATTTTTACCAACATTTCTTTTATTGATAAGGTGTGGTTGTATACTTGGCTGTCTTCCTAGTCTTCTTTGGCCTCTCATACTCCGCCCAGCCTCTGGTTGGTGGTGGTGAAGAACTTGGGACCTCTTGTCGTGACGTCCCGGGTCGAGAGGTCATCAATCTTGGGTCTTGCAGGCTGTGACCCTTTTCACCTCCCCTGACCTCTTGACTGACCACACTCCTGTGCTCGGTGGACGGCTGGACTGGATAAATCTTCAGATCCCTCCGCACCTGACGGATTCCGGACCCAGCCTCGATGCGAGACGCGCTCATTTTAGGGTAAAAAATCAAATCAACCCTGAAATATTCACAGCTCCTTCTCCAGGTCTCCACGGTGGCCCATGTCTTGCCGTCGTGGGGGTCACCTACTCGGGTAACCGTGTAAATCTTCACCCAGGCCGGGATAATTCCGGTCCAGTTGTCTCCTTCCAGATCATGGGACCTACTCGCTCTCAACTCTGACCCTCCGCTCAAGAGGAAGAAATCGTCGAACGGAATTCTGGTGAAGGGGTCAGAGTAGGGTCTCCTCCCTGGTCTTATGCCCACTATCTCAGACCAACTGGCGGGCAACTTAAGCTCTTCATTCGTCATCATTCTTCCGTCTTCTGCATATAGCTGAGATCGCTGGCCGTCGTCTATTCCGTCCCATTTTCCTCTCTGGAGCGATATCCTCTTCAACCAGGTTGCTCCTAGGGTCTGAGACAGTGTAACTTCCGGTGATGTAGTCGTAGTCGCTGGCGGGCCCTGGTCAGGCATTATTGGTGAAACCAGGCTTGGTGATGATGACACGAGTGTCGCTCTCCTAGGAACGTGGGGGTCACGATCCAAAATACCCAGTACACTATCTAAATGACCCCCATGTAGCATGAGTTCGTCCTGTAGGATGACATATTCCGTAGCAGCCATTCTCCTTCAGTTGCTGTTGTGTCTATGTGTCTCTGACTGGTGTGCAAGAGAGAGAGAGCACTGATCCTTTATAATCTGTTTAGAAGAGGCGCCGTCATAGTTGAAGGCCACAGTCGTTTTTTTTTTTTTTTTAACATAATTTACGGCCCTCCCCGTCCGGGGGAAGAGACCCATATGACGTAGTAGATTTATTGCAATAATGACCCCTATTATCAAAATGCAGGGGAGAGCCCAACGCAGAATGACCGTCCTGGCTGTCTGTATCATGGAGGCGGCAAAATTCCAAACATCTCCCACACCGTCTTTCACTGCCCCCCCCAATGTCTTCAGCTGCACGCCCGATAATGGTACCCAGTACTATCGCAAATTGAGTTATGTCCCTCCGTTTGCTCCATTCGTCCACATGCGGCGCTCGATCCTGTGAACAGGATCCGTTTGTCATGTTGTTAGCATGTGAAAGGGGAAAAACACCATCCAGGTGGAATCCTCTTCCTGTCCATCCAAAATCTTGATTCAGCTTTCCTCCTGTTTCCAGATAAGCAGATATGGGTTTACATGGGGATACAAAGTCAAACAGGGCCTTGCTACACCCCGTACAGGTGTTAAACCGATGTCGGTTGTTTCCGATTGTCTTAGTAGCGTCTATACTGGGGGACGAGATGGCGACTGCGGGGTCACGTGGCTGTGACTCTCCACACCCCCTCTGCCATCTTGGTACCTTGTTACCCTGGTAGCCGGCGGGAAGACTTGCATCTGTTGTTCCCTGGCTGGACGGCTCGACAGGATAGGGGTCACGTTGTTGCTTGGTATCCGGCGGGAAGACTTGCATCTGTTGTTCCCGGCCAACGCACCTGAAGACAACACCTGGTGGTCATCTTGTGGTCATCTTGGTCATCTTGGTCATCGTGGTCATCTTGGTCATCTTGGTCATCTTGGTCATCTTGGTCATCTTGGTCATCTTGGTCATCGTGGGGTCACCCCCTCTGACCTCTTGGATCTCTCCCATAGTTTGAGGTAGGTTGAATTGTCACTTCTCGGGCGACCCCACGGGTCCCCGAGAATTGTAGCAGCAGTCCTTTATTGAAGGGTGGTTGGCCTGATCGTGTGACCCTGTCCGTAGGCCTCGCAGGACATCACAGATACGGTCCACAGAGGACTCATTTCTTTTCTCTCTTTCAGGTCCATTCAGGGCTCTCGTCGCCCTGTAACCTGGGTCCAGGCCAATGTCTCCCTGTCCGGTCTAGGAGGTCTAGGAGGTCTGGGAGGTCTGGGAGGTCTAGGAGGTCTGGGAGGTCTGGGAGGTCTAGATGAGGACCTTGAGGATGCTCTGGAGCTTGACCTATCCCGGTCTTCCTCCATTTCCGAGTTCTGACCTGAGTCAATATATTCCTTCTTGCCATTCGCTGCGTCGTCCACTGACTCCGGGGGACCTCCCCCCCGGCTAAGAATGCTCCTGGCCCGAAATAGGGCAGGTTCTGATCCTTCCGGTCCGAACTGTACTGTCGGTCTCCTTGGTGTATCCTAAGGAGGGAGGTCGGTTCATTCCAGGATCGCAACATATCCACTTTGATCATCTGATCCTTCATATAGCGTACAGCTCTCTCTGCCACCCCGTTCGTATTGGTAGGGTACAGAGTATTGGGCCATTACACCCGCTTCCTCCAGTAGTTTCAGTCCTGCTCTCAGATACTGCTATTCGTCTCGATGGCACTGGTTCAGGTTTTGTCCCCCTTACCAGCGCACATTGTTCACAGGCCTTTCGGACTGTTGTTTCCGTCCACTTCCTTCTTGCACAGGGGGTCTACCCTGTGTTGTGCTTGTCTCGGTCCAGACTGGGTAGTTAGTTACTGTTATGTCTGGTATTAGCTCCGGCTAGTTAGCCCGCTGTAGACTCAGGCTTGGTAGCCTCTTGTAGATTCAGGCTATGTAGCCTCTTGTAGACTCAGCTCCTGCTGATAACACCAGCCTGTATGATTACGCTGGTTCCACTTCCGTCACAGTAGCAGGACTTATTCAGGACTTATTCTGACTTTAAGTAAACATTAAGTTACTTCTAGTTCAGGTGACCTGTTACCTGTACATTATGTTACCCTTTGGTCGTGAGTAAACGCTAATGTAATCACAAAAATAGAGCTTTCTATTGAAGTGTGATATTCCCGAGTAGAGCTTTCCACTCGAGTGTGCCTTTTATTTTAGGTTTCTAGTCGCGTGTAGAGCTTTCTACTGTAGAGCTTTCTACTTAGGTTTCGACTGTAAGTAAACATTACGTTACCCTTTAGTCGTGAGTAAACGCTACTTCAAGCTGTTACTTATCAACCCTCTCTTGTTCCTGATAGATTTTTTTACCAATTCACTTTTAGGCTGTCTGCTGCGCTCTGCAGACCATCTACGTCACCATTGTTCCAGATCTCGAACATTAGGAAGAGTCTTGGTTGGAGAGGTTCTGCCGATAAGATCAATCTTGAGTAAGGTTGACTCAAATCTGTAACTAATCCAGAGGCACCTGACAGCAGTTATTCCAGTTAATATTCTTTCGGCTGTTAATACCTATTCAATTAGTATACAGCCCAACTCACTTGAACTCATGTTCTAAGCCCCGGAACCTCCAATCCGTTTTGACAGACCTATAAACCAGTGACTTGGCCGCCCCAGCACTACAGCGTCCTGTTATGCTGAAGCTTCCGAGCCCCCACAAATCTGATAGGCCCATCGGATACAGAGACCCTGATGCTCGCTCTGTCCCCCCACGTCAAGGTGCTAAGCTTGATGAGAGTTTGCAGAGTCTAAATTTTTTATCCATAGGCGCTGGTGAGTGTACATCTCATGCAGCTGATATGGTTGGTAGGGTGCTAACCTACCAAATGGTTGCTGTCAGGAAATCCCTTCTGAATGAAATAGATTACAAATTCACTTTACTTTACTCTGGGTCTAGAGCAAGGACGGACATCTTTACATATTATACTTAAAATATATACACAATGCATGTAGTATTCTATGTCATGTTTCTTCCTAAATGACAATAACACTATATATTATTCCTCTTGATAGATGAGCGGTATGTCAAGTGCAGTTTGCACTTGCTTGAGTGTCATGTGTCAGGGCCCCAGAAGGTAATTTCTCCCTTTGTTGCCCTCATCTCTGCTTGCTGCTCTGGGGTTAGTTTCTCCCCCATGTTTTTCCCGTCAGTCTCCTGTGTTTTGAGTGCAATAGCATTCAGTAGGGGCCTCTCCTGGGGATCTATATTGATGGTTAATAGATTCTCTGTCACTCTGCCTTCTTCCCATGCTCGAGTGTCATGTGTCATGTCCCCAGGAGGTAAGGATTCTAGTATTTCTCCTTCCGGGATTTGGATTCCTCCCTTCTTGCCCTCGTCTCTGCTTGCTGTTCTGGGGTTAATGCCCCCCAGTCGTCTGCAGAGAGGTATTCGATGCCGGAAGGATCCTTTTTCCTTGTTCTCTCCTTGGTTGTTTTCGGGGGAAACTCCTGGGAGGCCCCCCTTTTGTCAGATAGCATTTTGACTTGGTCATACAGCATACATTCGATACTTAACTGGTCTTGTGACCATGCTGCGCATCGGGCTGCCAGTAGGTTACCCCCTGGGACTCCTCTGAATAGTTTTTCATGCAGTAAGCATGATCCTTGCATAGGTGTTCCATTCATGACTGATTCGGCTGCAACATTGAGAGACATGCTCCCGTCTCGCACCTGTGGGATTAGTTTCTCCACCATGTTATCCCCTGGATCTTGACCGGGGGTCCTTACTTCTCTTTCCATCCGTTGCGCCATTGAGGCCCTTTCGGGGATCTCTAGTCCTTTGAGATGTCTCAACATGCGAGCTAGCGTCTCTTGTGCTTGCATCTCCTGAGCGAGCATCTGCTGCGCCAGTTTCTCATGAGCTAGCATCTGCTGCGCCAGTTTCTTCTGAGCTACCCGTGCCAACTTCTCCTGAGCTAGCATCTGCCGCGCCAGCCTCTCCTGAGTTAGCGTCTGCTGCGCCAGCATCTGTTGTACTAGCATCTCCTGGGCTAGCTTCTCTTGTGCTAGCTTCTCCTGAGCTAGCGTTGGGTGCGCCAGCTCCTCCTGAGCTAGCATCTCCTGTGCGAGCTTCTCTTGTGCTAGCTTCTCTTGTGCTAGCTTCTCTTGTGCTAGCTTCTCCTGAACTAGCATCACTTGTGCTAGTATCTGCTGCGCTAGCGTTGGTTGTGCCATCTCCTCCTGAGCTAGCATCTCCTGGGCTAGCTTCTCTTGTGCTAGCTCCTCCTGAGCTAGCGTCTGCTGTTCACTTCAGCTATGTAGCCTGATGTTAACTCGGGCTCCGGCTAGGTAGCCTTCAGATAGCACTCGATTCCCTTTTGGCTAGTTAGCCTGCGTTCCTGTAGACTAGGTCTATGTAGCCTCGTGTAGCCTCGGGCTAGGTAGCTTCACCTAGTTAGCACCAGCTCGGTAGCCGATGGTGAGCTAGTTAGCTCTCGTCTGGCTAGGGCCAGTTCCACTTAGACCCTTTGAACCTCCCTTACGGGCGCAGTTCCAGGCTAGGTCCCTTTCCACCCCTAGGCTTTACCATCCAGACTCCTCTGGACCGACAAGCCTTAGCTTTCTGCTTCCCGGCATTTTCTTTTCAAAAACACAGATCACAGAAACACTACTCGCTTACTAACTCATTCGGTTTCAGCTTATAGTGGCCTGACTGTACATTGAGCCGAGCGCGGCGGCCATTCCCATGGTCTTACTGCCATATGCGATCCGACCGGCAGGTGACCCAGTCGATAGCGATCCTAGACCCCGTAGTGGTTGTTAGCCACCCAGGTAAGAACCGACGGTCTGATCCCCACTCCACTTTGCTTTGGGTATGGAAACTTTGACCGTTTTCACCCGCCTTGCCTGTTCACAGAGGTGCCCGTGCACTTCTGCTAGGTGTGGACTGTCATCCACGTACCACGTGTTGCCCCCACACTTATGTGCGACACACACGCCGACTAGACGGTACCACGGTGGTATGTTGATTCATACCTCATCAGACACGGGGGCCATTCAGTAACTCCCCAGCACTATATAACATATTTTAACGTGCCCTCGGGACTTCGCAGTCCCACCGCCGCCTGTTGGAAGCTAAGGTTCGGGGCGCCTACCCCCTCCCTAACTTCCTGTTAGCACTGGCTTGTTAGCCTGTTGGGAGCTAGTTAGCTCTTGGCTAGTTAGACATCAATTCACTCTTGGCTTGTTAGCCTGTTGAGAGCTAGTTAGCTCTTGGCTAGTTAACCATCAATCAGCTCCTGGCTTTGTTAGCCTGTGGTTGGCTAGTTAGCCATCAATTCACTCTTGGCTTGTTAGCCTGTTGAGAGCTAGTTAGCTCTTGGCTAGTTAGCCATCAATCAGCTCCTGGCTTTGTTAGCCTGTGGTTGGCTAGTTAGCCATCAATTCACTCTTGGCTTGTTAGCCTGTTGAGAGCTAGTTAGCTCTTGGCTAGTTAGCCATCAATCAGCTTGTGGCTAGTTAGCCTGCATTCCAGTGAGCGCCGTTTTAGCTAGCTCACGTAGCTCCAGGCCAGGTAGCCACCCAGTTAGCATTCAGTTAGCTTGTGGCTAGTCAGCCTGCATTCCAGTGAGCGCCGTTTTAGCTAGCTCACGTAGCTCCAGGCCAGGTAGCCACCCAGTTAGCATTCAGTTAGCTTGTGGCTAGTCAGCCTGCATTCCAGTGAGCGCCGTTTTAGCTAGCTCACGTAGCTCCAGGCCAGGTAGCCACCCAGTTAGCATTCAGTTAGCCTGTGGCTAGTCAGCCTGCATTCCAGTGAGCGCCGTTTTAGCTGCTCACGTAGCTCCAGGCCAGGTAGCCACCCAGTTAGCATTCAGTTAGCTTGTGGCTAGTCAGCCTGCATTCCAGTGAGCGCCGTTTTAGCTAGCTCACGTAGCTCCAGGCCAGGTAGCCACCCAGCTAGCATTCAGTTAGCTTGTGGCTAGTCAGCCTGCATTCCAGTGAGCGCCGTTTTAGCTAGCTCACGTAGCTCCAGGCCAGGTAGCCACCCAGTTAGCATTCAGTTAGCCTGTGGCTAGTCAGCCTGCATTCCAGTGAGCGCCGTTTTAGCTGCTCACGTAGCTCCAGGCCAGGTAGCCACCCAGTTAGCATTCAGTTAGCTTGTGGCTAGTCAGCCTGCATTCCAGTGAGCGCCGTTTTAGCTGCTCACGTAGCTCCAGGCCAGGTAGCCACCCAGTTAGCATTCAGTTAGCTTGTGGCTAGTCAGCCTGCATTCCAGTGAGCGCCGTTTTAGCTAGCTCACGTAGCTCCAGGCCAGGTAGCCACCCAGTTAGCATTCAGTTAGCTTGTGGCTAGTCAGCCTGCATTCCTGTGGGCAAAGCATGAAATTATGTTGCACTTGTAACTCCCCCCAGAGCCTTCTAGTGAAGCGTGATTTTTTTCTTCGGCCGTTAGCACCTATTCAGTTAGTATAAATGCCCACCCAGGGACGCCATGATAAATGCCCGTGCAAAGCCTCGGTCAGATTGATAACCCAATAACTCATTGGTCCGCATCTCAACATCAAGCAGCGTCCTGCGATGTCTGTGATATCCAGGACTCAATGCGTCCACAAACTGCAGGGGTTAAACCCGACCGACAGACCTGACACATGCACCACTCCGTCCTCCCCAGTCACCGGCCTTAGGTCGAGTGATTGGAGTTGCGGAGTATATTTATTTTATTTGCACTGGGAAGGACTTTTTTTATTCAGATGAGGTCCATTTCCCTTATCCGGTTACACGTATTATCACTGTATGGCTTTACTTGATAATCATATTATACAGAACCCACCTTTAATCTATATACATATATATATTTCTCTCCTTAGGTCTCCGTCTGGATAAAGCCACACTTCTAAAGTTTTTACATCATAAATCAGGAACATTACGGGACCGCGTGGTTGCCGACTGGTTAAAGGGTCACTTCTAAAGTTTTTACATCATAAATCAGGAAGCAATGGGTAAAGTTACAATGCAAAAAACATTTCAATGCTTACCCGTCGTCTTTCAGTTAGAAGAATGGAAGCAAAAAGGTGTGTTCCAAAAGAAGGGTGTTTTATTTTTTAAAAGTACAAGATTACATTAAAGGCACAGTTTCATGTTTATAAGTACAAAGATTTCTGCTCACAATATATCAGAATTCAGTCATCTCCATGGAATCTCTCAAAAAACTCTGGCTCTCGAAGGAGCAACAGTCATTTTTATATTGATCCTGTATTATATTTCGATTGGTCTAAAAACAGTGATGTCACAGGGATGTCATTTAACTAGCCAACCAACATACAATACGCAGTAAGGATGGACTCCCTGCCTTCTTTTACTTGCGTCAGTTACCTGGTTTTTTTTAAGTATGAGAAAGTCCCTCCATTTTTCATCTCTTATTCAGAACAAACAAAGGGTTAATCTGGCCACCAGGCAGTACCAGGCAGTACCAGGCGAGGCCATCCATGAGAATTCTTATCAAGACTCCTTAGAGTTTATAGCAGAGAATCTTCAGAGATGCCCTCCTCCAGAAAACACAGTTTACACAATATATAGTATTATTCTCTACTGACAGTTAATTTTAAGCATGACATTATGAAACATATAATTAATGCAGCAGAAATGTATACACCTCTTACACCAACATTTCTGACTGTAAACATTTAACATTTAATTGTTATATAGTTTTAAGATTCTCTCTATCGTTTCAAGACTCTGTATAAGTTTATAACACAGGTGGCGCTTGTTGATTTGTGGCACACATAACGTGTGTCTCCTCTACTCTAAACCTTCACAACCTCCGCCTTTATCTCCCTGGGGCCCCCTCGCTTGCCATGTTATCAGCAAAAAGCAGGCGGACCAGTAAGTAACAGGTAGTAAGAGATGCAGGCAGGCTAGGCCCTCTGTGCTCTCATGGCATGCTCTCAGAGGCAGAGGCCTCCCCCCCCATCTTTCCGTTATCCCCTGCACAAACAGAACAGGCAATTCATTCTTAAGCTGAAGAGGTTAGATTCACACAATCACTGTCTTCCAACCAGAGTTTAGTTTTAAAGTAAATAAAGAATATACAGGTCATATACATAGCTCCAATCCTATATAATAAAGATATGTTTAAACCTTTTACATCCCACAATTGACAGACAGAACAGGATGTCATTTAACCAGTGTCATTATTTGGCTGTGACACTTTACAGTTATAATATGTTCCTCTCTGTTAGGTAGTTATGATATGTTCCTCTCTGTTAGGTAGTTATGATATGTTCCTCTCTGTTCGGTAGTTATGATATGTTCCTCTCTGTTAGGTAGTTATGATATGTTTCTCTCTGTTAGGTAGTTATGATATGTTCCTCTCTGTTAGGTAGTTATGATATGTTCCTCTCTGTTAGGTAGTTATGATATGTTCCTCTGAGCTCTGTTAGGTAGTTATGATATGTTCCTCTCTGTTAGGTAGTTATGATATGTTCCTCTCTGTTATGTAGTTATGATATGTTCCTCTGAGCTCTGTTAGGTAGTTATGATATGTCCCTCTCTGTTAGGTAGTTATGATATGTTCCTCTGAGCTCTGTTAGGTAGTTAGGATATGTTCCTCTCTGTTAGGTAGTTATGATATGTTCCTCTCTGTTAGGTAGTTATGATATGTTCCACTGAGCTCTGTTAGGTAGTTATGATATGTTCCACTGAACTCTGTTAGGTAGTTATGATATGTTCCTCTCTGTTAGGTAGTTATGATATGTTCCTCTCTGTTAGGTAGTTATGATATGTTCCTCTCTGTTAGGTAGTTATGATATGTTCCTCTGAGCTCTGTTAGGTAGTTATGATATGTTCCTCTCTGTTAGGTAGTTATGATATGTTCCTCTCTGTTAGGTAGTTATGATATGTTCCTCTCTGTTAGGTAGTTATGATATGTTCCTCTCAGCTCTGTTAGGTAGTTATGATATGTTCCTCTCTGTTAGGTAG
Organism: Notolepis coatsorum; assembly: GCF_963971535.1. Classification (NCBI taxonomy): domain Eukaryota; kingdom Metazoa; phylum Chordata; class Actinopteri; order Aulopiformes; family Paralepididae; genus Notolepis; species Notolepis coatsorum. The sequence continues at coordinate 31,125,841 of NC_140170.1, forward strand.
TTATGATATGTTCCTCTCTGTTAGGTAGTTATGATATGTTCCTCTCTATTAGGTAGTTATGATATGTTCCTCTCTGTTAGGTAGTTATGATATGTTCCTCTCTGTTAGGTAGTTATGATATGTTCCTCTGAGCTCTGTTAGGTAGTTATGATATGTTCCTCTCTGTTAGGTAGTTATGATATGTTCCTCTCTGTTATGTAGTTATGATATGTTCCTCTCTGTTAGGTAGTTATGATATGTTCCACTGAGCTCTGTTAGGTAGTTATGATATGTTCCTCTCTGTTAGGTAGTTATGATATGTTCCTCTCTGTTAGGTAGTTATGATATGTTCCTCTCTGTTAGGTAGTTATGATATGTTCCTCTCTGTTAGGTAGTTATGATATGTTCCTCTCTGTTAGGTAGTTATGATATGTTCCTCTCTGTTAGGTAGTTATGATATGTTCCACTGAGCTCTGTTAGGTAGTTATGATATGTTCCTCTCTGTTAGGTAGTTATGATATGTTCCTCTGAGCTCTGTTAGGTAGTTATGATATGTTCCTCTCTGTTAGGTAGTTATGATATGTTCCTCTGAGCTCTGTTAGGTAGTTATGATATGTTCATCTCTGTTAGGTAGTTATGATATGTTCCTCTCTGTTAGGTAGTTATGATATGTTCCTCTCTGTTAGGTAGTTATGATATGTTCCACTCAGCTCTGTTAGGTAGTTATGATATGTTCCTCTCTGTTAGGTAGTTATGATATGTTCCTCTCTGTTAGGTAGTTATGATATGTTCCACTGAGCTCTGTTAGGTAGTTATGATATGTCCTCTCTGTTAGGTAGTTATGATATGTTCCTCTCTGTTAGGTAGTTATGATATGTTGCTCTCTGTTAGGTATTTATGATATGTTCCTCTCTGTTAGGTAGTTATGATATGTTCCTCTCTGTTAGGTAGTTATGATATGTTCCTCTCTGTTAGGTAGTTATGATATGTTCCTCTCTGTTAGGTAGTTATGATATGTTCCACTCTGTTAGGTAGTTATGATATGTTCCTCTGAGCTATGTTAGGTAGTTATGATATGTCCCTCTCTGTTAGGTAGTTATGATATGTTCCTCTCTGTTAGGTAGTTATGATATGTTCCACTGAGCTCTGTTAGGTAGTTATGATATGTTCCTCTCTGTTAGGTAGTTATGATATGTTCCTCTCTGTTAGGTAGTTATGATATGTTCCACTCTGTTAGGTAGGTATGATATGTTCCACTGAGCTCTGTTAGGTAGTTATGATATGTTCCTCTCTGTTAGGTAGTTATGATATGTTCCTCTCTGTTAGGTAGTTATGATATGTTCCTCTCTGTTAGGTAGTTATGATATGTTCCTCTCTGTTAGGTAGTTATGATATGTTCCTCTGAGCTCTGTTAGGTAGTTATGATATGTTCCTCTCTGTTAGGTAGTTATGATATGTTCCTCTCTGTTAGGTAGTTATGATATGTTCCACTCTGTTAGGTAGGTATGATATGTTCCACTGAGCTCTGTTAGGTAGTTATGATATGTTCCTCTCTGTTAGGTAGTTATGATATGTTCCTCTCTGTTAGGTAGTTATGATATGTTCCTCTCTGTTAGGTAGTTATGATATGTTCCTCTCTGTTAGGTAGTTATGATATGTTCCTCTCTGTTAGGTAGTTATGATATGTTCCTCTCTGTTAGGTAGTTATGATATGTTCCTCTCTGTTAGGTAGTTATGATATGTTCCTCTCTGTTAGGTAGTTATGATATGTTCCTCTGAGCTCTGTTAGGTAGTTATGATATGTTCCTCTCTGTTAGGTAGTTATGATATGTTTCTCTCTGTTAGGTAGTTATGATATGTTCCTCTCTGTTAGGTAGTTATGATATGTTCCTCTCTGTTAGGTAGTTATGATATGTTCCTCTCTGTTAGGTAGTTATGATATGTTCCTCTCTGTTAGGTAGTTATGATATGTTCCACTGAGCTATGTTAGGTAGTTATGATATGTTCCTCTCTGTTAGGTAGTTATGATATGTTCCTCTCTGTTAGGTAGTTATGATATGTTCCTCTCTGTTAGGTAGTTATGATATGTTCCTCTCTGTTAGGTAGTTATGATAGGTTCCTCTCTGTTAGGTAGTTATGATATGTTCCTCTGAGCTCTGTTAGGTAGTTATGATATGTTCCTCTGAGCTCTGTTAGGTAGTTATGATATGTTCCTCTCTGTTAGGTAGTTATGATATGTTCCTCTGAGCTCTGTTAGGTAGTTATGATATGTTCCTCTGAGCTCTGTTAGGTAGTTATGATATGTTCCTCTCTGTTAGGTAGTTATGATATGTTCCTCTCTGTTAGGTAGTTATGATATGTTCCTCTCTGTTAGGTGGTTATGATATGTTCCTCTCTGTTAGGTAGTTATGATATGTTCGTCTCTGTTAGGTAGTTATGATATGTTCCTCTCTGTTAGGTAGTTATGATATGTTCCTCTCTGTTAGGTAGTTATGATATGTTCCTCTGAGCTCTGTTAGGTAGTTATGATATGTTCCTCTGAGCTCTGTTAGGTAGTTATGATATGTTCCTCTGAGCTCTGTTAGGTAGTTATGATATGTTCCTCTCTGTTAGGTAGTTATGATATGTTCCTCTCTGTTAGGTAGTTATGATATGTTCCTCTCTGTTAGGTAGTTATGATATGTCCCTCTCTGTTAGGTAGTTATGATATGTTCCTCTCTGTTAGGTAGTTATGATATGTTCCTCTCTGTTAGGTAGTTATGATATGTTCCTCTGAGCTCTGTTAGGTAGTTATGATATGTTCCTCTGAGCTCTGTTAGGTAGTTATGATATGTTCCTCTGAGCTCTGTTAGGTAGTTATGATATGTTCCTCTCTGTTAGGTAGTTATGATATGTTCCTCTCTGTTAGGTAGTTATGATATGTTCCTCTCTGTTAGGTAGTTATGATATGTTCCTCTCTGTTAGGTAGTTATGATATGTCCCTCTCTGTTAGGTAGTTATGATATGTTCCTCTCTGTTAGGTAGTTATGATATGTTGTTCTGCTCCTGTAGTTATGATATGTTGTTCTGCTCCTGTAGTTATGATATGTTGTTCTGCTCCTGTAGTTATGATATGTTGTTCTGCTCCTGTAGTTATGATATGTTGTTCTGCTCCTGTTCTGCTCCTGTAGTTATGATATGTTGTTCTGCTCCTGTAGTTATGACATGTTGTTCTGCTCCTGTAGTTATGACATGTTGTTCTGCTCCTGTAGTTATGATATGTTGTTCTGCTCCTGTAGTTATGATATGTTGTTCTGCTCCTGTAGTTATGATATGTTGTTCTGCTCCTGTAGTTATGAGATGTTGTTCTGCTCCTGTAGGCTCCGGGTGGAACATTCCACTGATTTTGAGATCGAGTCTCGGATCGATCTTGGCATCAATCCCAAACTCTGTGAGTACTTTCTTGTTACGATTAGGCACGTTACTAGTTACTAGTGGACAGAGAAGAACTGCACACCTGACACCAATCAGGAGGCAATCAAGCCCACACACAGGCCATTGGTTGACAGCTGTCCCTCACAGAAAGACGAAATAAAGCCAAAGCACCTATAGAATAAACTAAAATAAAACCCACATAAGCTGTGATCCATCACAGTTAGTCATTAGTTACCAGAGCCTTGATCAACGAAGTATGTTCTACAGTTAGTCATTAGTTACCAGAGCCTTGATCAACCAAGTATGTTCTACAGTTAGTCATTAGTTACCAGAGCCTTGATCAACCAAATACGTTCTACAGTTAGTCATTAGTTACCAGCGCCTTGATCAACCAAGTACGTTCTACAGTTAGTCATTAGTTACCAGAGCCTTGATCAACCAAATACGTTCTACAGTTAGTCATTAGTTACCAGAGCCTTGATCAACCAAGTACGTTCTACAGTTAGTCATTAGTTACCAGAGCCTTGATCAACGAAGTACGTTCTACAGTTAGTCATTAGTTACCAGCGCCTTGATCAACCAAGTACATTCTACAGTTAGTCATTAGTTACCAGCGCCTTGATCAACCAAATACCTTCTACAGTTAGTCATTAGTTAACAGCGCCTTGATCAACCAAATACGTTCTACAGTTAGTCATTAGTTAACAGCGCCTTGATCAACCAAGTACTTTCTACAGTTAGTCATTAGTTACCAGCGCCTTGATCAACCAAATACATTCTACAGTTAGTCATTAGTTAACAGCGCCTTGATCAACCAAGTACGTTCTACAGTTAGTCATTAGTTACCAGAGCCTTGATCAACGAAATACGTTCTACAGTTAGTCATTAGTTAATAGCGCCTTGATCAACCAAATACATTCTACAGTTAGTCATTAGTTAACAGCGCTTTGATCAACCAAATACTATCATTCATTACACTACTTCCTACTGTTACGTAGTTTGCATTATGGTGGAAATGAAGAGTTTAGGACAGGGGTGGCCAACCAGTCAGAGACTAAGAGCCACAAAAAAATGACTGTGGTACCACAAAGAGCCACACCATATACCAGCGTTTCTCAACCTTTTTTTTCAGTCACGGCACCCTTCATGTGTTTATAGGTCTCACCCTCTGGCCTCTGAAGTTGCTAATGTCTTTTTTATTTGGGCCTCACAGGGTTAAAAGTACCCTGTGAGACCCACGGTTGCAAAATTACAAAATCACTTTTAGCCATTTAAAAAAATAATGTTTATTTAAAAAATGTTAAAGGGGAACTATTTTACTATTTCTTTCACTATTTGGGCACTTTTACACAATTCCTGTGAGTCTATGGAACACCTAGGTTTAAAAAAAAAAAAAATGCATTGTTTTGTATTTCTAATCAAGTACTAAAAACCGCATTTTTCTACCTCAAGATCTTAAGCCGTTTTGAGGCTGGGCTCCAACCACTGTGTGGCCTGGTGCCAACTGCCACATCAACTGCCACATTATTATGCAGCTGAGAAATCTCTGACATCACAGATATGCACATTTTCAGATGACTCAGTTCAGTGAGGGTGAATATTGTGAGGAGAATTGGAAGAATTCGCCAATATGAGAATTAGAGATATATCCTATTAATATAAGTCCACATAGCTAAGAAACAATGGTAAACACTGAAAAAAGCCATTTATAAGATAGTTCCCCTTTAAGCACATGTATAGTCAATTGGTCCTGTTGTTCAGCCTCACAATGCTATTTGATAGTAAATGTGTTTATATGTCCCACCCTCTGGCCTCTGAAGTTGCTAATTTCTTTTTAATTTGGGCCTCACAGGGTTAACCTCTTAAGCCCGAGATATACAGTAAAAGTGTATATTTTCAGCATTATGTTTGTTTACCAATTATTTTAACTGTTATTAGTGAAATATAAGATTATAGAAATCTCAGGGCATTGAGTCGGAAACCGGCACATATTGACAGGAGGAAGTGGCACAGCCAAAAGTGAGTGTAGTCTTTTGAAGGAAGAGACTCAGGGCTTTCAAATTTCGAAAAACTACCCTACCCAGCTCACACCAGCCCCTGTCAATCATCTGACTTCTGGATTTACTTTTTAATTTCTCTTATTTTTTGGGATTATCTCCCACAAACCTGAACGTTATTGCCATAAAACAGAACGCAGTTAGTTTCTCTACCTTTCTGTGAACGTCTTGCAAAAAACGGTGTTGCAATATGATGAAGAATGGTGGAGAAATTTACATTATAAAAAAGATGGCAGAATTCAGTACTGTATCTACAAAACCTTCTGTTTAATCATCTTCCCTTTATTCATTTGCTTAGATTTTTCAGGTCTGGTCAATTTTAGCATGGTGTTATTTACAGTCAAATATAATTTTTTTTTTTAAATAGAATTGATATTCTCCTTTGGTTCATTACAATTTACTCAAGCCTAGTAACAGACACACTATTTCTGACACTGATCCATACAGTATATGTCCCTAGATTCAGATACCAAGAACATGCAAATGGACCATTTAAAAAAATTGTAAATGTTTATTCTACGTCCTTATGGAATGAGTGACATAAAAAAAAAGTAAAAAAAAAAAAAAAAAAAAAAAAAAAATTATGGATGGAAGAGCCGCACATTGACGGGCAAAGAGCCGCATGCGGCTCGCGAGCCGCGGGTTGGCCACCCCTGGTTTAGGAGGAGGTTGTTTGTTTGACACCAGTAAGACCTGCCCTTTAAAGATTCTCTCTCTCTCTCTCTCTCTCTCTCTCTCTCTCTCTCTCTCTCTCTCTCTCTCTCTCTCTCTCTCTCTCTCTCTCTCTCTCTCTCTCTCTCTCTCTCTCTCTCTCTCTCTCTCTCTCTATCTCTCTCTCTCTCTCTCTGTCTCTTTCTCTATGTCTCCCTCTCTGCCTCTCTCTCTGTATCTCTCTCTCTGTCTCTCTCTGCTCCTCTGTCTCTATCTCTCTCTCCCTCTCCCCCCTCTCTCTCTCTCTCTCCCTCTCTCTGTCTCTCTCTCTGTCTCTCTCTCTCTCTCTCTCTCTCTCTCTCTCTCTCTCTCTCTCTCTCTCTCTCTCTCTCTCTCTCTCTCTCTCTCTCTCTCTCTCTCTCTCTCTCTCTCTCTCTCTCTCTCTCTGTATCCCTCTCTCTCTATCTGTATCTCTCTCTCTGCCTCTCTCTCTCTCCTCTCTCTCTCTCTCTCTCTCCCCCCCTCTCTCTCTCTCCCCCCCTCTCTCTCTCTCCCCCCCCCCTCTCAGACTGTGGTAGGGGTAAGGTGGCAGCAGACACGTCAGACTGTTACCTGGAGTTCCATCAGCTCCATCTCACGCTGCAGGGAGATCGTGAGTAAGTCCCAGAGAGACTCACCCTGGCAGAGATCACCCTCTTTAACGTTAGGTTATGACTATAACCAAGTTCTGTTAGTATAGCGACGCTCGGCATCACTCTCTGCACTGTCCTCGCACACGTGCACACGCACTGAATAAAGACCACAATGTACCTTTAATCCCAATATTTGTCTGACCACACCCCTATCAGCTTACCCATATAAGCAGGGGTGGGGCCACCCACTCGCCTCCTTCCCAAGATTTCACCACAAGGCGAGATCAAGGGCTGCAGCGGCGTCGGACGCCGAGCGTCGCTATACTAACAGAACTTGGTTATAGTCATAACCTAACGTTCTGTATCGTATAGCTCTCGCTCGGCGTCACTCTCTGCACAAGGGAGGTCGAGCGAGAGCCATCGGCCGACAAATACACCCCGCTGAAAGCCCCCCACAACCATCAGAACAGGGAGGGCCGAGCCCCCCCGACCCACCCTAATGGAGGGCACCCCCTCTATTGGGGGCTTCACGGGAGGGCGACGGACCCGACCGTGCGAAGAGGCACTCAAGCAACTCAACGCACAGGGTGAGCAGCCGTGGCTTGACCCCACGACTACACACACGCACAACCCGCATGCCACCCGGGAACGAACGGAGGAAACAACCTCGTTACTGCCCCCAGAATCACGGGGTCAAGGGCAAACCCAACCCCGTGGCAAGGCCGTAGCACCGGAGCGCGAAGGAAGACCCAGACCCACCAAAGGGACTGGACCCCCTGGAACGGGGGCCCGGAGAAGTCCATGATGCCAGCATCAAGACCCCACCAGGTGGGCACTTAGTGACCCCGCCCCCCACATCGCCAGCGTATTCGGACAAAGGCCCCTCAGCCGAGCGGGCCCTGTCCCCCCAATAGTACACCGCCTGGCACACTGACCCTGCAGAACAGGCAGTAAGCATGGCCGTAAGCACACAAAAAAGGTTAACCAACGGAAGCAGGCAGCGCACCAGGGAAAAAACCAGGCAACAGGCTATTAACCCTAGCCTGGAGACTGCGGACGAGACAGGCGCCAGAGGGGACAGCTGAACACAGCCGCCCCGGCGGAAGGAGCGTAAGCTGGCGGTGTTGCATGACCAAGCCTCCATTTAAAAAAAACCCACCCAGAGGGGTTGAGGCAGAGAAGGCTGACACGATTGGCAGACGTCATGAACGTGCAGGGGCACCCTCAAACGGTGAACCCGGGAGTTGACACTGCTCCAACACACCAGGGAATAAACCACCTTGGTGTTACCCAATGCGGTGGTTGTTCCTATAACCCCTCAAGAAAAAACTCCAAAACACACCTGCGGGTATACACCGGCTATACCACAGTACAAGTGTTTCAGTTTTTCAAAAAAGGGTTAACCCAGGCCTACGGGTCGACGAAACATTACTTCGGACCGGGCCCGGCGATACGGGAAGCACAGGGTTACCAGAGGAGGTCAAAGACCACCCCAACAGGCCCCTCTTCGCCATGCGTGAGAGAGGAGCGAAAAAGAATGGAGAACCAGCCCCTAAGCACACCGTACTTGGTATTCCCAGGCGGTCTCCCAACCAAGTACTAACCAGGACCAACCTGTGTAGCGGCCAAGATCTGACGAGATCGAGCGTGTACAGGTTGGCATGGCCGTAAGCCATTACGACAGTGCTGAGTAAAAAACGTACCCAACCAGGGTCTCCATAGTGCTTAACCCTGTGACACCCGGACCAACCTGGCATTTTTCCCCCTGAAAAAAGCCCAAGTCCCTCAGGGTACCAGAACAGCAGATCTGCATCCCCGGCGGACAACGGGTTCAACTGATCCGGACCAGCGTGACCAGAACCAGTCCCATGCCCTAACCACGCCGACATGCCTACTCCAGGAGAAGGGGCAGATATGCGTGTTGATCTTAAACATGAAAAGAAGGCGCCACCCAGACGTTCGGGCGAACCGCGCCCGGTGGCCCACCCCCAGGGCGTGAGACCCCTCTACATATGTTCAGATCCATTCCGTCATCATCCCCCAGACATGAACGAGAATCCGTCGATGACAAAAAACCAGGTCGTTGGATTTGGTCGTCGGAAGAGGAAAAACCTCCATCCCAGTTGCTTTATAAAAACGCCGTTTTAACCTCAAGCAACCAAGGCGTGCCAGTCAGTCGCCTGTTTACAGAACACCCCGAGCTAGCACTATACGTGCGTCGGGATACAACCTAATCAATGAACAGGCTATTTAGACCAGTCATTGAATCCCCAAGGCGCCATGGGGAACGACAAGAGGGGTGTGACACTTCCTAACTCCAACTCTTTTTAGTAGAAAAGAAGGAAGCACCAACAGTATGTATCCCAGTCTACACAGCCGGGGGTAAACATTTTTCACATTTTTACATCCCACCACCCTCCCATAGGAAGGAGACGGGAATCCCCAGAGAGACTTCCCACGCGAGCTGTACAGATTGAAATGAATATATTGCACCTTGAGCCATGTAAAAAATTGGATTTAGGGCTCTCCGGGGAGGAGGCACTGAACCCATACACACTCAATAATCGAATTGAATCGAATAAATACACAATAGAGTAGGACTCCTTCTAGAGGGTCCACTCACCTTGACAATCTGAGGAGGAGGCTCTGTACTCTGAAGAAGGCTCCCTCACATGGAAGGAGGAGTCCGAACTCACAGAAGGCCCGAATAGGAGCTTGGTGAGGAGGATCCCTGACCACCCCCCGAAACAGATCCATCACATGGACCTGAACAGCACACGTGACGTACTCTATGGCGGGGGAATTTCTGCGGTGCACACGCCCAATATTCCAGGCCGTGGGACCATGAAACTCCCTCCCCCCCCCCTCACCCCGTAACGTGCGGGACCGCAACGTGACAGGAACCTTGAAGGACAGGGGGTGTACCCCTGACCAACAGAAAAAAGGGGGAGAGGAAAGGTTACCAGTTTACCACTTTACGACCCCACACCCATGATACGATGTAATGACAAAAAGAGAGTATGACACAGTCATAGTCAGCTCTATGAAGCGTCTGACAGCTTCACACAGCGCATGAGCTAACCTGCTATCTGATTTTTACTAAGGAAAAAACACAGAATAGAGAGGGCTCTCTAAGAGCCCCGGTCCAAACTTACACATGTGCTTCTGTGGCCAGTCCAACCCAGTTGTAGGTCACATGACACACACAACCCATCATCACCTACAAAAAATGGCAAAAACACTCTACAGAGGAACGCCGTTTTTCATAATGAGAGAATACATAATTCTCGATTAGTATCGGCCACAGGTCTTGCTAAGCACACACGAAAGCGACCAAACAATCTTTTCTTTTAGGAAAATAAAGTTTCTCCAGCAGTCTTAGCACAACCTCAGCAATCAAGCTAAGGGTTACATCGCATCCCTACCACACAAAGACACAATGTAATGCAACAACATGTCTGATAGGAGGATGAAGAAGTCCCCAGGGAACCGGGGGGAAACACAATCCTCCTACTTTACCCTTAATACGGCCAGTTAAAACAGGAAAACCTGTTAATATGTGAACTCACTGTTCATTGTCATTACAGGCTGAGAAAAGAATATTCTTTACTCATTTGTCACTAAGCATAGCTTTATAGGTTAGTTAACCCCCTTAGTTGTGAGTACACGGTACATATAAACACACATGATGTTTCTCAACACAACAAACCAGATCATTTTCACATCTGAAACAACAACCCGATTTGCACGGAGAAGCTAAATACCTAGTGACAAGACAATTCACACACAACTCGCGTCGTATCCTAAATGTAGTGCAGTAACACTCGTTTTGGAAAACATCGCTATTTACAAAACATTTAGAAGGGAAAGCCAGAAGAAGTGTACAAGGTCTGGTCAGACCTGGCCTACCCGGAGCGTAGATCAACGAAGTGCAGTCTCAAGACACCGTAGAAAACACAGCCGTCCTGTGTTGTTCGATCTGGGCAGCGTCGCCGCTCCAACCCGTCGCTACGGTCCCCTTTGTTGACGCAGGCTTTGCCGTCCTGGCCCAGGGCAGGTTCGACGAACATCCTCTGTCAAAGATGACGTCGTAGTCAAGAGTGTTTAAAACATGTTATAATCAAAGCACGTTCAACAGAGTAGCATTAAGCTAACGGCCGCTCCAACCGTCGGTCGCTACTGCCCCTGCCCGTGAGACGGCGAGCGAACGGCGCACGCGACCAGAGGGGAGCAATGATATAACACTCACCCAGACAGGCCGCCGTTCTGAAACCCTCCTCACTTTTTAAGAGAAAAGAGAAACAAGATGTTAACACAGTTTTACAACGGTGATTTTACCAACACCCGACGGAGCCAGCACAATACCCAACTGGCCTGTGTAGCTGACTTGAACACAGATCTTCCGCTATCGAACATCTATGCCCATATCTCCTCGTGAGGGAATACTCTCATTTGGATATGAAAGATGGGGCCTTAACACAGTGACAGAGAGATATCCACTCGTCCAGAAAACACAGGGATCACCAGTGTTAATGGTCGTGGCCCACTAGTTAAAACTATAATGGGCTTCAGACCAAGGTCTTCTGTCGCCTAAGAGGCTGAACAAAGGACCCTAGCCTGGGGCCGGTTTTCATAAACATTGTCAATTAGCCCCCATAGCACTAACAGACAAGTGGAGCCTGCCAGCAAAACATAACTCACCAAACCTGGAACCCACCGCTTCTCACAACAGCGGCGCGTCCTACAGCCCGGCTGTGTCTTTACCGCAACCAGCACACAGCAAGGACTGCAGTTGGAAAAGTATGTAGCGGCGCGCGAACTCCCAATACGAAAACCGGTGGAGGATTTTTAGAATGATCATCATCTTCCAGACACTCCAGTACGAAGACAATATCGCCGTATTTTCTCGAAAATAGTGAGAGAGAAAATAAAGATATGATGTCAACGTATCCTTGCTTTCCAACTCTTCTCCTACCATCACATCACTTCAAGTGTGGGGATCTACCGAGGCACTTCCTTGTGGTGAAAGCGAGAAGGAGGCGAGTGGGTGGCCCCACCCCTGCTTATATGGGTAAGCTGATAGGGGTGTGGTCAGACAAATATTGGGATTAAAGGTACATTGTGGTCTTTATTCAGTGCGTGTGCACGTGTGCGAGGACAGTGCAGAGAGTGACGCCGAGCGAGAGCTATACGATACAGAACTAATGTTGTACTGTTGACTCACCCTGGCAGAGATCACCCTCTTTAACTAATGTTGTATTGTTGACTCACCCTGGCAGAGATCACCCTCTTTAACTAATGTTGTACTGTTGACTCACACTGGCAGAGATCACCCTCTTTAACTAATGTTGTACTGTCGACTCACCCTGGCAGAGATCACCCTCTTTAACTAATGTTGTATTGTTGACTCACCCTGGCAGAGATCACCCTCTTTAACTAATGTTGTACTGTTGACTCACCCTGGCAGAGATCACCCTCTTTAACTAATGTTGTATTGTTGACTCACCCTGGCAGAGATCACCCTCTTTAACTAATGTTGTACTGTTGACTCACCCTGGCAGAGATCACCCTCTTTAACTAATGTTGTATTGTTGACTCACCCTGGCAGAGATCACCCTCTTTAACTAATGTTGTACTGTTGACTCACCCTGGCAGAGATCACCCTCTTTAACTAATGTTGTATTCGCAGGTGTGTATACGATGTGTGTTTTAGCTGATATCAGCTCACCTTACTAGAGTCTTGAAGGTTGTTTGAAAGTTGCTAGACATCTGTAACTCAGCCTTCTGAAAACCACTCTGATATTAACCCTCTGACTAGAAGCTCTACTGATATTAACCCTCTGAGTAGAAGCTCTGATATTAACCCTCTGACTAGAAGCTCTACTGATATTAACCCTCTGACTAGAAGCTCTGCTGATATTAACCCTCTGACTAGAAGCTCTACTGATATTAACCCTCTGACTAGAAGCTCTGATATTAACCCTCTGACTAGAAGCTCTACTGATATTAACCCTCTGACTAGAAGCTCTGCTGATATTAACCCTCTGACTAGAAGCTCTACTGATATTAACCCTCTGACTAGAAGCTCTGATATTAACCCTCTGACTAGAAGCTCTACTGATATTAACCCTCTGACTAGAAGCTCTGATATTAACCCTCTGACTAGAAGCTCTACTGATATTAACCCTCTGACTAGAAGCTCTGCTGATATTAACCCTCTGACTAGAAGCTCTACTGATATTAACCCTCTGACTAGAAGCTCTGATATTAACCCTCTGACTAGAAGCTCTACTGATATTAACCCTCTGACTAGAAGCTCTACTGATATTAACCCTCTGACTAGAAGCTCTGATATAAACCCTCTGACTAGAAGCTCTGATATTAACCCTCTGACTAGAAGCTCTGATATTAACCCTCTGACTAGAAGCTCTACTGATATTAACCCTCTGACTAGAAGCTCTGCTGATATTAACCCTCTGACTAGAAGCTCTACTGATATTAACCCTCTGACTAGAAGCTCTGATATTAACCCTCTGACTAGTAACTCAACTGATATTAAGCCTCTGACTAGAAGCTCTACTGATATTAACCCTCTGACTAGAAGCTCTGATATTAACCCTCTGACTAGAAGCTCTACTGATATTAACCCTCTGACTAGAAGCTCTACTGATATTAACCCTCTGACTAGAAGCTCTGCTGATATTAACCCTCTGACTAGAAGCTCTGATATTAACCCTCTGACTAGAAGCTCTGATATTAACCCTCTGACTAGAAGCTCTACTGATATTAACCCTCTGACTAGAAGCTCTACTGATATAAACCCTCTGACTAGAAGCTCTACTGATATTAACCCTCTGACTAGAAGCTCTACTGATATTAACCCTCTGAGTAGAAGCTCTGATATTAACCCTCTGACTAGAAGCTCTACTGATATTAACCCTCTGACTAGAAGCTCTGCTGATATTAACCCTCTGACTAGAAGCTCTACTGATATTAACCCTCTGACTAGAAGCTCTGATATTAACCCTCTGACTAGAAGCTCTACTGATATTAACCCTCTGACTAGAAGCTCTGCTGATATTAACCCTCTGACTAGAAGCTCTACTGATATTAACCCTCTGACTAGAAGCTCTGATATTAACCCTCTGACTAGAAGCTCTACTGATATTAACCCTCTGACTAGAAGCTCTGATATTAACCCTCTGACTAGAAGCTCTACTGATATTAACCCTCTGACTAGAAGCTCTGCTGATATTAACCCTCTGACTAGAAGCTCTACTGATATTAACCCTCTGACTAGAAGCTCTGATATTAACCCTCTGACTAGAAGCTCTACTGATATTAACCCTCTGACTAGAAGCTCTACTGATATTAACCCTCTGACTAGAAGCTCTGATATAAACCCTCTGACTAGAAGCTCTGATATTAACCCTCTGACTAGAAGCTCTGATATTAACCCTCTGACTAGAAGCTCTACTGATATTAACCCTCTGACTAGAAGCTCTGCTGATATTAACCCTCTGACTAGAAGCTCTACTGATATTAACCCTCTGACTAGAAGCTCTGATATTAACCCTCTGACTAGTAACTCAACTGATATTAAGCCTCTGACTAGAAGCTCTACTGATATTAACCCTCTGACTAGAAGCTCTGATATTAACCCTCTGACTAGAAGCTCTACTGATATTAACCCTCTGACTAGAAGCTCTACTGATATTAACCCTCTGACTAGAAGCTCTGCTGATATTAACCCTCTGACTAGAAGCTCTGATATTAACCCTCTGACTAGAAGCTCTGATATTAACCCTCTGACTAGAAGCTCTACTGATATTAACCCTCTGACTAGAAGCTCTACTGATATAAACCCTCTGACTAGAAGCTCTACTGATATTAACCCTCTGACTAGAAGCTCTACTGATATTAACCCTCTGAGTAGAAGCTCTGATATTAACCCTCTGACTAGAAGCTCTACTGATATTAACCCTCTGACTAGAAGCTCTGCTGATATTAACCCTCTGACTAGAAGCTCTACTGATATTAACCCTCTGACTAGAAGCTCTGATATTAACCCTCTGACTAGAAGCTCTACTGATATTAACCCTCTGACTAGAAGCTCTGCTGATATTAACCCTCTGACTAGAAGCTCTACTGATATTAACCCTCTGACTAGAAGCTCTGATATTAACCCTCTGACTAGAAGCTCTACTGATATTAACCCTCTGACTAGAAGCTCTGATATTAACCCTCTGACTAGAAGCTCTACTGATATTAACCCTCTGACTAGAAGCTCTGCTGATATTAACCCTCTGACTAGAAGCTCTACTGATATTAACCCTCTGACTAGAAGCTCTGATATTAACCCTCTGACTAGAAGCTCTACTGATATTAACCCTCTGACTAGAAGCTCTACTGATATTAACCCTCTGACTAGAAGCTCTGATATAAACCCTCTGACTAGAAGCTCTGATATTAACCCTCTGACTAGAAGCTCTGATATTAACCCTCTGACTAGAAGCTCTACTGATATTAACCCTCTGACTAGAAGCTCTGCTGATATTAACCCTCTGACTAGAAGCTCTACTGATATTAACCCTCTGACTAGAAGCTCTGATATTAACCCTCTGACTAGTAACTCAACTGATATTAAGCCTCTGACTAGAAGCTCTACTGATATTAACCCTCTGACTAGAAGCTCTGATATTAACCCTCTGACTAGAAGCTCTACTGATATTAACCCTCTGACTAGAAGCTCTACTGATATTAACCCTCTGACTAGAAGCTCTGCTGATATTAACCCTCTGACTAGAAGCTCTGATATTAACCCTCTGACTAGAAGCTCTGATATTAACCCTCTGACTAGAAGCTCTACTGATATTAACCCTCTGACTAGAAGCTCTACTGATATAAACCCTCTGACTAGAAGCTCTACTGATATTAACCCTCTGACTAGAAGCTCTACTGATATTAACCCTCTGACTAGAAGCTCTACTGATATAAACCCTCTGACTAGAAGCTCTACTGATATTAACCCTCTGACTAGAAGCTCTGCTGATATTAACCCTCTGACTAGAAGCTCTGATATTAACCCTCTGACTAGAATCTCTACTGATATTAACCCTCTGACTAGAAGCTCTGATATTAACCCTCTGACTAGAAGCTCTACTGATATAAACCCTCTGACTAGAAGCTCTACTGATATTAACCCTCTGACTAGAAGCTCTACTGATATTAACCCTCTGACTAGAAACTCTGATATTAACCCTCTGACTAGAAGCTCTACTGATATTAACCCTCTGACTAGAAGCTCTACTGATATTAACCCTCTGACTAGAAGCTCTACTGATATTAACCCTCTGACTAGAAGCTCTACTGATATTAACCCTCTGACTAGAAGCTCTACTGATATAAACCCTCTGACTAGAAGCTCTACTGATATTAACCCTCTGACTATAAGCTCTGATATAAACCCTCTGACTAGAAGCTCTACTGATATTAACCCTCTGACTAGAAGCTCTGCTGATATTAACCCTCTGACTAGAAGCTCTGATATAAACCCTCTGACTAGAAGCTCTGATATTAACCCTCTGACTAGAAGCTCTACTGATATAAACCCTCTGACTAGAAGCTCTACTGATATTAACCCTCTGACTAGAAGCTCTACTGATATTAACCCTCTGACTAGAAGCTCTACTGATATTAACCCTCTGACTAGAAGCTCTACTGATATTAACCCTCTGACTAGAAGCTCTACTGATATTAACCCTCTGACTAGAAGCTCTGATATAAACCCTCTGACTAGAAGCTCTACTGATATTAACCCTCTGACTAGAAGCTCTGATATTAACCCTCTGACTAGAAGCTCTGATATTAACCCTCTGACTAGAAGCTCTACTGATATAAACCCTCTGACTAGAAGCTCTGCTGATATTAACCCTGACTCTAGAAGCTCTGATCTGCTTGTTACTCCCAGTTGTTGCATGCATTTGAACATCTGGTAGTAGAGAAATACAGTGACATTAGTGAAAATAAACAATACAGTGGTTTTCACAAGGGTAAATGACCTACGCCAGGCGTTTTATGGAGCATATTTTCAAGCATTTACAACATCAATATCAGTGTGAAGGTTCGGATGACATCTACCA
The DNA here is from genome assembly GCF_963971535.1 of Notolepis coatsorum. Lineage (NCBI taxonomy): Eukaryota > Metazoa > Chordata > Actinopteri > Aulopiformes > Paralepididae > Notolepis > Notolepis coatsorum. The sequence continues at coordinate 31,142,716 of NC_140170.1, forward strand.
AAACATACACTTCATACAGCTATGCAGACATACATGGTTAAAGAGCAAGGCACTAACGCTGCCAGGGTTAGGGGTCCCAATCCCTGTGTCGCTCTATGGGTAGAGCAAGGTACTACCACTGCCACAGGGTTCATTGGTTGAATTGTTTTAACTCTTTCAGACCCGGCTGGCTCAAGACTCTCTTCACCAAGTTCATCACCTTCACTGTGAAGCTGGTCGTTAAGGCCCAGGTGAGGAGTGTGTGTCATTAAGGCCCAGGTGAGGAGTGTGTGTCGTTAAGGCCCAGGTGAGGAGTGTGTGTCGTTAAGGCCCAGGTGAGGAGTGTGTGTCGTTAAGGCCCAGGTGAGGAGTGTGTGTCATTAAGGCCCAGGGTGAGGAGTGTGTGTCATTAAGGCCCAGGTGAGGAGTGTGTGTCGTTAAGGCCCAGGTGAGGAGTGTGTGTCGTTAAGGCGCAGGTGAGGAGTGTGTGTCGTTAAGGCCCAGGTGAGGAGTGTGTGTCGTTAAGGCCCAGGTGAGGAGTGTGTGTCGTTAAGGCCCAGGTGAGGAGTGTGTGTCGTTAAGGCCCAGGTGAGGAGTGTGTGTCGTTAAGGCTCAGGTGAGGAGTGTGTGTCATTAAGGCCCAGGGTGAGGAGTGTGTGTCGTTAAGGCCCAGGTGAGGAGTGTGTGTCGTTAAGGCCCAGGTGAGGAGTGTGTGTCGTTAAGGCCCAGGTGAGGAGTGTGTGTCGTTAAGGCCCAGGTGAGGAGTGTGTGTCGTTAAGGCCCAGGTGAGGAGTGTGTGTCGTTAAGGCCCAGGTGAGGAGTGTGTGTCGTTAAGGCCCAGGTGAGGAGTGTGTGTCGTTAAGGCCCAGGTGAGGAGTGTGTGTCGTTAAGGCCCAGGTGAGGAGTGTGTGTCGTTAAGGCCCAGGTGAGGAGTGTGTGTCGTTAAGGCCCAGGTGAGGAGTGTGTGGTCGTTAAGGCCCAGGTGAGGAGTGTGTGGTCGTTAAGGCCCAGGTGAGGAGTGTGTGTCGTTAAGGCCCAGGTGAGGAGTGTGTGTCGTTAAGGCCCAGGTGAGGAGTGTGTGGTCGTTAAGGCCCAGGTGAGGAGTGTGTGTCGTTAAGGCCCAGGTGAGGAGTGTGTGTCGTTAAGGCCCAGGTGAGGAGTGTGTCGTTAAGGCCCAGGTGAGGAGTGTGTGTCGTTAAGGCTCAGGTGAGGAGTGTGTGTCGTTAAGGCCCAGGTGAGGAGTGTGTGTCGTTAAGGCCCAGGTGAGGAGTGTGTGTCGTTAAGGCCCAGGTGAGGAGTGTGTGTCGTTAAGGCCCAGGTGAGGAGTGTGTGGTCGTTAAGGCCCAGGTGAGGAGTGTGTGGTCGTTAAGGCCCAGGTGAGGAGTGTGTCGTTAAGGCCCAGGTGAGGAGTGTGTGTCGTTAAGGCCCAGGTGAGGAGTGTGTGTCGTTAAGGCCCAGGTGAGGAGTGTGTGTCGTTAAGGCCCAGGTGAGGAGTGTGTGTCGTTAAGGCCCAGGTGAGGAGTGTGTCGTTAAGGCCCAGGTGAGGAGTGTGTCGTTAAGGCCCAGGTGAGGAGTGTGTGTCGTTAAGGCCCAGGTGAGGAGTGTGTGTCGTTAAGGCCCAGGTGAGGAGTGTGTCGTTAAGGCCCAGGTGAGGAGTGTGTGGTCGTTAAGGCCCAGGTGAGGAGTGTGTGTCGTTAAGGCCCAGGTGAGGAGTGTGTGTCGTTAAGGCCCAGGTGAGGAGTGTGTGGTCGTTAAGGCCCAGGTGAGGAGTGTGTGTCGTTAAGGCCCAGGTGAGGAGTGTGTGTCGTTAAGGCCCAGGTGAGGAGTGTGTGGTCGTTAAGGCCCAGGTGAGGAGTGTGTGTCATTAAGGCCCAGGTGAGGAGTGTGTGTCGTTAAGGCCCAGGTGAGGAGTGTGTCGTTAAGGCCCAGGTGAGGAGTGTGTGTCGTTAAGGCCCAGGTGAGGAGTGTGTGTCGTTAAGGCCCAGGTGAGGAGTGTGTGTCGTTAAGGCCCAGGTGAGGAGTGTGTGTCGTTAAGGCCCAGGTGAGGAGTGTGTGTCGTTAAGGCCCAGGTGAGGAGTGTGTGTCGTTAAGGCCCAGGTGAGGAGTGTGTGTCGTTAAGGCCCAGGTGAGGAGTGTGTGTCGTTAAGGCCCAGGTGAGGAGTGTGTCGTTAAGGCCCAGGTGAGGAGTGTGTGTCTTTAAGGCCCAGGTGAGGAGTGTGTGTCGTTAAGGCCCAGGTGAGGAGTGTGTGTCGTTAAGGCCCAGGTGAGGAGTGTGTGTCGTTAAGGCCCAGGTGAGGAGTGTGTGTCGTTAAGGCCCAGGTGAGGAGTGTGTGTCGTTAAGGCCCAGGTGAGGAGTGTGTCGTTAAGGCCCAGGTGAGGAGTGTGTGTCTTTAAGGCCCAGGTGAGGAGTGTGTGTCGTTAAGGCCCAGGTGAGGAGTGTGTGTCGTCAAGGCCCAGGTGAGGAGTGTGTGTCGTTAAGGCCCAGGTGAGGAGTGTGTGTCGTTAAGGCCCAGGTGAGGAGTGTGTCGTTAAGGCCCAGGTGAGGAGTGTGTGGTCGTTAAGGCCCAGGTGAGGAGTGTGTGTCGTTAAGGCCCAGGTGAGGAGTGTGTGTCGTTAAGGCCCAGGTGAGGAGTGTGTCGTTAAGGCCCAGGTGAGGAGTGTGTGTCTTTAAGGCCCAGGTGAGGAGTGTGTGTCGTTAAGGCCCAGGTGAGGAGTGTGTGGTCGTTAAGGCCCAGGTGAGGAGTGTGTGTCGTTAAGGCCCAGGTGAGGAGTGTGTGGTCGTTAAGGCCCAGGTGAGGAGTGTGTGTCGTTAAGGCCCAGGTGAGGAGTGTGTGTCGTTAAGGCCCAGGTGAGGAGTGTGTCGTTAAGGCCCAGGTGAGGAGTGTGTGTCGTTAAGGCCCAGGTGAGGAGTGTGTCGTTAAGGCCCAGGTGAGGAGTGTGTGGTCGTTAAGGCCCAGGTGAGGAGTGTGTGTCGTTAAGGCCCAGGTGAGGAGTGTGTGTCGTTAAGGCCCAGGTGAGGAGTGTGTGTCGTTAAGGCCCAGGTGAGGAGTGTGTCGTTAAGGCCCAGGTGAGGAGTGTGTGGTCGTTAAGGCCCAGGTGAGGAGTGTGTGTCGTTAAGGCCCAGGTGAGGAGTGTGTGTCGTTAAGGCCCAGGTGAGGAGTGTGTGTCGTTAAGGCCCAGGTGAGGAGTGTGTGTCGTTAAGGCCCAGGTGAGGAGTGTGTGTCGTTAAGGCCCAGGTGAGGAGTGTGTGTAGTTAAGGCCCAGGTGAGGAGTGTGTGTCGTTAAGGCCCAGGTGAGGAGTGTGTGTCGTTAAGGCCCAGGTGAGGAGTGTGTGGTCGTTAAGGCCCAGGTGAGGAGTGTGTGTCGTTAAGGCCCAGGTGAGGAGTGTGTGTCGTTAAGGCCCAGGTGAGGAGTGTGTGTCGTTAAGGCCCAGGTGAGGAGTGTGTGTCGTTAAGGCCCAGGTGAGGACTGTGTGGTCGTTAAGGCCCAGGTGAGGAGTGTGTGTCGTTAAGGCCCAGGTGAGGAGTGTGTCGTTAAGGCCCAGGTGAGGAGTGTGTGTCGTTAAGGCCCAGGTGAGGAGTGTGTGTCGTTAAGGCCCAGGTGAGGAGTGTGTGTCGTTAAGGCCCAGGTGAGGAGTGTGTGTCGTTAAGGCCCAGGTGAGGACTGTGTGGTCATTAAGGCCCAGGTGAGGAGTGTGTGTCGTTAAGGCCCAGGTGAGGAGTGTGTCGTTAAGGCCCAGGTGAGGAGTGTGTGTCGTTAAGGCCCAGGTGAGGAGTGTGTGTCGTTAAGGCCCAGGTGAGGAGTGTGTGTCGTTAAGGCCCAGGTGAGGAGTGTGTGGTCGTTAAGGCCCAGGTGAGGACTGTGTGGTCGTTAAGGCCCAGGTGAGGAGTGTGTGTCGTTTATGCCCAGGTGAGGAGTGTGTGTCGTTAAGGCCCAGGTGAGGAGTGTGTGTCGTTAAGGCCCAGGTGAGGAGTGTGTGGTCGTTAAGGCCCAGGTGATGAGTGTGTGTCGTTAAGGCCCAGGTGAGGAGTGTGTGTCGTTAAGGCCCAGGTGAGGAGTGTGTGTCATTAAGGCCCAGGTGAGGAGTGTGTGTCGTTAAGGCCCAGGTGAGGAGTGTGTTGTTAAGGCCCAGGTGAGGAGTGTGTTGTTAAGGCCCAGGTGAGGAGAGTGTGTGTCGTTAAGGCCCAGGTGAGGAGTGTGTGTCGTTAAGGCCCAGGTGAGCAGTGTGTCGTTAAGGCCCAGGTGAGGAGTGTGTGTCGTTAAGTCCCAGGTGAGGAGTGTGTGGTCGTTAAGGCCCAGGTGAGGAGTGTGTGGTTGTTAAGGCCCAGGTGAGGAGTGTGTCGTTAAGGCCCAGGTGAGGAGTGTGTGGTCGTTAAGGCCCAGGTGAGGAGTGTGTGGTCGTTAAGGCCCAGGTGAGGAGTGTGTGTCGTTAAGGCCCAGGTGAGGAGTGTGTGTCGTTAAGGCCCAGGTGAGGAGTGTGTGTCGTTAAGGCCCAGGTGAGGAGTGTGTCATTAAGGCCCAGGTGAGGAGTGTGTGTCGTTAAGGCTCAGGTGAGGAGTGTGTGGTCGTTAAGGCCCAGGTGAGGAGTGTGTGTCGTTAAGGCCCAGGTGAGGAGTGTGTGTCGTTAAGGCCCAGGTGATGAGTGTGTGTCGTTAAGGCCAAGGTGAGGAGTGTGTGTCGTTAAGGCCCAGGTGAGGAGTGTGTGTCATTAAGGCCCAGGTGAGGAGTGTGTGTCGTTAAGGCCCAGGTGAGGAGTGTGTTGTTAAGGCCCAGGTGAGGAGTGTGTTGTTAAGGCCCAGGTGAGGAGAGTGTGTGTCGTTAAGGCCCAGGTGAGGAGTGTGTGTCGTTAAGGCCCAGGTGAGGAGTGTGTCGTTAAGGCCCAGGTGAGGAGTGTGTGTCGTTAAGGCCCAGGTGAGGAGTGTGTGGTCGTTAAGGCCCAGGTGAGGAGTGTGTGTCGTTAAGGCCCAGGTGAGGAGTGTGTGTCGTTAAGGCCCAGGTGAGGAGTGTGTGTCGTTAAGGCCCAGGTGAGGAGTGTGTGGTCGTTAAGGCCCAGGTGAGGACTGTGTGGTCGTTAAGGCCCAGGTGAGGAGTGTGTGTCGTTTATGCCCAGGTGAGGAGTGTGTGTCGTTAAGGCCCAGGTGAGGAGTGTGTGTCGTTAAGGCCCAGGTGAGGAGTGTGTGGTCGTTAAGGCCCAGGTGATGAGTGTGTGTCGTTAAGGCCCAGGTGAGGAGTGTGTGTCGTTAAGGCCCAGGTGAGGAGTGTGTTGTTAAGGCCCAGGTGAGGAGTGTGTTGTTAAGGCCCAGGTGAGGAGAGTGTGTGTCGTTAAGGCCCAGGTGAGGAGTGTGTGTCGTTAAGGCCCAGGTGAGCAGTGTGTCGTTAAGGCCCAGGTGAGGAGTGTGTGTCGTTAAGTCCCAGGTGAGGAGTGTGTGTCGTTAAGGCCCAGGTGAGGAGTGTGTGTCGTTAAGGCCCAGGTGAGGAGTGTGTGTCGTTAAGGCCCAGGTGAGGAGTGTGTGGTCGTTAAGGCCCAGGTGAGGACTGTGTGGTCGTTAAGGCCCAGGTGAGGAGTGTGTGTCGTTTATGCCCAGGTGAGGAGTGTGTGTCGTTAAGGCCCAGGTGAGGAGTGTGTGTCGTTAAGGCCCAGGTGAGGAGTGTGTGGTCGTTAAGGCCCAGGTGATGAGTGTGTGTCGTTAAGGCCCAGGTGAGGAGTGTGTGTCGTTAAGGCCCAGGTGAGGAGTGTGTTGTTAAGGCCCAGGTGAGGAGTGTGTTGTTAAGGCCCAGGTGAGGAGAGTGTGTGTCGTTAAGGCCCAGGTGAGGAGTGTGTGTCGTTAAGGCCCAGGTGAGCAGTGTGTCGTTAAGGCCCAGGTGAGGAGTGTGTGTCGTTAAGTCCCAGGTGAGGAGTGTGTGGTCGTTAAGGCCCAGGTGAGGAGTGTGTGGTTGTTAAGGCCCAGGTGAGGAGTGTGTCGTTAAGGCCCAGGTGAGGAGTGTGTGGTCGTTAAGGCCCAGGTGAGGAGTGTGTGGTCGTTAAGGCCCAGGTGAGGAGTGTGTGTCGTTAAGGCCCAGGTGAGGAGTGTGTGTCGTTAAGGCCCAGGTGAGGAGTGTGTGTCGTTAAGGCCCAGGTGAGGAGTGTGTCGTTAAGGCCCAGGTGAGGAGTGTGTGTCGTTAAGGCTCAGGTGAGGAGTGTGTGGTCGTTAAGGCCCAGGTGAGGAGTGTGTGTCGTTAAGGCCCAGGTGAGGAGTGTGTGTCGTTAAGGCCCAGGTGATGAGTGTGTGTCGTTAAGGCCAAGGTGAGGAGTGTGTGTCGTTAAGGCCCAGGTGAGGAGTGTGTGTCATTAAGGCCCAGGTGAGGAGTGTGTGTCGTTAAGGCCCAGGTGAGGAGTGTGTTGTTAAGGCCCAGGTGAGGAGTGTGTTGTTAAGGCCCAGGTGAGGAGAGTGTGTGTCGTTAAGGCCCAGGTGAGGAGTGTGTGTCGTTAAGGCCCAGGTGAGGAGTGTGTCGTTAAGGCCCAGGTGAGGAGTGTGTGTCGTTAAGGCCCAGGTGAGGAGTGTGTGGTCGTTAAGGCCCAGGTGAGGAGTGTGTGGTTGTTAAGGCCCAGGTGAGGAGTGTGTCGTTAAGGCCCAGGTGAGGAATGTGTGGTCGTTAAGGCCCAGGTGAGGAGTGTGTGGTCGTTAAGGCCCAGGTGAGGAGTGTGTGTCGTTAAGGCCCAGGTGAGGAGTGTGTGTCGTTAAGGCCCAGGTGAGGAGTGTGTCGTTAAGGCCCAGGTGAGGAGTGTGTGTCGTTAAGGCTCAGGTGAGGAGTGTGTGGTCGTTAAGGCCCAGGTGAGGAGTGTGTGTCGTTAAGGCCCAGGTGAGGAGTGTGTCGTTAAGGCCCAGGTGAGGAGTGTGTGTCGTTAAGGCTCAGGTGAGGAGTGTGTGGTCGTTAAGGCCCAGGTGAGGAGTGTGTGTCGTTAAGGCCCAGGTGAGGAGTGTGTGTCGTTAAGGCCCAGGTGAGGAGTGTGTGTCGTTAAGGCCCAGGTGAGGAGTGTGTGTCGTTAAGGCCCAGGTGAGGAGTGTGTGTCGTTAAGGCCCAGGTGAGGAGTGTGTCGTTAAGGCCCAGGTGAGGAGTGTGTGTCGTTAAGGCCCAGGTGAGGAGTGTGTGTCGTTAAGGCCCAGGTGAGGAGTGTGTGTCGTTAAGGCCCAGGTGAGGAGTGTGTGTCGTTAAGGCCCAGGTGAGGAGTGTGTGTCGTTAAGGCCCAGGTGAGGAGTGTGTGTCGTTAAGGCCCAGGTGAGGAGTGTGTGTCGTTAAGGCCCAGGTGAGGAGTGTGTGTCGTTAAGGCCCAGGTGAGGAGTGTGTGTCGTTAAGGCCCAGGTGAGGAGTGTGTAGTTAGAGGGACTGTGTAGTTCTGCTGACAGCTATACCAGGTCGGTAGTCCGATAAATTCGTATTTCCGATCAATCGTATAAAACATCGGTAAAAATGAAAATATACACTTTGACTACTGTTTTTGATAGGGTTATGGTCTTTACTCTTGGCTACAAAAAAAATATTTAAAAACATTAACCTCTTAACATCCAAGGGCCCACATGTGGACGATTCTTTGCCGACCTCTAGTGGCTCGGGTTTTAATACAATATATAGATAGAATTAAAGCCCTATTTGTTGCCTGTCGATTGCCCTTTCAGGTGACAAAATCCGTTCTGCGGTTCTCGAGTTACATGCCGATATGTGAGGCGTGCCCCAAAGTACGCAAAAGTACACATTACCACCCCCGACTCCCGGGGCTCTAGCTCCGTCAATCATTTGGCGATCTCGAAGATCTTTGCACAGGGTTGTAGCCAATGCGTGTGGCTTTCCAATGATACCCCATGATATGATAATTGGGGATCTAATACGGTCTCTATTGATCGATTTATGATAAAGAAAAGCAGGGTACCCCTATAGGGGGACCTTAAGAGGCTGCAATTCTAAACTGGCCACCGTAAATGGCCAAACCCCCCACCCCCACCCCCTCCTAATAGACAGTCTCCTCCCCACCGCATGTATATATTCTCTCCCAGCCGTGTGTATATTTCTCTCCCACCCACCCACCCACCCACCCCCTCCAA
>NC_140170.1:31155772-31347543 GCF_963971535.1 Notolepis coatsorum
TACAGTGGAAAACGAACAAAGTACCAGGTACCAAAAGCGAGTCGAGTCGATTCGAGTCGAGTAGGTACCATGCAGTGGAAAAGCGGCATTAGTGTTCTTCAATGTCTTAGTGTTCTAACGTGTTCTATAAGATTGTATTGTTCCAAAGTGTTCTCCAAGATCTTAGTGTTCTAACGTGTTCTTCAAGATATTAAACGTTTAAAGTGCTGAATTTCCTCCTTTCTGTTTGAAAGAGTTCTTTCATAACTGCAACTCAACTGTATTATCTTTTTGATATTATGTGTATGTTTCATGCCTCGTTTTTTTTATTTTTCATTTTATTTTATTTTTTCAAATGTTTATCTCGTTTTATTTTATGGTCACATTGTTTGTTTGCATTGTGTCTAGGGTCTGGCCAAGTACAACAACACATCAGCTGTGATCAACGACTCAGTGTTCCATCCCAGTCAGCTGGCTGAAGACAGGATGCTCTACTTCTGGCTCTCAGACCAGGTGGGTCTAAACCCTCGAGTCCTTCTGCTCTGTAACCCAGAGGGGCCCCTACGAGTCCTTCTAGTCTGTAACCCAGAGGGGCCCCTACGAGTCCTCCTGCTCTGTACCCCAGTGGGGCCCCTACGAGTCCTTCTAGTCTGTACCCCAGTGGGGCCCCTACGAGTCCTTCTAGTCTGTACCCCAGTGGGGCCCCTACGAGTCCTTCTAGTCTGTACCCCAGTGGGGCCCCTACGAGTCCTTCTAGTCTGTAACCCAGTGGGGCCCCTACGAGTCCTTCTAGTCTGTAACCCAGTGGGGCCCCTACGAGTCCTTCTAGTCTGTAACCCAGTGGGGCCCCTACGGGTCCTTCTAGTCTGTAACTCAGTGGGGCCCCTACGAGTCCTTCTAGTCTGTAACCCAGTGGGGCCCCTACGGGTCCTTCTAGTCTGTAACCCAGTGGGGCCCCTACGAGTCCTTCTAGTCTGTAACCCAGTGGGGCCCCTACGAGTCCTTCTAGTCTGTAACCCAGTGGGGCCCCTACGAGTCCTTCTAGTCTGTACCCCAGTGGGGCCCCTACGAGTCCTTCTAGTCTGTAACCCAGTGGGGCCCCTACGAGTCCTTCTAGTCTGTACCCCAGTGGGGCCCCTACGAGTCATTCTAGTCTGTAACCCAGTGGGGCCCCTACGAGTCCTTCTAGTCTGTACCCCAGTGGGGCCCCTACGAGTCCTTCTAGTCTGTACCCCAGTGGGGCCCATACGAGTCCTTCTAGTCTGTAACCCAGTGGGGCCCCTATGAGTCCTTCTAGTCTGTAACCCAGTGGGGCCCCTACGAGTCCTTCTGGTCTGTAACCCAGTGGGGCCCCTACGAGTCCTCCTAGTCTGTACCCCAGTGGGGCCCCTACGAGTCCTTCTAGTCTGTACCCCAGTGGGGCCCCTACGAGTCCTTCTAGTCTGTAACCCAGTGGGGCCCCTACGAGTCCTTCTAGTCTGTAACCCAGTGGGGCCCCTACGAGTCCTTCTAGTCTGTAACCCAGTGGGGCCCCTACGAGTCCTTCTGCTCTGTAACCCAGTGGGGGGGCCCCTACGAGTCCTTCTGCTCTGTAACCCAGTGGGGCCCCTACGAGTCCTTCTAGTCTGTAACCCAGTGGGGCCCCTACGAGTCCTTCTAGTCTGTAACCCAGTGGGGCCCCTACGAGTCCTTCTAGTCTGTACCCCAGTGGGGCCGCTACAAGTCCTTCTAGTCTGTAACCCAGTGGGGCCCCTACGAGTCCTTCTAGTCTGTAACCCAGTGGGGCCCCTACGAGTCCTTCTAGTCTGTAACCCAGTGGGGCCCCTACGAGTCCTTCTAGTCTGTAACCCAGTGGGGCCCCCACGAGTCCTTCTAGTCTGTACCCCAGTGGGGCCGCTACGAGTCCTTCTAGTCTGTAACCCAGTGGGGCCCCTACGAGTCCTTCTAGTCTGTAACCCAGTGGGGCCCCTACGCGTCCTTCTAGTCTGTAACCCAGTGGGGTCCCTACGAGTCCTTCTAGTCTGTAACCCAGTGGGGCCCCTACGAGTCCTTCTAGTCTGTAACCCAGTGGGGCCCCTACGAGTCCTTCTAGTCTGTAACCCAGTGGGGCCCCTACGAGTCCTTCTAGTCTGTAACCCAGTGGGGCCCCTACGAGTCCTTCTAGTCTGTAACCCAGTGGGGCCCCTACGAGTCCTTCTAGTCTGTAACCCAGTGGGTTGAAATCTTCTCTATGTACAGGAAGTACGTGTTTTACATGTTATAACGATGTAAGAGACTACAGTCTCATTCATACATTATAGTGTGTCAAACTATGTTCTGGACACCTGGGCAATTTTTCCAAAAGAATGGATTTTCTCTAAACAGATCTGGAGGAAAGACTTACACTTCACATATATTCTACTGCATTGACAACAGCCTTGAGGCAGTCGTTTCCAAGGCGACAAGCTCTAAGACAGATGGTACAATAATAACACAACCACACTCTGACGATGTCAAGACGACAGATCAGGGGATCGCTATCAACTGGGGCAGAGGACATCCACAGCAGAACCATCAGCCCCCTCGGCACCAACATGACTGGGTCCACAGGGTGACAGCAGAACTCTCAGCCCCCTCGGCACCAACATGACTGGGTCCACAGGATGACAGCAGAACCATCAGCCCCCTCGGCACCAACATGACTGGGTCCACAGGGTGACAGCAGAACCATCAGCCCCCTCGGCACCAACATGACTGGGTCCACAGGGTGACAGCAGGACCATCAGCCCCCTCGGCACCAACATGACTGGGTCCACAGGGTGACAGCAGAACTATCAGCCCCCTCGGCACCAACATGACTGGGTCCACAAGACGACAGGAGAACCATCAGCCCCCTCGGCACCAACATGACTGGGTCCACAGGGTGACAGCAGAACCATCAGCCCCCTCGGCACCAACATGACTGGGTCCACAGGGTGACAGCAGAACCATCAGCCCCCTCGGCACCAACATGACTGGGTCCACAGGGTGACAGCAGAACCATCAGCCCCCTCGGCACCAACATGACTGGGTCCACAGGACGACAGCAGAACCATCAGCCCCCTCGGCACCAACATGACTGGGTCCACAGGGTGACAGCAGAACCATCAGCCCCCTCGGCACCAACATGACTGGGTCCACAGGGTGACAGCAGAACTCTCAGCCCCCTCGGCACCAACATGACTGGGTCCACAGGGTGACAGCAGAACCATCAGCCCCCTCGGCACCAACATGACTGGGTCCACAGGGAGACAGCAGGACCATCAGCCCCCTCGGCACCAACATGACTGGGTCCACAGCGTGACAGCAGAACCATCAGCCCCCTCGGCACCAACATGACTGGGTCCACAGCGTGACAGCAGGACCATCAGCCCCCTCGGCACCAACATGACTGGGTCCACAGGGTGACAGCAGAACCATCAGCCCCCTCGGCACCAACATGACTGGGTCCACAGGGTGACAGCAGAACCATCAGCCCCCTCGGCACCAACATGACTGGGTCCACAGGGTGACAGCAGAACCATCAGCCCCCTCGGCACCAACATGACTGGGTCCACAGGGTGACAGCAGAACCATCAGCCCCCTCGGCACCAACATGACTGGGTCCACAGGGTGACAGCAGAACCATCAGCCCCCTCGGCACCAACATGACTGGGTCCACAGGGTGACAGCAGAACCATCAGCCCCCTCGGCACCAACATGACTGGGTCCACAGGGTGACAGCAGGACCATCAGCCCCCTCAGCACCAACATGACTGGGTCCACAGGATGACAGCAGAACCATCAGCACCCTCGGCACCAACATGACTGGGTCCACAGGGTGACAGCAGAACCATCAGCCCCCTCAGCACCAACATGACTGGGTCCACAGGGTGACAGCAGAACCATCAGCCCCCTCGGCACCAACATGACTGGGTCGACAGGACGACAGCAGGACCATCAGCCCCCTCGGCACCAACATGACTGGGTCCACAGGACGACAGCAGAACCATCAGCCCCCTCGGCACCAACATGACTGGGTCCACAGGACGACAGCAGAACCATCAGCCCCCTCGGCACCAACATGACTGGGTCCACAGGGTGACAGCAGAACCATCAGCCCCCTCGGCACCAACATGACTGGGTCCACAGGGTGACAGCAGAACCATCAGCCCCCTCGGCACCAACATGACTGGGTGACTGGGTCCACAGGGTGACAGCAGGACCATCAGCCCCTCGGCACCAACATGACTGGGTCCACAGGACGACAGCAGAACCATCAGCCCCCTCGGCACCAACATGACTGGGTCCACAGGGTGACAGCAGAACCATCAGCCCCCTCGGCACCAACATGACTGGGTCCACAGGGTGACAGCAGAACCATCAGCCCCCTCGGCACCAACATGACTGGGTCCACAGGGTGACAGCAGAACCATCAGCCCCCTCGGCACCAACATGACTGGGTCCACAGGGTGACAGCAGAACCATCAGCCCCCTCGGCACCAACATGACTGGGTCCACAGGGTGACAGCAGAACCATCAGCCCCCTCGGCACCAACATGACTGGGTCCACAGGGTGACAGCAGGACCATCAGCCCCCTCAGCACCAACATGACTGGGTCCACAGGATGACAGCAGAACCATCAGCACCCTCGGCACCAACATGACTGGGTCCACAGGGTGACAGCAGAACCATCAGCCCCCTCGGCACCAACATGACTGGGTCCACAGGGTGACAGCAGGACCATCAGCCCCCTCGGCACCAACATGACTGGGTCCACAGGGTGACAGCAGGACCATCAGCCCCCTCGGCACCAACATGACTGGGTCCACAGGACGACAGCAGAACCATCAGCCCCCTCGGCACCAACATGACTGGGTCCACAGGGTGACAGCAGAACCATCAGCCCCCTCGGCACCAACATGACTGGGTCCACAGGGTGACAGCAGGACCATCAGCCCCCTCGGCACCAACATGACTGGGTCCACAGGACGACAGCAGGACCATCAGCCCCCTCGGCACCAACATGACTGGGTCCACAAGACAACAGCAGAACCATCAGCCCCCTCGGCACCAACATGACTGGGTCCACAGGGTGACAGCAGAACCATCAGCCCCCTCGGCACCAACATGACTGGGTCCACAGGACGACAGCAGGACCATCAGCCCTCCTCGGCACCAACATGACTGGGTCCACAGGGTGACAGCAGAACCATCAGCCCCCTCGGCACCAACATGACTGGGTCCACAGGGTGACAGCAGAACCATCAGCCCCCTCGGCACCAACATGACTGGGTTCACAGGGTGACAGCAGAACCATCAGCCCCCTCGGCACCAACATGACTGGGTCCACAGGGTGACAGCAGAACCATCAGCCCCCTCGGCACCAACATGACTGGGTCGACAGGACGACAGCAGAACCATCAGCCCCCTCGGCACCAACATGACTGGGTCCACAGGGTGACAGCAGAACCATCAGCCCCCTCGGCACCAACATGACTGGGTCCACAGGGTGACAGCAGAACCATCAGCCCCCTCAGCACCAACATGACTGGGTCCACAGGGTGACAGCAGGACCATCAGCCCCCTCGGCACCAACATGACTGGGTCCACAGGGTGACAGCAGGACCATCAGCCCCCTCGGCACCAACAACCCTAAAACGCTGAGCGCCCCTCCCCCAGCCCCCCCGCCTTTCTTCCCTTGATGACGTCAAGGCGAATAGATCGGGATCACCATCGACTGCAGAGGACAGCTTTACCCGACTAAGCATGACCATGGCCCCCTCGGCACCAACAACCCTAAAACACAAGAATTCTCAGAGCTAATCTCAGTCAGTATCGTTAGATGTGAAATATTAATCATACATGGAGATCTGAATATTCATATAAATAAGAAGAACGACCCCAAGGCTATTGAGCTTACCAACCTACTGGACAGCTTTGAGTTAATACAACATGTAAATAAACCCACTCACCAACATGGTAACACCCTAGACTTAGTGATGACAACACGGCTGAACATTGATAAAGTATTAGTAATCGAATTACCTATCTGACCATCACTGTGTATTCTTCAATGCTAACCTGAATTTAACAGAGACAAAAACGGTAACCGTTGTTGTAAAGCGAAGAGTACTAGATGACATTGCAGAAGAGAAGTTCTCAAATATCATGAGACAAACTGAACCATCCAGCCTGGATTGCTCTTTAAACTGCATGGTTGAACATCTCAACATCATATACACTGGATGCTGTCATTCCATTAACACATTCAGGGCCATTCGATTTCCCCATCTAGCTATAGCACGGTCAGGTTTCATGACATAGTTTCACTGTGCGTCACGTTGTTTGTAGAGCTAAATCTATATTTTATATTATAGCTATGGATACAATACCATGGTCATTTGACAGTAACTATCTTCTGTTCAAGATGCAAAAAAGAATAAATCTTTTCATGAATATGTTCACGCGTTATTCCGTGGTGAATATGAGTATAATTTCTAAATGATCCGGGCTAATTCCTGGAAGGCTGGCTATAGGGGCGCAATGTGAATTCTACTTAAACCATTGGCGTTTCGTCCCTTATACTATTTTCAAAACAAATGCATATGATAGGTATTACGTTTCATCATGAATTCATGAAAGGGGGGGGGGGTCGTTTCTGATTAATTGATTGCCAATAACGGCATTCGTTATTACCACAACACATGCTGATCAGGGGGATGGGTATGAAAACCTTGCACGATCAAGCTGAAATTGACATGAGATTGTCCTTACCTGTGGAAGGTGGTATTCCAAAAATAATATTCCAATTATTTGATCGCCATCTGGTCCATCCTATGCCCATCTGGTACACGACATAACCCACCACAACATATGGATCGGGGATTCGGAAAACTATTCAATGCGATCGAGTGAAGCCCTAGGTTTCCCATTACTATAAAAGTCCGTCCGGAGACATTTGAGTGTTACACCCTGTCTGGAACAGGGTTTACTGCACTCTCGATACTGCCTACTAGCAGGATCTGGCCGGTACTGCACCTTCGGAGTCCCAGTATGCTTTTTAACGGCAACATACAGCTCCCTGACATTGAATAGGATATTAAAATCGGAAAAAAGGGAAAACGATCAAATAACATATACGTTTTTGGACGTTAACCGTTGGCGCCCAATAACGTATATATACGTGAATGGCCCCGAAAGCGTTAAAGGTAAAAAAATAAGTAAGTGACAAATCTCCCCAAGGTTAAATAGCAGTGTTGTTCAGACGAAGATAATCTGTAGAGCTGCTGAACAAAAATGGAGGAAAACTAGGCTCACAGTCCACTGCGATATAAGGAAGCCATGACTGCCTATAACAAAGAAATACAAGTGTCAAGAAAGGACTATTTTTCTAAGATTATCACAGAGAATGCTGGGAACTCTAGAATATCGACCAGATACTCAACACTGCCCCCACCCCTCCACAGTCATCTGCATCAAAATGTGAAGAACTAGCATTATTCTTCAATAACAAAATAACTTAAATTAGAGCCAGCATTAGTCCTGATACAAACATGGACACCATCAGCAAACATGTGAAAATGTTTTACTGTCTATCTATTCTACTATTTTATTGCATTGCACTATTTTACTGTCTATTCTATTTTACTCTTTTTATTATTGTCTATTTAAAACTGAATCAAACCATAAACAAGGTGGCCTGTTGGGATGTTAGATCCTAATGTGAAAAACTGTGATTTTATATGTCTCCACTTTATGTGCTCATTTTATGCCTGTCTTTTTTCAGTTGTGAAGCACTTTGAGCTGCAATTTTTGTATGAAAGGTGCTATAGAAATAAAGTGTATTATTATTATTATTATTATTATTATTATTATTATTATTATTATTATTATTATTATTATTATTATTATTATTATTATTATTATAAGAAAGACTCACTGAGTCACAGTGTTTTACTCAAACAACCCTGGTATCAGAAGGTCTCATTAAGTCACAGTGTCCTACTCTAACAACCCTGCTATCAGAATTCCAATCATTTATTTTCTTTGTTGACTAAACCCAGCCTGTGCTATAGCACCACATATTTGATGAACGTGTACATATTTTAAGTATTTGTTTTTCAGTGAATCAGAACTGTGACAACATGGCAGTTTTATGTTATAAGTGATGCATTTAAAATGAGACAAGACAAGGCTTTGCTTATAGTGGCTCCTTGCTGCCCTCTAGTGGTCAGTAAATCATGATCTACCTGTACCTCCTTCCCCCTCCCCCATGCTGCTATGATGCCTGAATTTCCCCAAGGCGATCAATAAAGGAATATCTTATCTTATCTTTAGAAAGGTACATAGGCAGTACGTATGCAGTGATGTGACATCAGCTCTCAATCCAAACCTCCTTGACCAGTCAGCTGAGTAGAACTTGTGATGTTCTGATTGGCTAACCTCAAGATGACCTCTGCTCCACAGGTGTTTAACCCCCTTTTAACTGCTGCCCACCAAGATGGCCGCTTCCACCACAACTACTCAGGGGCAGATATCACAGTGAGTGGATCTGTATCTGCTAGTTACGTCTGGTTTGTTGAAAGTCACTGTCTGGCCGAGATGGTCACTTCCAGTACACCATCTCTGCCTATTTTGTTTGCTAAGACGCAAAGTATATTTTTCAAGATTGATGATGAAATAAATGGATGAATGAATGAATGGATGCATCTACATTTGGTGTTAAGGTTAGGTATGTGAGGTATTTTAGGCATGTGGTTTCCTGTGAGTTTAAAGGAGCACTTCACACAAAGTATAATTTGTTTATAAATTACTCACCCACTCATGCTTGAAGATTTCTGTGATTTAATTCATTGAGAATGAGGGGGGACATTTATTTTAGTTGAAATTAAGATCGAGTTAATGAAGCCAGGTGAAATTATTTTATGATGAAAATGAAATGTTGTATTTTGTACTAAAGTTTGTAAAGTTTGTACCTTAAGTTTATCAGACTATATTTACAGTAGACTGAAGGATTTGGGTGTTTTTCGTTGATTGGGACAGATTAGATATTATATAAATATAGTGCCATAACACCTTTTAATTAGGCAAAGTGGGGTTTAGCCTCTGGCTACATCAGTATTAGACAGAGACGTTTCACATGTTGATAGCAGGTGGCTGTGAGCACATTCCTAAAACAATAGATAAGACAGAGAGCTCAGGCTCAGGGGTCAGGGGTCAGGGGTCAGGGGCGACGAGCTGCTGCGTCTCAGGGAGGGACAGTCTTCACCTTCAGTAGAGCGAGAGAGAGAGAGAGAGAGACAGAGAGAGAGAGAGAGAGAGAGAGAGAGAGAAGAGAGAGAGAGAGAGAGAGAGAGAGAGAGATAGAGAGAGAGAGAGAGAGAGAGAGAGAGAGAGAGAGAGAAGAGAGAGAGAGAGAGAGAGAGAGAGAGAGAGAGAGAGAGAGGTGGAGAGAGAGAGACAGAGGAGAGAGAGACAGAGAGAGAGAGAGAGAGAGAGAGAGAGAGAGAGAGAGAGAGAGAGAGAGAGAGAGAGAGAGAGAGAGATAGAGAGAGAGAGAGAGAGAGAGAGAGAGAGAGAGAGAGAGAGAGAGAGAGAGAGAGAGACAGAGAGAGAGAGAGAGAGAGAGAGAGAGTGGAGAGAGAGAGAGAGAGAGGAGAAGAGAGACAGAGAGAGAGAGAGAGCGAGAGAGAGCGAGAGAGAGAGAGAGAGAGAGAGAGAGAGAGAGAGAGAGAGAGACGGCCGTTGCTAGGTGACCAGACGAATAGATAACGACCATTCTCAATCTGCGCCATCCACGTATATATACGTGTTTGCTCGCCATGCGTTGAGCGCCAATCACGTATATATACGTTATTAGATCGTTCGATCTTTTTCCTTTGATCCCCGCGCTACAGACTCGCTCGGAGCGATCTGAATCATTTTGGCACAACCACATACGCTTGAACTGCAATACCGATCGAATATCAGTATCGTCTACGGTTTGAACTCGGATAGGAAGGCAGCATTATTGTCATTGAAGGCATCGCGGCATCGAGACTGGCTCTGTGGGGGAGGAGCTCTTCCAAAGCAATCGCAAGCAGATCCGCTCGCCTCAAAACCTAGTGTCCAGTAAACACGTCAAATTAGTTAAATTACATATAAACTTGTAATCGCGATCGCCGATGGGATCATTGGAATTATTCTTTTTGGATTACCTTCTGGCTACGGCTACGGTGACCTATGTCTATTTTACCGAACGTGGAACATGTTTATGTAACTATCACAGTGGCTTACTGTACTGGTCATAAACAAGGCTTTTTCTAATGATCGGATTTTTGGGGTTCAGGGAATCAACCAGAACGATTGCCTCAACAATACTAAATAAACACAACGCAGATACTTCACAGAAGGGCAGATGGAGGGTGATAACAATCAACAAGAAGGCTGAAAACACGATTATCTATCAACTGGTCATTTGATCAGACTAATATCTACAGTTGATATAATTTCAGGAACTTCTCAAGACAGAGGTCACACACTCTGCAACCCCTGATGTCATAAACCAGGTGAAACATCCACATTCCTCATGTACCCATACAGGCCATATTGTACACACACACACACACACACACACACACACACACACACACACACACACACACACACACACACACACACACACACACACACACACACACACACACACACACACACACACACACACACACACACACACACACACACACACACACACACACGTTTCCAGTGTCTGAATACCTTTCCTCTCTTTAAAGGAAAACTCCAACATTTTGGGAAATTAGCTCATTTGCCATCTACCTTGGAGTTAGACAAGAAGATATATACCTTTTTTCTTCTCTGTGCATGCAGTAGGAGTAGGAAGACACGCACCGTTAGCCTAGCTTAGCGTCAGTCACTGGAAGTAGGTTCCTCCATTAGCCTAGTTCCCAACGTCTTCCTACTCCTACTGCACGCACAGAGAAGAAAAAAGGGTAAGTATCTTCTTGTCTAACTCCAGGGTAGATGGCAAATAAGCATATTTCCCAAAAGGTTGGAGTGTTCCTTTAACATAAATGAATAAGTCGCCCACATCACGTCTCTAACTGCCTGTGTGTCTCTGTGCTTCAGTGTCTGAGTCAGGCTCCAGAGCTGAGGGTGTGGAGCTCATCTGTCCCCAGCCTGAGGACCTCTCCTCTGGGCACCAGCGTCAGAGCGCAGGCCATGGGAGAGCTCAGCTGTGGGAGTCCAGACACACCTGTCCTCACCTTTCAAACGGTCTGACTGCACCGGTCCTCACCTTTCAAACGCTCTGACTGCACCGATCCTCACCTTTCAAACGCTCTGACTGCACCGGTCCTCACCTTTCAAACGGCCTGACTGCACCGATCCTCACCTTTCAAACGGTCTGACTGCACCGATCCTCACCTTTCAAACGCTCTGACTGCACCGGTCCTCACCTTTCAAACGCTCTGACTGCACCGATCCTCACCTTTCAAACGGTCTGACTGCACCGATCCTCACCTTTCAAACGGTCTGACTGCACCGATCCTCACCTTTCAAACGGTCTGACTGCACTGGTCCTCACCTTTCAAACGGTCTGACTGCACCGATCCTCACCTTTCAAACGGTCTGACTGCACCGATCCTCACCTTTCAAACGGTCTGACTGCACCGATCCTCACCTTTCAAACGGTCTGACTGCACTGGTCCTCACCTTTCAAACGGTCTGACTGCACCGGTCCTCACCTTTCAAACGCTCTGACTGCACCGGTCCTCACCTTTCAGATGCTCTGACTGCACCGGTCCTCACCTTTCAAACGGTCTGACTGCACCGGTCCTCATCTTTCAGACGCTCTGACTGCACCTGTCCTCACCTTTCAAACGCTCTGACTGCACCGATCCTCACCTTTCAAACGCTCTGACTGCACCGATCCTCACCTTTCAAACGCTCTGACTGCACCGATCCTCACCTTTCAAACGCTCTGACTGCACCGGTCCTCACCTTTCAAACGCTCTGACTGCACCGATCCTCACCTTTCAAACGCTCTGACTGCACCGGTCCTCACCTTTCAAACGCTCTGACTGCACCGGTCCTCACCTTTCAAACGCTCTGACTGCACCGGTCCTCACCTTTCAAACGCTCTGACTGCACCGGTCCTCACCTTTCAAACGCTCTGACTGCACCGGTCCTCACCTTTCAAACGGTCTGACTGCACCTGTCCTCACCTTTCAAACGCTCTGACTGCACCTGTCCTCACCTTTCAAACGGTCTGACTGCACCGGTCCTCACCTTTCAAACGGTCTGACTGCACCGGTCCTCACCTTTCAAACGGTCTGACTGCACCTGTCCTCACCTTTCAAACGGTCTGACTGCACCGGTCCTCACCTTTCAAACGCTCTGACTGCACCGGTCCTCACCTTTCAAACGCTCTGACTGCACCTGTCCTCACCTTTCAAACGGTCTGACTGCACCGGTCCTCACTTTTCAAACGGTCTGACTGCACCGATCCTCACCTTTCAAACGCTCTGACTGCACCGGTCCTCACCTTTCAGACGCTCTGACTGCACCTGTCCTCACCTTTCAAACGCTCTGACTGCACCTGTCCTCACCTTTCAAACGCTCTGACTGCACCGGTCCTCACCTTTCAAACGCTCTGACTGCACCGGTCCTCACCTTTCAAACGCTCTGACTGCACCGGTCCTCACCTTTCAAACGGTCTGACTGCACCTGTCCTCACCTTTCAAACGGTCTGACTGCACCGGTCCTCACCTTTCAAACGGTCTGACTGCACCGGTCCTCACCTTTCAAACGCTCTGACTGCACCGGTCCTCACCTTTCAAACGCTCTGACTGCACCGGTCCTCACCTTTCAGACGCTCTGACTGCACCGGTCCTCACCTTTCAAACGCTCTGACTGCACCGGTCCTCACCTTTCAAACGCTCTGACTGCACCTGTCCTCACCTTTCAAACGCTCTGACTGCACCGGTCCTCACCTTTCAAACGCTCTGACTGCACCTGTCCTCACCTTTCAAACGGTCTGACTGCACCTGTCCTCACCTTTCAAACGCTCTGACTGCACTGGTCCTCACCTTTCAAACGCTCTGACTGCACCTGTCCTCACCTTTCAAACGCTCTGACTGCACCTGTCCTCACCTTTCAAACGGTCTGACTGCACCTGTCCTCACCTTTCAAACGCTCTGACTGCACCTGTCCTCACCTTTCAAACGGTCTGACTGCACCTGTCCTCACCTTTCAAACGCTCTGACTGCACCGGTCCTCACCTTTCAAACGCTCTGACTGCACCGGTCCTCACCTTTCAAACGCTCTGACTGCACCTGTCCTCACCTTTCAAACGCTCTGACTGCACCTGTCCTCACCTTTCAAACGCTCTGACTGCACCGGTCCTCACCTTTCAAACGCTCTGACTGCACCTGTCCTCACCTTTCAAAGGCTCTGACTGCACCGGTCCTCACCTTTCAAACGCTCTGACTGCACCGGTCCTCACCTTTCAAACGCTCTGACTGCACCTGTCCTCACCTTTCAAACACTCTGACTGCACCTGTCCTCACCTTTCAAACGCTCTGACTGCACCGGTCCTCATCTTTCAAACGCTCTGACTGCATGCTCTCCTACTCTCCTCTGATGGGGTCTTTGGGGTTTCTGTAGTTCTGACCTGGTTGATCGGGTTAAATCAAATCAAATCAAATGTATTTATAAGGCCCGACGACACACGTTAATGTCCCCATGGGCCGGACACGTCTTCTTTAAACAAGTCAAGAAGAAACATCACAATAAGTCAAGAACAAAACAAGAACACCACAAATTCAATTTTTTTTTTAATAAATGCAACACTCCCAGACATACCCCACGCGAAGATAAGGAAAAACTCACTAAAACCTAGCAATAGGGTTGACCAGGTTGATAGGGTTAGATATGTGAGCAGGTTGATAGGGTTAGAGGGTTGACCAGGTTGATAGGGTTAGAGATGAGAGCAGGTTGATAGGGTTAGAGGGTTGACCAGGTTGATAGGGTTAGAGGGTTGACCAGGTTGATAGGGTTAGAGATGAGAGCAGGTTGATAGGGTTAGAGATGTGAGCAGGTTGATAGGGTTAGAGATGTGAGCAGGTTGATAGGGTTAGAGATGAGAGCAGGTTGATAGGGTTAGAGATGTGAGCAGGTTGATAGGGTTAGAGATGTGAGCAGGTTGATAGGGTTAGAGATGTGAGCAGGTTGATAGGGTTAGTGATGTGAGCAGGTTGATAGGGTTAGAGATGTGAGCAGGTTGATAGGGTTAGAGATGTGAGCAGGTTGATAGGGTTAGTGATGTGAGCAGGTTGATAGGGTTAGAGATGTGAGCAGGTTGATAGGGTTAGAGATGTGAGCAGGTTGATAGGGTTAGAGGGTTGACCAGGTTGATAGGGTTAGAGATGTGAGCAGGTTGATAGGGTTAGAGATGTGAGCAGGTTGATAGGGTTAGAGGTGTGAGCAGGTTGATAGGGTTAGAGATGTGAGCAGGTTGATAGGGTTAGAGATGTGAGCAGGTTGATAGGGTTAGTGATGTGAGCAGGTAGATAGGGTTAGTGATTTAGTGATGTGAGCAGGTTGATAGGGTTAGAGATGTGAGCAGGTTGATAGGGTTAGAGATGTGAGCAGGTTGATAGGGTTAGAGGTGTGAGCAGGTTGATAGGGTTAGTGATGTGAGCAGGTTGATAGGGTTAGAGATGTGAGCAGGTTGATAGGGTTAGAGATGTGACCAGGTTGATAGGGTTAGTGATGTGTTTCTGACCAGGTTGATAGGGTTTGTGAAGGGATATGTTGGACAGTAACACTGGGCGGTAGCATTATAGGGGACGACAGTGAGTCGGGACATAGAGCAGTCGTCTGGTAATCCGGAGGTTCCCGGTTAGATTCCTGCAAAGCTCTGCTTAAGCGGGTTCCCTCGTACCTAAGCGTGCTTCTGTGCACTAAGCAATACAAGTATGCCCTTCGTTCTCAAGATGCTCTAAAACTGGATGTTCCCTATATGAGAACTGAATTGGGGAAAAAGAGCTTTTAAATATGCTGCTCCTTCATCCTGGAACAAGATACAGGAGGACCTCAAATTGCCAGGACTGGTCACCCTCGGAGAATTCAAAGCCATCTTAAAAACCTACGAACTCAGTTCCCTCGGACAGTGCAACTGTGTTTGATAACTTGCCTGTTTGATAACTTGCCTGTTTGATAACTTGCCTGAAATTGGATCTTGCTGTGAATGTTTTATCTGTATTTTATTGTGATGTTCTTTTTTATGTTGAAACTTTCTGCTGCCTTGCTTGGCCAGATCACTCTTGAAAAAGAGATTTTAATCTCAATGATGCTTATCTGGTTAAATAAAGGATTTGTTTGATTGATTGATTGCTTGATTGCTTGATTGATTGATTGATTGATTGATTGATTGATTGATTGATTGATTGATTGCTCCTCCCGGGCAGCGCGTTGAAATGTCCTTGAGCAAGACACTTAACCTCTAACTGCTCCCGATGAGCAGGTTGGCACCTTGCCTCTGCCGTCGGTGTGAGAATGTGTGAGTGAACTGGTAGAATGTGAGGAACAAATTGTGAAGTGCTTTGGATAAAAGCTGTTATATAAATGCCATTTACCATTACAATAATGAGTAGTGAGTTACTGATCCCAGGGAGTAATAACTAAAGCGATACGATTACATTTGAATGAGTAACAAGCCCAACACTGTTTCTGATGGTGTGTGTGTGTGTGTGTGTGTGTGTGTGTGTGTGTGTGTGTGTGTGTGTGTGTGTGTGTGTGTGTGTGTGTGTGTGTGTGTGTGTGTGTGTGTGTGTGTGTGTGTGTGTGTGTGTGTGTGTGTGTGTGTGTGTGTGTGTGTGTGTGTGTGTGTGTGTGTGTGTGTGTGTGTGTGTGTGTGTGTGTGTGTGTGTGTGTGTGTGTGCAGGAGGTGGAGGTTGTGGTGACAGCTTCCTATGCTGACAAGAAACTCTTCCTCAATGGAACCTCTTCAAAGTAAGAATATTATATTATTATTGTGAATATACCTTCCTTCATATGTTATTGTTATGAATATACCTTCCTTCATACCTATATTATATTATAACTATAAATATGCCTTCCTTCATACCAATATGATATGATAGTATTATTATTATTATTATTATTATTATTATTATTATTATTATTATTATTATTATTATTATTATTATTATTATTATTATTATTATTATTATTATTATTATTATTATTAATATTATTGTTATTATTATTAATTATTATTATTATTATTATTATTATTATTATTATTATTATTATTATTATTATTATTATTATTATTATTATTATTATTATTATTATTATTGTAGATATACCTTCCTTCATACCAATATTATATTATATTATTATTATTATTATGAATATACCTTCCTTCATAAGATAACATAAGATAAGACATAAATGTAGGCAATAAAATATAAAATAAATAAAATAAGTAATATAAAAACATGAGAAAAATAAACAGTGTAAACAAAGGTGCAGATGGGGGTCTGTCTGCCCTATCGGTCATAACATACTGTATGTTACAATGAATGTAATGTAATCTGAATATATAGTATGAGTCAAAATAAACAGTATACACATGGTGCAGGGGTCAGGGCCTGTACCCTATCGGGAAGAACGTACATTATAGTCCGTGCAGGTTTTGGTGGTTAAGAGTCAGACACACTCAGGGGTCAGGGGTCAGACATTCCTCATAGTTATGCAGTTCTGAATATCAGTACTGTAGTATAAATATATAGTTCTGAACATCATACTGTAGTATAGATATATAGTTCTGAACATCATACTGTAGTATAGATATATAGGTCTGAACATCATACTGTAGATATATAGTTCTGAACATCATACTGTAGATATATAGTTCTGAACATCATACTGTAGATATATAGTTCTGATCATCATACTGTACTTATATATTTCTGAACATCAGTGTCATACTGTAGTGTAGATATATAGTTCTACTACTTCTTATGGAACTTTGCCATGAAAAGATATGGCTTCAACCAAGTTGGGCTGAGCTGGAGACATCCCTCCTCCCAACAATTTTTTTATTTGTTCATTTAACCAGGAATTCCCATTACATTGAGATACAAGATGTATTTTGCAAGGGAGACCTGGCCAAGATGACCGCAATAACATTTGCAATATATCAGACAGCAATAAAATGTGTGGTACATCACACAAGAACATAATAAAAGTGCATGTATACAATATACAATGCATCACATGTAAACACAAAAACGCAAAGCAGAATAGTCTACATGATAGTAAAAGTGTATGACAGTAAGATACAGGGTAATACAGTAATGAAACTGTCCCTACAAGCTCTTTTGATCAGGTTCTTGCAGGGTCTTAAAAATTATATGATCAGAATGTTAGGCCTTAAAATGTCTTACATGTGATTTTGATACAATAGGTCTTATAAATGTATTTGTTTCTATGTTGTGATAGCTTATCTGTATTGTGTTTAAATGTGTTGGGGTGAAAATGTCCGGGCTGCAAAGTAAACAAGGCAATCATATGGAATGACTTCTTTCGTAGTAATCTTCCTTAATACATTTTTGCCAGTATGGCGATGGAATAGGTATTAATTTCTATTAAATGTGGTCTAAATAGGTCTTAAATAAAACCTGCAGGAACCCTGAAAGGTCTACAGTCTCATCTCCACAATCTCAAGCATATAATCTGAACAATTTACAAATATAAAATTGTAAGGCTTAAAATTGTGTTTAAGTGCCCAATGTTACCCTGCTTGAAGAAATAAAATTGTTTAGTTTTCTCTTCTCCTCCATGTGTTGTAACTGAGCAACACTCTCTGTGACCAGACTCTCAATGAACCTTGACCCCAAAGAATGATCATTAGTTTCCCTTTTCAAGCTATTTGACGTCAGTAATACTCGAGATTTAGACTTTGAATATTCACTGTTTATAAAGATTATAAACATGATGATGTATTTGAAGTTGGACCAGAGCAGGTTCTGACCAGATCATCTAGTGGAGAGCCACTGGACTAGAGCAGGTTCTGACCAGATCATCTAGTGGAGAGCCACTGGACTAGAGCAGGTTCTGACCAGATCATCTAGAGGAGAGCCACTGGACTAGAGCAGGTTCTGACCAGATCACCTAGAGGAGAGCCACTGGACTAGAGCAGGTTCTGACCAGATCATCTAGAGGAGAGCCACTGGACTAGAGCAGGTTCTGACCAGATCATCTAGAGGAGAGCCACTGGACTAGAGCAGGTTCTGACCAGATCATCTAGAGGAGAGCCACTGGACTAGAGCAGGTTCTGACCAGATCATCTAGAGGAGAGCCACTGGACTAGAGCAGGTTCTGACCAGATCATCTAGAGGAGAGCCACTGGACCAGAGCAGGTTCTGACCAGATCATCTAGAGGAGAGCCACTGGACTAGAGCAGGTTCTGACCAGATCATCTAGAGGAGAGCCACTGGACCAGAGCAGGTTCTGACCAGATCATCTAGAGGAGAGCCACTGGACTAGAGCAGGTTCTGACCAGATCATCTAGAGGAGAGCCACTAAACCAGAGCAGCTCTGACCAGATCATCTAGAGGAGAGCCACTGGACTAGAGCAGGTTCTGACCAGATCATCTAGAGGAGAGCCACTGGACTAGAGCAGGTTCTGACCAGATCATCTAGAGGAGAGCCACTGGACTAGAGCAGCTCTGACCAGATCATCTAGAGGAGAGCCACTGGACCAGAGCAGCTCTGACCAGATCATCTAGAGGAGAGCCACTGGACTAGAGCAGCTCTGACCAGATCATCTAGAGGAGAGCCACTGGACCAGAGCAGCTCTGACCAGATCATCTAGAGGAGAGCCACTGGACTAGAGCAGGTTCTGACCAGATCATCTAGAGGTGAGCCACTGGACTAGAGCAGCTCTGACCAGATCATCTAGAGGAGAGCCACTGGACTAGAGCAGGTTCTGACCAGATCATCTAGAGGAGAGCCACTGGACCAGAGCAGGTTCTGACCAGATCATCTAGAGGAGAGCCACTGGACTAGAGCAGCTCTGACCAGATCATCTAGAGGAGAGCCACTGGACCAGAGCAGCTCTGACCAGATCATCTAGAGGAGAGCCACTGGACCAGAGCAGGTTCTGACCAGATCATCTAGAGGAGAGCCACTGGACCAGAGCAGCTCTGACCAGATCATCTAGAGGAGAGCCACTGGACTAGAGCAGGTTCTGACCAGATCATCTAGAGGAGAGCCACTGGACCAGAGCAGGTTCTGACCAGATCATCTAGAGGAGAGCCACTGGACCAGAGCAGGTTCTGACCAGATCATCTAGAGGAAAGCCACTGGACTAGAGCAGGTTCTGACCAGATCATCTAGAGGAGAGCCACTGGACTAGAGCAGGTTCTGACCAGATCATCTAGAGGAGAGCCACTGGACTAGAGCAGGTTCTGACCAGATCATCTAGAGGAGAGCCACTGGACTAGAGCAGGTTCTGACCAGATCATCTAGAGCAGAGCCACTGGACCAGAGCAGGTTCTGACCAGATCATCTAGAGGAGAGCCACTGGACTAGAGCAGGTTCTGACCAGATCATCTAGAGGAGAGCCACTGGACTAGAGCAGGTTCTGACCAGATCATCTAGAGGAGAGCCACTGGACTAGAGCAGGTTCTGACCAGATCATCTAGAGGAGAGCCACTGGACTAGAGCAGGTTCTGACCAGATCACCTAGAGGAGAGCCACTGGACCAGAGCAGCTCTGACCAGATCATCTAGAGGAGAGCCACTGGACTAGAGCAGGTTCTGACCAGATCATCTAGAGGAGAGCCACTGGACTAGAGCAGGTTCTGACCAGATCATCTAGAGGAGAGCCACTGGACTAGAGCAGGTTCTGACCAGATCATCTAGAGCAGAGCCACTGGACCAGAGCAGGTTCTGACCAGATCATCTAGAGGAGAGCCACTGGACTAGAGCAGGTTCTGACCAGATCATCTAGAGGAGAGCCACTGGACTAGAGCAGGTTCTGACCAGATCATCTAGAGGAGAGCCACTGGACCAGAGCAGGTTCTGACCAGATCATCTAGAGGAGAGCCACTGGACTAGAGCAGGTTCTGACCAGATCATCTAGAGGAGAGCCACTGGACTAGAGCAGGTTCTGACCAGATCATCTAGAGGAGAGCCACTGGACTAGAGCAGGTTCTGAC
Source organism: Notolepis coatsorum (assembly GCF_963971535.1). Classification (NCBI taxonomy): domain Eukaryota; kingdom Metazoa; phylum Chordata; class Actinopteri; order Aulopiformes; family Paralepididae; genus Notolepis; species Notolepis coatsorum. The sequence continues at coordinate 31,175,986 of NC_140170.1, forward strand.
CAGATCATCTAGAGGAGAGCCACTGGACCAGAGCAGCTCTGACCAGATCATCTAGAGGAGAGCCACTGGACTAGAGCAGCTCTGACCAGATCATCTAGAGGAGAGCCACTGGACTAGAGCAGGTTCTGACCAGATCATCTAGAGGAGAGCCACTGGACTAGAGCAGGTTCTGACCAGATCATCTAGAGGAGAGCCACTGAACTAGAGCAGGTAATGACCAGATCATCTAGAGGAGAGCCACTGGACTAGAGCAGGTTCTGACCAGATCATCTAGAGGAGAGCCACTGGACCAGAGCAGGTTCTGACCAGATCATCTAGAGGAGAGCCACTGGACCAGAGCAGGTTCTGACCAGATCATCTAGAGGAGAGCCACTGGACTAGAGCAGGTTCTGACCAGATCATCTAGAGGAGAGCCACTGGACTAGAGCAGGTTCTGACCAGATCATCTAGAGGAGAGCCACTGGACTAGAGCAGGTTCTGACCAGATCATCTAGAGGAGAGCCACTGGACCAGAGCAGGTTCTGACCAGATCATCTAGAGGAGAGCCACTGGACTAGAGCAGGTTCTGACCAGATCATCTAGAGGAGAGCCACTGGACTAGAGCAGGTTCTGACCAGATCATCTAGTGGAGAGCCACTGGACTAGAGCATGTTCTGACCAGATCATCTAGAGGAGAGCCACTGGACTAGAGCAGGTTCTGACCAGATCATCTAGAGGAGAGCCACTGGACTAGAGCAGGTTCTGACCAGATCACCTAGAGGAGAGCCACTGGACTAGAGCAGGTTCTGACCAGATCATCTAGTGGAGAGCCACTGGACTAGAGCAGGTTCTGACCAGATCATCTAGAGGAGAGCCACTGGACTAGAGCAGGTTCTGACCAGATCATCTAGAGGAGAGCCACTGGACTAGAGCAGGTTCTGACCAGATCATCTAGAGGAGAGCCACTGGACTAGAGCAGGTTCTGACCAGATCATCTAGAGGAGAGCCACTGGACTAGAGCAGCTCTGACCAGATCATCTAGTGGAGAGCCACTGGACTAGAGCAGGTTCTGACCAGATCATCTAGAGGGGACTAGAGCAGGTTCTGACCAGATCATCTAGAGGAGAGCCACTGGAATAGAGCAGGTTCTGACCAGATCATCTAGAGGAGAGCCACTGGACTAGACCAGGTTCTGACCAGATCATCTAGAGGAGAACCACTGGACCAGAGCAGGTTCTGACCAGATCATCTAGTGGAGAGCCACTGGACTAGAGCAGGTTCTGACCAGATCATCTAGAGGAGAGCCACTGGACTAGAGCAGGTTCTGACCAGATCATCTAGAGGAGAGCCACTGGACCAGAGCAGGTTCTGACCAGATCATCTAGAGGAGAGCCACTGGACTAGAGCAGGTTCTGACCAGATCATCTAGTGGAGAGCCACTGGACCAGAGCAGCTCTGACCAGATCATCTAGAGGAGAGCCACTGGACCAGAGCAGCTCTGACCAGATCATCTAGAGGAGAACCACTGGACCAGAGCAGGTTCTGACCAGATCATCTAGAGGAGAGCCACTGGACTAGAGCAGGTTCTGACCAGATCATCTAGAGGAGAGCCACTGGACTAGAGCAGGTTCTGACCAGATCATCTAGAGGAGAGCCACTGGACCAGAGCAGGTTCTGACCAGATCATCTAGAGGAGAGCCACTGGACTAGAGCAGGTTCTGACCAGATCATCTAGAGGAGAGCCACTGGACTAGAGCAGGTTCTGACCAGATCATCTAGAGGAGAGCCACTGGACCAGAGCAGCTCTGACCAGATCATCTAGAGGAGAGCCACTGGACCAGAGCAGCTCTGACCAGATCATCTAGAGGAGAGCCACTGGACTAGAGCAGGTTCTGACCAGATCATCTAGAGGAGAGCCACTGGACTAGAGCAGGTTCTGACCAGATCATCTAGAGGAGAGCCACTGGACTAGAGCAGCTCTGACCAGATCATCTAGAGGAGAGCCACTGGACTAGAGCAGGTTCTGACCAGATCATCTAGAGGAGAGCCACTGGACTAGAGCAGGTTCTGACCAGATCATCTAGAGGAGAGCCACTGGACTAGAGCAGGTAATGACCAGATCATCTAGAGGAGAGCCACTGGACTAGAGCAGGTTCTGACCAGATCATCTAGAGGAGAGCCACTGGACCAGAGCAGGTTCTGACCAGATCATCTAGAGGAGAGCCACTGGACCAGAGCAGGTTCTGACCAGATCATCTAGAGGAGAGCCACTGGACTAGAGCAGGTTCTGACCAGATCATCTAGAGGAGAGCCACTGGACTAGAGCAGGTTCTGACCAGATCATCTAGAGGAGAGCCACTGGACTAGAGCAGGTTCTGACCAGATCATCTAGAGGAGAGCCACTGGACCAGAGCAGGTTCTGACCAGATCATCTAGAGGAGAGCCACTGGACTAGAGCAGGTTCTGACCAGATCATCTAGAGGAGAGCCACTGGACTAGAGCAGGTTCTGACCAGATCATCTAGTGGAGAGCCACTGGACTAGAGCAGGTTCTGACCAGATCATCTAGAGGAGAGCCACTGGACCAGAGCAGCTCTGACCAGATCATCTAGAGGAGAACCACTGGACCAGAGCAGGTTCTGACCAGATCATCTAGTGGAGAGCCACTGGACTAGAGCAGGTTCTGACCAGATCATCTAGAGGAGAGCCACTGGACTAGAGCAGGTTCTGACCAGATCATCTAGAGGAGAGCCACTGGACTAGAGCAGCTCTGACCAGATCATCTAGAGGAGAGCCACTGGACTAGAGCAGCTCTGACCAGATCATCTAGAGGAGAGCCACTGGACTAGAGCAGGTTCTGACCAGATCATCTAGTGGAGAGCCACTGGACCAGAGCAGCTCTGACCAGATCATCTAGAGGAGAGCCACTGGACCAGAGCAGCTCTGACCAGATCATCTAGAGGAGAACCACTGGACCAGAGCAGGTTCTGACCAGATCATCTAGAGGAGAGCCACTGGACTAGAGCAGGTTCTGACCAGATCATCTAGAGGAGAGCCACTGGACTAGAGCAGGTTCTGACCAGATCATCTAGAGGAGAGCCACTGGACCAGAGCAGGTTCTGACCAGATCATCTAGAGGAGAGCCACTGGACTAGAGCAGGTTCTGACCAGATCATCTAGAGGAGAGCCACTGGACTAGAGCAGGTTCTGACCAGATCATCTAGAGGAGAGCCACTGGACTAGAGCAGGTTCTGACCAGATCATCTAGAGGAGAGCCACTGGACCAGAGCAGCTCTGACCAGATCATCTAGAGGAGAGCCACTGGACTAGAGCAGGTTCTGACCAGATCATCTAGAGGAGAGCCACTGGACTAGAGCAGGTTCTGACCAGATCATCTAGTGGAGAGCCAGTGGACTAGAGCAGGTTCTGACCAGATCATCTAGAGGAGAGCCACTGGACTAGAGCAGGTTCTGACCAGATCATCTAGAGGAGAGCCACTGGACTAGAGCAGGTTCTGACCAGATCACCTAGAGGAGAGCCACTGGACTAGAGCAGGTAATGACCAGATCATCTAGATGAGAGCCACTGGACTAGAGCAGGTTCTGACCAGATCATCTAGAGGAGAGCCACTGGACCAGAGCAGGTTCTGACCAGATCATCTAGAGGAGAGCCACTGGACCAGAGCAGGTTCTGACCAGATCATCTAGAGGAGAGCCACTGGACTAGAGCAGGTTCTGACCAGATCATCTAGAGGAGAGCCACTGGACTAGAGCAGGTTCTGACCAGATCATCTAGAGGAGAGCCACTGGACTAGAGCAGGTTCTGACCAGATCATCTAGAGGAGAGCCACTGGACCAGAGCAGGTTCTGACCAGATCATCTAGAGGAGAGCCACTGGACTAGAGCAGGTTCTGACCAGATCATCTAGAGGAGAGCCACTGGACTAGAGCAGGTTCTGACCAGATCATCTAGTGGAGAGCCACTGGACTAGAGCAGGTTCTGACCAGATCATCTAGAGGAGAGCCACTGGACTAGAGCAGGTTCTGACCAGATCATCTAGAGGAGAGCCACTGGACTAGAGCAGGTTCTGACCAGATCACCTAGAGGAGAGCCACTGGACTAGAGCAGGTTCTGACCAGATCATCTAGTGGAGAGCCACTGGACTAGAGCAGGTTCTGACCAGATCATCTAGAGGAGAGCCACTGGACTAGAGCAGGTTCTGACCAGATCATCTAGAGGAGAGCCACTGGACTAGAGCAGGTTCTGACCAGATCATCTAGAGGAGAGCCACTGGACTAGAGCAGGTTCTGACCAGATCATCTAGAGGAGAGCCACTGGACTAGAGCAGGTTCTGACCAGATCATCTAGAGGAGAGCCACTGGACCAGAGCAGCTCTGACCAGATCATCTAGAGGAGAGCCACTGGACTAGAGCAGGTTCTGACCAGATCATCTAGAGGAGAGCCACTGGACCAGAGCAGGTTCTGACCAGATCATCTAGAGGAAAGCCACTGGACTAGAGCAGCTCTGACCAGATCATCTAGAGGAGAGCCACTGGACCAGAGCAGGTTCTGACCAGATCATCTAGAGGAGAGCCACTGGACTAGAGCAGGTTCTGACCAGATCATCTAGAGGAGAGCCACTGGACTAGAGCAGGTTCTGACCAGATCATCTAGAGGAGAGCCACTGGACCAGAGCAGCTCTGACCAGATCATCTAGAGGAGAACCACTGGACCAGAGCAGGTTCTGACCAGATCATCTAGTGGAGAGCCACTGGACTAGAGCAGGTTCTGACCAGATCATCTAGAGGAGAGCCACTGGACTAGAGCAGCTCTGACCAGATCATCTAGAGGAGAGCCACTGGACTAGAGCAGCTCTGACCAGATCATCTAGAGGAGAGCCACTGGACTAGAGCAGGTTCTGACCAGATCATCTAGTGGAGAGCCACTGGACCAGAGCAGCTCTGACCAGATCATCTAGAGGAGAGCCACTGGACTAGAGCAGGTTCTGACCAGATCATCTAGAGGAGAGCCACTGGACTAGAGCAGGTTCTGACCAGATCATCTAGAGGAGAGCCACTGGACTAGAGCAGGTTCTGACCAGATCATCTAGAGGAGAGCCACTGGACTAGAGCAGGTTCTGACCAGATCATCTAGAGGAGAGCCACTGGACTAGAGCAGGTTCTGACCAGATCATCTAGAGGAGAGCCACTGGACTAGAGCAGGTTCTGACCAGATCATCTAGAGGAGAGCCACTGGACTAGAGCAGGTTCTGACCAGATCATCTAGTGGAGAGCCACTGGACTAGAGCAGCTCTGACCAGATCATCTAGAGGAGAGCCACTGGACTAGAGCAGGTTCTGACCAGATCATCTAGAGGAGAGCCACAGGACCAGAGCAGGTTCTGACCAGATCATCTAGAGGAGAGCCACTGGACTAGAGCAGCTCTGACCAGATCATCTACAGGAGAGCCACTGGACTAGAGCAGCTCTGACCAGATCATCTAGAGGAGAGCCACTGGACCAGAGCAGGTTCTGACCAGATCATCTAGAGGAGAGCCACAGGACCAGAGCAGGTTCTGACCAGATCATCTAGAGGAGAGCCACTGGACTAGAGCAGGTAATGACCAGATAATCTAGAGGAGAGCCACTGGACTAGAGCAGGTTCTGACCAGATCATCTAGAGGAGAGCCACTGGACTAAAGCAGGTAATGACCAGATCATCTAGAGGAGAGCCACTGGACTAGAGCAGGTTCTGACCAGATCATCTAGAGGAGAGCCACTGGACTAGAGCAGGTTCTGACCAGATCATCTAATCGCTGAATGAAGGTGAATCTGGGGATGTGTTTGGTCCACAGGATCTCCATACTGAAGGCAGCGCTGTCAACAGATTCTCAACAGGTGAGATCATCAGAATCAGATCAGAATCAGAAAGGTCTTTATTCAAAATCAAATCAAATGTATTTGTAAGGTTAATGTCCCCATGGGCCGGACACGTCTTCTGTAAACAAGTCAAGAAGAAACATTACAATAAATCAAGAACAAAACAAAAAATAGACCATGAAATCCAAAATGAAATGTAAAATAAATAAATGCAACACTCCCAGTGTGGTAGTGAAAGGGTTAACCGTCTGTGGTGTGGTAGTGAAAGGTTAACCGTCTGTAGTGTGGTAGTGAAAGGGTTAACCTTATGTAGTGTGGTAGTGAAAGGGTTAACCTTCTGTAGGTTGGTAGTGAAAGGTTAACCTTCTGTAGTGTGGTAGTGAAAGGTTAACCGTCTGTAGTGTGGTAGTGAAAGGTTAACCTTCTGTAGTGTGGTAGTGAAAGGTTAACCGTCTGTAGTGTGGTAGTGAAAGGTTAACCTTCTGTAGTGTGGTAGTGAAAGGGTTAACCTTCTGTAGTGTGGTAGTGAAAGGGTTAACCATCTGTAGTGTGGTAGTGCAAGGTTAACTGTCTGTAGTGTGGTAGTGAAAGGTTAACCGTCTGTAGTGTGGTAGTGAAAGGTTAACCTTCTGTAGTGTGGTAGTGAAAGGTTAACCGTCTGTAGTGTGGTAGTGAAAGGTTAACCTTCTGTAGTGTGGTAGTGAAAGGGTTAACCTTCTGTAGTGTGGTAGTGAAAGGTTAACCGTCTGTAGTGTGATAGTGAAAGGTTAACCTTCTGTAGTGTGGTAGTGAAAGGTTAACCGTCTGTAGTGTGGTAGTGAAAGGTTAACGTTAGGTTATGGCTATAACCAAGTTCTGTTAGTTAGGGGTGACGCTTGGCATCACTACTGCACTCCCTCGCGTACGTGCACGCGTACTGAATAAAATTCCACAAAATATACCTTTAATACCAGTATTAGTCTGACCACACCCCTCATCAGCTTACCTTCATAAGCAGGTGTGTGGTCACCTGCTCTCCTCCTACCCAAGCTTTCACCACAAGGTGAGGTCAAGGGCTGCAGCGGCCGTCTGATGCCAAGCGTCACCCCTAACTAACAGAACTTGGTTATAGCCATAACCTAACGTTCTGTTCCGTTAGGGGCTCTGCTTGACATCACTACTGCACAAAGGGAGGCCAAGCGGAGCCGCTGGCTGACAAATACACCCCGCTGACAGCCCCCCACAACCATCAGAACAGGGAGGGCCGAGCCCCCCCGACCCCCCCTAATGGAGGGCATCCCCCCTATTAGGGGCTTCACGGGAGGGCGACGGACCCGACCGTGCGAAGAGGCACTCAAGCAACCCAACGCACAGGGTGAGCAGACCGTGGCTTGACCCCACGACTACACCCACGCACAACCCGCATGCCACCCGGGAACGAACGTAGGAAACAACCTCGTCACCGCCCCCAGAATCACGGGATCAAGGGCAAACCCAACCCCGTGGCAAGGCCGTAGCAGCGGAGCGCGAAGGAAGACCCAGACCCACCAAAAGGACTGGACTCCCTGGAATGGGGGCCCGGAGAAGTCCATGATGCCAGCATCAAGACCCCACCAGGTGGGCACCTAGTGACCCCGCCCCCCACATCGCCAGCGTATTCGGACAAAGGCCCCTCAGCCGAGCGGGCCCTGTCCTCCCCAACAGCACACCGCCTGGAACACAGGCCCTGCAACAGGCAGACAGCATGGTCATAACACACAAGAGTTAACCAACGGAAGCAGGCAGTGCACCGGGGAAAAAGACCAGGCAACAGGCTGTCAACCCAAGCCTGGAAACTGCGGACGAGGCAGGCGCCAGAAAGGACAGCTGAAAACAGCCACCCCGGCGGAAGGGGCGTATGCTGGCGTTGTCGCATAACCAAGCCTTTAAACAGCATGTCAGAAGTGGGATCCTTAGACCACTCGGCCCCTGACAGCTGCCCACAGAAAAAGCCCATACGATCGGCAGACGTCATGAACGTGCAGGGGCACCCTCAACCGGAGAACCGGGAGTTGACACTGCAGCAACACACCAGAGAACCAACCACCCAGGCATTACCCCATGCAATGGTTGGTCCCATAACCCCTAAGGAAAGAAACCCCAAAACACACCTGCGGCACCGCCGCAGCCCGCGTTCCGGTTTCCAACAGGGCTATCCCGGGCCTACGGGTCAACGAGCATTACCCCGGACCGGGCCCGGTGATACGGGGGGCACAGGGTCCCCCGAGGAGGTTAAAACCACCCCAACAGGCCCCTCAGCGCCAAGCGCAAGAGAAGAGCGTAAAAATGGAAGACCAGCCCCAGCACCACGCACTCGGTATTCCCAGGAGGTCACCCAACCAAGTACCAACCAAGACCAACCCGCACAGCGGTCGAGATCCGACGAGATCGGGCGCGTACAGGTCGGCACGGCCGTAAGCCATTACGACAGTGCAGAATACAACGCACCTAACAAGGGTCCCATAACGCTCAACCCTGTGACACCCGGACCGACCTAGCATTTTTCCCCCTGAAAAAACCCCAAGTCCCTCAGGGTACCAGAACAGCAGATCTGCATCCCCAGCGGACAACGGGTGCAACTGATCTGGACCAGCGCGACCAGAACCAGTCCCGTGCCCTAATCACGCCGACCTGCCAACCCCAGGAGAAGGGGCAGATATGCGTGTTGATCCCAACATAAAAAAGAAGGCGCCACCCAGACGTGTCGGTATGAACCGCGCCCGTTGGCCCACCCCTAGGGCGTGAGACCCTTCCCCATATGTCCAGACCCATTCCGTCATCATCCCCTGACATGAACGGGAACCCATCGACAACCACACAGGGTGTCGGAAGAGGAAAAACCCCCATCCCAATTGCTCCATAAAAACGCTGTTTCACCCAAGCAATCAAGGCGCGCTAGTCAGCCAATGGCCCAAAAAGCACATCCTGAGCTAGCACTATGTGTGCGTTTGGACATACCCACATCAACAATAGGCCGTTTAGACCACCATATTGAATCCCCAAGACGCCCAGGGAAACGACAAGAGGGGCGAGATGCAATCAACTCCATGAATGAATGAATGAAAAAATGTACCCAACAGACTGCAGAAAGGGTACAACCCAGTACGGCAATACACACAATAGGTTAAGGGGAGGCAGACCTGAGAAAGACGTTAGTCTTGTTTCCATCAGGGACCCTCATTTCCAATCCATCAAGACACATTCAACTCTTTATAAAAAATAAAGAAAAGGCATCACCCGTATGACCCAACTGCACAGCTGGGAGTAAAAACCCTGTGTTTCACATGATTTCAATCCAGTCACTCCTTTTAATCAGAGTGTAAGACCAGACCCTCCCAGAAACACCTTCCCACATGAGACTATGGTCAAGAAAAAGATATGTAAACTGTGAGACACGTGACCAATTGACTCAAGTTTGACACATAAACCGGGCGCAGCAGGACTGTGAGCCCTGCGCCCAACCTCGACATCTTTAAGACACCAGCTCATGGAAGGCGTCGCCATAGCAACAACGCTACAACGGGCGGGGAAAACCTACCGGATCCTGTCATGTAACAGGAGTCGGTAGAATACCCCTTCCCCCCCCCCCAAGCACTGGCCTGGCCCTGACTGGCTCAGCAGAAGAGATCAAAAATCCCCTAAACCAATCAAGTGGGAAAGGAGGGGTTTATCCGACACCCCCTCCCGAAAACACACCCTTTATCCCTACACACAGAAAAACAACCGTAGCCATCTTGAAAAACCTCCGGTAGAAAGCAAAGCATAGCGAAGCTAATACAATGCCCGCTACCCACAAAAAGTGTAAAAGGTTTTACAACAAAACACAAGTCGCCTGTGCATGAATCCTATACCCGTTGCCTATGTCATACATAGGAAAAAACGCTGAACGAGAGTAAACGGCTAGGCCGTGAAATGTGTGCGTACGAGTATTACTGCAACTAACAACACAGCATTGTGAAAACACATATACTTAGTTAAAGCAATGGAATAACACCAGTTCTAACTGCATGTGGAGCATCAAGCTAAATAGAACCTATTACCGAGTGTACGTTGCAGACCTTGCTTAACCTCGTAACACAACACAACTCACCCCACAACGTAAAAAAGGGCAGATTCATATATACACAACCCCACCATATGATTTGTTTGAAGAAACACACAGTTTGTTCGGCCAAAACACAGTCCCCCTCCATCGGGGAACTTTTTTTATTTAATAACTAAATAGTGTCAAGGCACAAAATCATAGAGGGGCCGGGGAGGGTGTAGGAGAGGGGACACAGAGGGGAAAAAGTCACTCCTAACGGCGTCTGCCACCTCGCGCCGCTCGAGTCTTGCCACCCCGGGGAGCCCCGGAGGGACGGTAGGTTACAGTCTGCTGGACACGACGTTCCCTACCGTCTCCTCCGGTCTGGGATGGGCCGGCGGTGGCAGAAGCGCCGTTTCGTCCCCTGGCCCTCTTGGCAGGGCCAGCAGCGGCGGCGGAGGCAGTGGTAGCGGCGACGGAGACAGCTCGACGTCGCGGAAGCCTTCTGCCTCCACCGGCAAGAACGGGAGGCGGAAAATGGGGTTGGAGGATGGATCTCTCCTCTGCCATCTCTCTGCATGTTGAGGTCATCAACCGCAGGGCCTTCCCGAACAGGCCAGCGTCGGAGAGGGCGGCCGTCAGAAGAGGAGCTCTATTCTTCTCTGGCATACGGGCCTGCTCCAGCCAAAGGTGAGGCTGGCCCAGGGTGGCCAGGGCGCGCACTTTCCCCATGGCTATGGCCAGCACCTGGGAAAGATGCAGGACAGCTCCCGCAGCCTGGGTGATCTGATCGCAGTTCACCTCGGTCAGATCCGTGCCGCCCGTCATTATCCCTGATACAAATCTAGCCAGGTGGGCGATGTTAGACGCCGCAGCCAGCGATTGTGTACCAGCGATAAATGACTGGTCACCCCAATAAGCCAATCGCCTAGCCGATTTCCCCTGGAGGACCGGCTTGCATAGTGGTTCCCACACCATATCCGGACAGAGGAGCGCGGCCATCGGACTGTCAAGCCGAGGCACGCCCTCCCCCATACCTTTGACCAACCCTGCTACCCGCGTAACTGGTACGTAGGTAGGAGTTAGTCCCATGATGTTGGTCACCGCCTGACCCCGACGAACATAGGCCCCCATCGATGGGAAAAATGGGTAGACAACGTCCACCCCTCTCACTGGGGGACGCTGCCAGGGATGGCCTATGAGGTCATCAGGGACAGGTGCAGGCAATGGCAGCGGCAGCGGCACACCGTTTGCGGTGGCGGCTACCGCCATGAGCTCGGGAAACAAGGCCCGCAGTTCCCCCTGCGAACCTTCCTCCACCGACCCCGCATCCCTCACATACAGCAGGCTGCGACTGGTCAAGGAGCCACAATCCGATGTGGCCGACAGTAGGGCATCCTGCCGATGAGGCCAAGGTGGTTCCTCGACATCCTCGAACAGGGCGCCCCATGGAGCCATTTCCCCCCCCTCCGGGGTCTCCTGAGGAGGGATACTCTCCTCCACGGGGCCCTCATACAAAAATCCGTCCGCCTCGTCCATGAAGTCCTCAGTCTCCATCGGAAATCCCGAGCCGGACGCATCTTCGCTGGTCTCCAGCAGCTCCCCAAACCCAGGCCGTTCGCGTCTGCACGCCACCATCTTGCGACGCGAGCGAGCAGACGCGAAAAGTTTGCGTCGCAAATCCTCTGGCTCCAAAACAACCCCCCGTTCACCAACGGGCGATTCCCCAGAACCAGAGGAACCAGAGTCGAGATCAGGCCATCGCCGGAGCGACGGCACCGAACCCTCGGCTCTTCGGTGAGGAAAACTATCCACCGGCAGTCTCCCGGGCTGGGTCGGCAACCACGAGAGTGGCAACAGCCCAGCACCGAGGCGCACGACGGAGGCGGGAATGGAGAACCGGTGGTGAAGAGTAGGTCTAGCGGGTCTACTCTCCGCGGAATACATTATGACCCAACCTTTTCTTGTACAACAGATGTGAGAGAAGAAAAGATTAAGCACAATGTAAACCAGTCACAACTCTTTTCAACTAACAACACGTCAAGTGGGGTACTACCGAGGCACTTCCTTGTGGTGAAAGCGAGAAGGAGGAGAGCAGGTGACCACACACCTGCTTATGAAGGTAAGCTGATGAGGGGTGTGGTCAGACTAATACTGGTATTAAAGGTATATTTTGTGGAATTTTATTCAGTACGCGTGCACGTACGCGAGGGAGTGCAGTAGTGATGCCAAGCAGAGCCCCTAACGGAACAGAACTGTCTGTAGTGTGGTAGTGAAAGGGTTAACCGTCTGTAGTGTGGTAGTGAAAGGGTTAACCTTCTGTAATGTGGTAGTGAAAGGGTTAACCGTCTGTAGTGTGGTAGTGAAAGGTTAACCGTCTGTAGTGTGGTAGTGAAAGGTTAACCGTCTGTGGTGTGGTAGTGAAAGGGTTAACCGTCTGTAGTGTGGTAGTGAAAGGTTAACCTTCTGTAGTGTGGTAGTGAAAGGGTTAACCTTCTGTAGTGTGGTAGTGAAAGGTTAACCTTCTGTAGTGTGGTAGTGAAAGGTTAACCTTCTGTAGTGTGGTAGTGAAAGGGTTAACCTTCTGTAGTGTGGTAGTGAAAGGTTAACCTTCTGTAGTGTTGTAGTGAAAGGGTTAACCTGTAGTGTGGTAGTGAAAGGTTAACCTTCTGTAGTGTGGTAGTGAAAGGTTAACCGTCTGTAGTGTGGTAGTGAAATGTTAACCGTCTGTAGTGTGGTAGTGAAAGGGTTAACCTTCTGTAGTGTGGTCGTGAAAGGTTAACCATCTGTAGTGTGATAGTGAAAGGTTAACCTTCTGTAGTGTGGTAGTGAAAGGGTTAACGTAAAGTTATGTATATAACCAAGTTCTATGAATACTGGTGACGCTCAGCGTCATTCTGCACTAACCTCACTTCGTGCCTAGCACTGAATAAAAAACTCCACAATGTACCTTCACATACCGACATCCGTCTGGCCACACCCCTATCCGCTTACCTTCATAAGCAGGTGTGTGGTCACCTACTCGCCTCCTTCCCAAACTTTCACCACAAGGCGAGATCAAGGGCCGCAGTGGCGTCCTGACGCTGAGCGTCACCAGTATTCATAGAACTTGGTTATATACATAACCTTACGTTCTATTTCATTCTGGCTTCCGCTCAGCATCATTCTGCACAAGAGGAGCTGAGCGGAAGCCAGAAGTTCGACAAATGTACCCCGCTGAGGCCCCCCACAACCATCAGACCGGAGAGGACCGAGCCCCCCCGACCCTCCCTAATGGAGGGATACCCTCCCTATTGGAGGACGGGAGGGAGACGGATCCGACCGTGCGAAGAGGAACTCGAGCAACTCAACGCACAGGGTGAGCAGACCGTGGCTTGACCCCATGACTACGCACACGCGCAACCCGCATGCCACCAGGGAACGAACGGAAGGAACAACCCTCGTTACTGCCCCCAAAAATCACGGAGTCAAGAGCAAACTCAACCCTGTGGCAAGGCCGTAGCAGCGGAGCGCGAAGGAAGACCCAGACCCCCTGAAGGGACTGGACACCCTGGAAAAAAGGGGGCCCGGAGAGGTCAATGACGCCAGGCATCAAGACCTCACCAGGCGGTCACTTAGTGACACCGCCCCCCACATCGCCAGCGTATTCGGACAGGGCCCCTCCAAGAGCGGGCCCTCCCCCCCAGTAGTACGCCTCCTGGCACACTGACCCTGCAACACAGGCAGTCAGCATGGCCATAACTTTGAAGCACTCAAAAGGTTAACCATAACCATGTGGCGGCACGGTGGTGTAGTGGTTAACACTGTCGCCTCACAGCAAGAAGGTCCAGGGTTCGAATCCCGCTTGGGGACCAGGTTTCCATGATGCCAGTTACCCAGGTGGGGTATCTCCCAGGCCTTTCTGTGTGGAGTTTGCATGTTCTCCCCGTGCTCGCAAGGGTTTCCCCCCCCGATAAGATAAACCCAATGGAAAAACATGCACAACAACAAGATCGCTAACGCTGTGGCGTCCTTGACGAAGACGGACAGGAGCACTTGGATTGGTCCCCTGGCGCGGCTCACGTGGCGCCTGTCTGCTCCCGGCTGCCCTTGGGGGGGAAGGACGACGGGATGGGTTAATCGCAGATACGCATTGTATGCATGGTTCGCATGTGTGCCAAATGGTGACCTCGGAGCAGGTCCTAAATTATTATTATTATTATTATAACGGAAGCAGGCAGCGCACCGGGGAAACCAGGCAGCAGGCTGTAGACCCGAGCCTGGAGCACTGCGGACGAGACAGGCGCCAAAGGGGTCAACTGAAACAGCACCCCGGCGGAAGGGGCGTATGCTGGCATTGTTGCGCACCATGACAAAGCCTCCATCAAAGAAAAAACACCCAGAGGGGTCGAGGCAGAGAAGGCTGACACGATTGGCAGACGTCATGAACGTGCAGGGGCACACTCAACCGGGTAACCCGGGAGTTGACTCTGCTCCAACAAACCAGGGAATCAACCACCCTCTTGGTACCACATACGGTGGTTGTTCCTATAACCCCTCAAGAAAAAACTCCAAAACACACCTGCGGGTATACACCAGCTATACCGCAGTACAAGTGTTTCAGTTTCCAAAAAGGGTTATCCCAGGCCTACGGTTTCAACGAAACATTACTTCGGACCGGGCCCGGCGGCTCGGGAAGCACACAGGGTTACCAGAGGAGGTCCAGAAGACCACCCCAACAGCCCCCTCTTCGCCATGCGTGAGAGAGGAGCGAAAGAAAAAGGAGAACCAGCCCCTTTATGATAGTGTCAGGTACAACGTGTACCCAACAAAGGGTCTCCATAACGCCTAACCCTGTGACACCCGGGGTCATTTTTCCCCCCGAAAAAAGCACAAGTCCCTCAGGGTACCAGAACAGCAGATCTGCGTCCCCGGCGGGCAACGGGTTAACTGACCTGGACCAGTGCAACCAGAACCAGTCCCATGCCCTAACCACGCCGACATGCCCACTCCAGGAGAGGGGGTAGGTATGCGTGTCGGTCTAAAACATGAAAAGAGGGCGCCACCCAGACGGTCCCATTTGTACCGCGCTCAGTGGCCCACCCCAAGGGCGTGAGACCCCTCTACCTATGTCCTGATCTATTCCGTTAACATCCCCCAGATATGAACGAGAATCCGTCGATACCCAGTAACAGGCTCTCGGAAGAGGAAAAAATCCCCCATCCCAGTTGCCCTATAAAAACGCTGTTTTAATAACGAGCAACCAAGGCATACTAGCCTCCTGCATGATTCTTAACAGAAACACCCGAGCCAGCACTATGTACGCGTCGAGACCCAAACACATCAATGGATAGTCTAACCAGACACCAGACATTGGTCCTTCAAGTCGCCTGGGAGAACGACAAGAAGTTTGTCGTGCTTCATATTCTTCATTCTTTTTATTATTAAAAAGGAAAGAAACACCGACTGACATGAATCCCACGTGACGCGGCCGAGGGTAAATTTTTTTTACATTCTTACATCCCGCCACCCTCACCACAGAGGAGAGACGGGACTCCTCAGAGAGACTTCCCACGTGAGCCATAGATTGAAAAGTCACGGTAACATTGAGTCATGTGACCAACAGACTCAAGTTACACGTATATCGAGCGTAGTAGAACAGTAAGTTCCTACGCTCTGCCCCGACAACTTGACAACAGACCCTACATATGGGTCTAAAACTCACGGAAGCCGTCGTCCAATAGAAACGTGTTTAGTGACGTTTGCTATGACGGGGGGAAACCCAAGACTCAACCGCCTGTGATAGGTGCGGAGTCTGGGAACCCCCCCCTGCCTAACAGCTTGGCCCTGACCGAACGAAAAGAGAGTCCAATAAACCCCCTGACCAATCAGAAGAGGGAAGGAGGGGTTTATCCGGTACCCCCTCGCAAGCCCAACCCTTGCATACGACAACAACAAACAGCCATACGATACCTTAAGTAGCGAAATGCTAATGAACAGCGCAAGCTAATTCAATGCACGCTAGCCACAGACACATCTGTGAACAGGGTTTATAGCAAAGGGCAAGTTGTGTATGTGTGAACCCGACACCCGTATCCATGTTGTAAGACACAGAAAATCTGATAGAGAGAGAGAGCGGCTGAGCCGCGGTACTTTTTCATACGAGCATTACTGCAGACCAACACAATAGTGTTGCGGCTCAATATCACTGTTTAAGCAACAGAGCACACAACTAACCTCTACCTTTATGTGAAGATTCAGGTCGAGGCAGAAAAAACCTTTTTCAACCGAGTGTAGGCTGCAGGCCTTGCTTAAGCTCTAACATGAATGTAACGTCTAGCCCTCCTATCAAACCCATACTAGCGAAAGATTCACACGTTGCATCCCCATCATATGTTTGGTGAATAAACACACAGTTTGTAACAAAAAATACAGTCCCACTTTTTAGGAGGGACTCTTTATTTCTTTCAACAAAATTATATGTGGGCCGGGAAGGGAACAGGGGGGGACCATAGAGGGAAAAAGTTTATTCTTTTTTTAGTGACGCCTGCCACGAGCCGCTCGGGACTTGCCACCCCGTGGAGCCCCGGAGGGACGGTAAACGATCGGCGGCTGGTCATGACGATCCCTACCCTCACCTCCGGGCGTAGATGGGCCGGCTGCAGTGGCGGAGGCGCCCTCTCTCCTCCTGGCCATCTTCGCCGAAGGTCCAGCAGCGGCGGTGGTAGCAGTGGCGGCTACGGCGGCGGAACCTCGACGACGTGCCTGCCGTCTGACTCCACCAGCGACATCGGGCGGGGGGAAATGAGGCTGGAGCACGGAGCGCTCCTCCTGCATCTCCCTGCAGGTTGAGGTCATCAGCTGCAGTGCCGACCCGAATAGTCCAGCATCGGAGAGGGGTGCCGTCAGAAGTGGAGTCCTCTTCTTCTCCGGCACACGCGCCTGCTCCAGCCAAAGGTGGCGCTGGATTAGAGTGGCCAAGGCACGTACTTTCCCAGCGGCTATAGCCTGCGGCTGAATCAGATGCAGGATGGCTCCTGCCGCCTGGGCGAGCTGATCATGTTGTAAATCAGTCAGCTCCGTGCCGCCCGTCAGTATCCCGGACATGAATCTCGCCAGCTGCGCGATGTTAGAAGTGGCAGCCAGAGATTGCGTCGCGGAGATAAATGACTGGTCACTCCAAAAAGCCAACCGCCTCGCCGATTTCCCTTGGGGAACCGGCTTCCGTAACGGCTCCCACACCACCTCAGGACAAAGGAGCGCCGCCATCGGCCTATCAAGCCGAGGCACGCCCTCCTTCATGCCTTCTACCAAACCCACCACTCTTGTGACTTGCACGTAGGCGGGGGTAAGGCCCATGATGTGGGAGACCACCTGTCCCTGACGGACGTAGGCCTCCATTGAGGGGAAAAATGGACAGACAACGTCCACCCCTCTCACCGGGCGGCGTTGCCATAGATGACCTATGAGATTGTCAGGAATAGGAACAGGCAGTGGCTGCGGCAGCGGCACGCCGTTTGCGATTGCCGCTGCCGCCATGAGCTCGGGGAACAAAGCACGCAGTTCCCCCTGCATACTTTCCCCCACCGAGCTTGCGTCCCTCACATGCAGCAGACTACTGGTTAAGGAGCCACATTCTGATGTGGCTGATAGCAGGGCATCCCGCCGCCGAGTCGGAGGTTCTAACCCAACATCTGCGTACGAGGAATCCCAAGGAGACATCTCCCCCCTCCAGTGTTACCTGGACGGGCGGCGGACATGTCTCCACCGGGGCTTCGAACAAGAACCCGTCCGCTTCTACCATGTAGTCCTCTGATTCCATCGGCCATGGAGAATCAGACGCATCCTAATCCGGCTCCAGCAACTCACCAAAACCAGGCCGTTCGCGTCTGCAAGCCACCATCTTGCGACGGGAGCGAGCTGACGCAAAAAGTTTGCTTCTCAAATCCCCCGCAACCAAAGGCGCCGGCCGCCCAACAGCGGACGACTCCCCAGAGGCAGAGGAACCAGAGCCGGAACCAGGCCATCGCACAGGAGACGGCACTGGTGCACCAGCTCCTTGGAGAGGCAAACTATCCATCGGACGCCTACCGGGCGTGGCTGCCGACCACGAGAGAGGCCTCAACCCCGCTCCAAGACGTACGACAGAGGCGGCAATGGAGAACCGCTGGTGAAGGGTGACGTTGCGAGCGCGACCCTCCGAGGTAAACATTATGACTTCGCTTTTTTTTTTTAAATATATGAGAGAAGAAAAAAGCAAGAAAAAATGTAAACACGTATCAACTTTCTTCAACTAAACAACCTCGTCAAGTGTGGGTATCTACCGAAGGCACTTCCTTGTGGTGAAAGTGAAGAAGGAGGCGAGTAGGTGACCACACACCTGCTTATGAAGGTAAGCGGATAGGGGTGTGGCCAGACGGATGTCGGTATGTAAAGGTACATTGTGGAGTTTTTTATTCAGTGCTAGGCACGAAGTGAGGTTAGTGCAGAATGATGCTGAGCGGAAGCCAGAATGAAATAGAACCTTCTGTAGTGTGGTAGTGAAAGGGTTAACCATCTGTTCTGTGGTAGTGAAAGGTTAACCTTCTGTAGTGTGGTAGTGAAAGGTTAACTGTCTGTAGTGTGGTAGTGAAAGGGTTAACCATCTGTAGTGTGGTAGTGAAATGTTAACTGTCTGTAGTGTGGTAGTGAAAGGGTTAACCGTCTGTAGTGTGGTAGTGAAGGGTTAACCTTCTGTAGTGTGGTAGTGAAAGGTTAACCTTCTGTAGTGTGGTAGTGAAAGTGTTAACCTTCTGTAGTGTGGTAGTGAAAGGGTTAACCTTCTGTAGTGTGGTAGTGAAATGGTTAACCTCCTGTAGTGTGGTAGTGAAAGGTTAACCTTCTGTAGTGTGGTAGTGAAAGGTTAACCTTCTGTAGTGTGGTAGTGAAAGGTTAACCTGCTGTAGTGTGGTAGTGAAAGGTTAACCTTCTGTAGTGTGGTAGTGAAAAGGTTAACCTTCTGCAGTGTGGTAGTGAAAGGTTAACCGTCTGTAGTGTGGTAGTGAAAGGTTAACATTCTGTAGTGTGGTAGTGAAAGGTTAACCTCCTGTAGTGTGGTAGTGAAAGGGTTAACCGTCTGTAGTGTGGTAGTGAAAGGTTAACCTTCTGTAGTGTGGTAGTGAAAGGGTTAACCTCCTGTAGTGTGGTAGTGAACGGGTTAACCTTCTGTAGTGTGGTAGTGAACGGGTTAACCTCCTGTAGGTGGTAGTGAACGGGTTAACCTTCTGTAGTGTGGTAGTGAACGGGTTAACCTTCTGTAGTGTGGTAGTGAAAGGTTATCCTGCTGTAGTGTGGTAGTGAAAGGGTTAACCATCTGTAGTGTGGTAGTGAAAGGGTTAACCTCCTGTAGTGTGGTAGTGAAAGGGTTAACCTTCTGTAGTGTGGTAGTGAAAGATTAACCTGTTGTAGTGTGGTAGTGAAAGGGTTAACCGTCTGTAGTGTGGTAGTGAAAGGGTTAACCTCCTGTAGTGTGGTAGTGAAAGGGTTAACCTTCTGTAGTGTGGTAGTGAAAGGTTAACCTCCTGTAGTGTGGTAGTGAAAGGTTATCCTGCTGTAGTGTGGTAGTGAAAGGTTATCCTGCTGTAGTGTGGTAGTGAAAGGGTTAACCGTATGTAGTGTGGTAGTGAAAGGGTTAACCTCCTGTAGTGTGGTAGTGAAAGGGTTAACCTTCTGTAGTGTGGTAGTGAAAGATTAACCTGTTGTAGTGTGGTAGTGAAAGGGTTAACCGTCTGTAGTGTGGTAGTGAAAGGGTTAACCTCCTGTAGTGTGGTAGTGAAAGGGTTAACCTTCTGTAGTGTGGTAGTGAAAGGTTAACCTCCTGTAGTGTGGTAGTGAAAGGTTATCCTGCTGTAGTGTGGTAGTGAAAGGGTTAACCGTCTGTAGTGTGGTAGTGAAAGGGTTAACCTCCTGTAGCGTGGTAGTGAAAGGGTTAACCTTCTGCAGTGTGGTAGTGAAAGGTTAACCTTCTGTAGTGTGGTAGTGAAAGGTTAACCTTCTGCAGTGTGGTAGTGAAAGGTTAACCTTCTGCAGTGTGGTAGTGAAAGGTTAACCATCTGCAGTGTGGTAGTGAAAGGTTAACCTTCTGTATTGTGGTAGTGAAAGGTTAACCGTCTGTAGTGTGGTAGTGAAAGGTTAACCTTCTGTAGTGTGGTAGTGAAAGGTTAACCTCCTGTAGTGTGGTAGTGAAAGGGTTAACCGTCTGTAGTGTGGTAGTGAAAGGTTAACCTTCTGTAGTGTGGTAGTGAAAGGGTTAACCTCATGTAGTGTGGTAGTGAATGGGTTAACCTTCTGTAGTGTGGTAGTGAACGGGTTAACCTCCTGTAGGGTGGTAGTGAACGGGTTAACCTTCTGTAGTGTGGTAGTGAACGGGTTAACCTTCTGTAGTGTGGTAGTGAAAGGTTATCCTGCTGTAGTGTGGTAGTGAAAGGGTTAACCGTCTGTAGTGTGGTAGTGAAAGGGTTAACCTCCTGTAGTGTGGTAGTGAAAGGGTTAACCTTCTGTAGTGTGGTAGTGAAAGGTTAACCTGTTGTAGTGTGGTAGTGAAAGGGTTAACCGTATTTAGTGTGGTAGTGAAAGGGTTAACCTCCTGTAGTGTGGTAGTGAAAGGGTTAACCTTCTGTAGTGTGGTAGTGAAAGGTTAACCTCCTGTAGTGTGGTAGTGAAAGGTTATCCTGCTGTAGTGTGGTAGTGAAAGGGTTAACCGTCTGTAGTGTGGTAGTGAAAGGGTTAACCTCCTGTAGTGTGGTAGTGAAAGGGTTAACCGTCTGTAGTGTGGTAGTGAAAGGTTAACCTGCTGTAGTGTGGTAGTGAAAGGGTTAACCGTATGTAGTGTGGTAGTGAAAGGTTAACCTGCTGTAGTGTGGTAGTGAAAGGGTTAACCGTCTGTAGTGTGGTAGTGAAAGGGTTAACTGTCTGTAGTGTGGTAGTGAAAGGGTTAACCGTCTGTAGTGTGGTAGTGAAAGGGTTAACCTTCTGTAGTGTGGTAGTGAAAGGGTTAACCTCCTGTAGTGTGGTAGTGAAAGGTTAACCGTCTGTAGTGTGGTAGTGAAAGGGTTAACTGTCTGTAGTGTGGTAGTGAAAGGGTTAACCTTCTGTAGTGTGGTAGTGAAAGGTTAACCGTCTGTAGTGTGGTAGTGAAAGGTTAACCTTCTGTAGTGTGGTAGTGAAAGGGTTAACCTTCTGTAGTGTGGTAGTGAAAGGTTAACCTTCTGTAGTGTGGTAGTGAAAGGTTAACCTTCTGTAGTGTGGTAGTGAAAGGTTAACCATCTGTAGTGTGGTAGTGAAAGGGTTAACCGTCTGTAGTGTGGTAGTGAAAGGGTTAACCGTCTGTAGTGTGGTAGTGAAAGGTTAACCGTCTGTAGTGTGGTAGTGAAAGGTTAACCGTCTGTAGTGTGGTAGTGAAAGGTTAACCTGCTGTAGTGTGGTAGTGAAAGGGTTAACCTCCTGTAGTGTGGTAGTGAAAGGGTTAACCTTCTGTAGTGTGGTAGTGAAAGGTTAACCTGTTGTAGTGTGGTAGTGAAAGGGTTAACCATATTTAGTGTGGTAGTGAAAGGGTTAACCTCCTGTAGTGTGGTAGTGAAAGGGTTAACCTTCTGTAGTGTGGTAGTGAAAGGTTAACCTCCTGTAGTTTGGTAGTGAAAGGTTATCCTGCTTTAGTGTGGTAGTGAAAGGGTTAACCGTCTGTAGTGTGGTAGTGAAAGGGTTAACCTCATGTAGTGTGGTAGTGAAAGGGTTAACCGTCTGTAGTGTGGTAGTGAAAGGTTAACCTGCTGTAGTGTGGTAGTGAAAGGGTTAACCGTCTGTAGTGTGATAGTGAAAGGTTAACCTGCTGTAGTGTGTTAGTGAAAGGGTTAACAGTCTGTAGTGTGGTAGTGAAAGGGTTAACCGTCTGTAGTGTGGTAGTTAAAGGGTTAACCTTCTGTAGTGTGGTAGTGAAAGGGTTAACCTCCTGTAGTGTGGTAGTGAAAGGTTAACCTGCTGTAGTGTGGTAGTGAAAGGTTAACCGTCTGTAGTGTGGTAGTGAAAGGGTTAACCGTCTGTAGTGTGGTAGTGAAAGGGTTAACCTTCTGTAGTGTGGTAGTGAAAGGTTAACCGTCTGTAGTGTGGTAGTGAAAGGTTAACCTTATGTAGTGTGGTAGTGAAAGGGTTAACCTTCTGTAGTGTGGTAGTGAAAGGTTAACCTTCTGTAGTGTGGTAGTGAAAGGGTTAACCTTCTGTAGTGTGGTAGTGAAAGGTTAACCTTCTGTAGTGTGGTAGTGAAAGGTTAACCTTCTGTAGTGTGGTAGTGAAAGGTTAACCTTCTGTAGTGTGGTAGTGAAAGGTTAACCTGCTGTAGTGTGGTAGTAAAAGGTTAACCGTCTGTACTGTGATAGTGAAAGGTTAACCTTCTGTAGTGTTGTAGTGAAAGGGTTAACCTGTAGTGTGGTAGTGAAAGGTTAACCTTCTGTAGTGTGGTAGTGAAATGTTAACCGTCTGTAGTGTGGTAGTGAAAGGTTAACCGTCTGTAGTGTGGTAGTGAAAGGTTAACCTGTAGTGTGGTAGTGAAAGGTTAACCTTCTGTAGTGTGGTAGTGAAATGTTAACCGTCTGTAGTGTGGTAGTGAAAGGTTAACCGTCTGTAGTGTGGTAGTGAAAGGGTTAACCGTCTGTAGTGTGGTAGTGAAAGGGTTAACCGTCTGTAGTGTGGTAGTGAAAGGGTTAACCGTCTGTAGTGTGGTAGTGATATTGTGATACTGATTGACAACATTTTCTCCGCTCTGCCCGCAGCAGCCTGACGAGGCCGACCTGGAGTATCTGAAGGAGGCCGTGGAGAAGGTTGGCATCCCCAAAGTCCTGTCAGGTAAGGGTTAGGCTCTGGGTAGAAGGTTGGCATCCCCAAAGTCCTGTCAGGTAAGGGTTAGGCTCTGGGTAGAAGGTTGGCATCCCCAAAGTCCTGTCAGGTAAGGGTTAGGCTCTGGGTAGAAGGTTGGCATCCCCAAAGTCCTGTCAGGTAAGGGTTAGGCTCTGGGTAGAAGGTTGGCATCCCCAAAGTCCTGTCAGGTAAAGGTTCGGCTCTAGGTAGAAGGTTGGCATCCCCAAAGTCCTGTCAGGTAAGGGTTAGGCTCTGGGTAGAAGGTTGGCATCCCCAAAGTCCTGTCAGGTAAGGGTTAGGCTCTGGGTAGAAGGTTGGCATCCCCAAAGTCCTGTCAGGTAAGGGTTAGGCTCTGGGTAGAAGGTTGGCATCCCAAAAGTCCTGTCTGGTAAGGGTTAGGCTCTGGGTAGAAGGTTGGCATCCCCAAAGTCCTGTCTGGTAAGGGTTAGGCTCTGGGTAGAAGGTTGGCATCCCCAAAGTCCTGTCTGGTAAGGGTTAAGGTCAGGGTAGAACGTTGGCATCCCCAAAGTCCTGTCTGGTAAGGGTTAAGGTCAGGGTAGAGAGGGTACGGGAGAGAGACACACAGCAACATGCTCCCCATCGTATGCTTTGTACCCTTTGAACTCTGTTGCCGGTCCTCAATATATACCTGCCTACTGCTTTCACTATCGACAACTGGGGCAACAGTGACTCGGGAGGTAGAGCAGTCACCTGGTAATTGGAAGGTTCCCGGTTCGATGCCGGCTCCTACTGGCAGTGTGTCAAAGTGTCCTTGAGCAAGACTTGCTCACACCCCTAATTGCTCCTGATGAGCAGGTTGGCACCTCGCATGGTTGCCTCCGCCGTCGCTATGTGAATGTATGAGTGAATGTGAGGCAGAAGTTGTAAAGCGCTTTGGATAAAAGCTGTTATATAAATGCTGTCCATTTACCATTTACAGCTGCCTTACACTGTAATCACAACTACCGACCTCAAACTATAGTCTACCCATATAATCCTGTATGATAGCATTTACAATAATACTGTATAAACCGTATATATATTTTTCCTATTTATATTTACTGTATATATATATATACTCTATATCATATCTGTCTGAATATACTATCTGTCTGAATATACCTGCATATAATAATTTCTATATACCTATGTATACACCTGCATATAACTCGTATAACTCTGTATGATAGCATGTACAATAATGCTTTATATACTGTATATATATATATATATATTTATATTTACCAAATATATATATTCTGTACATTCCTGCATATAATCATTTTTACATATCTGTAGATACTATATATCTATATCTGTACATATCCCTTACGCGTGTAGCTTTATGCCAAGCAAGCAGTGCAAAAATTTACCGTAGTGGCATGCAGTAATGCGCCTTTCATTTTCCGCCGCCCAGCGCCCAGGTCGCGCGGAAATAGGCTGTCTATTGCCATTCTCTTTGACAAACTCTAACCTTAACCAGCTCCTTAACAACGCCTAAACTTAACCGTTCTAACCTTAACCAACTCCGAAACAATGCCTAACCTTAACCTTAACCTTAACCATAGAAATTATATTGCCATTCTCTTTGACAAACTCTAACCTTAACCAGCTCCTTAACAGCGCCTAAACTTAACCGTTCTAACCTTAACCAACTCCGAAACAATGCCTAACCTTAACCGGCGAAAGAATACACGTTAAAAAAAATCACGTTAAAAAATATTTTCGATGGGATTCGAACTCGCCAGCAAACAAGCCATAGGATCCACAGCCATGTGTCCTTGCCAATTGAGCTATTGCTAGATACTGAATAAGGGGCGGTGACTTATATATATTGAGCTCCGCTCGTGTCGGATCTCATGCGCATGCGCGGGCACCTCGCGCGAGCACGCCGGCGCACGCACGCACCTGAGCGAGCACGCCGCCGCCGGTGCACGCACGGTAGCATTTGTCTGAAAAGAAGGGCGCTTTACCGCACTAGCGTGCGGTGACGAATGCGGAAGCATTTTTGCACTGCTTGCTTGGCATTAACGTACAGGCATCCCTTACCTACTCTTACTAGTTACAATGCTGGCCAGTATGACTTACTACTATAGTGTCTTCATACCTGCATCACTGTACATAATAAATACAAAAACACTGTAAATACCGTGCGTCAATAATTAAAATGAATATTTTACCCAGAATTAACTTTATCAGCTCCATGCTCCCATTACCTCCTCCTGTTGGTTACTGGCAGAAATTGCACTCAAGTTCAAGTTCAAGTTCAAGTTCTTTAATAGTTGTCATACAGAAGTACAGAATACTTTCATACAAAATGCTTCTTACTGTTACGCTCCAGAGACTGTGCTAGACAAGATAGTATCAAATAACATAATAACATAATATAGCATGAATTTAGAAGAAGAAAATGAGGTCACAGTTGTTCGGTATAGACATATGTACAATGTTCTGAGTTACCATATAATATACAATACACAATACTATGCAGTGTACTAATGTACAGTACTATCTAGTGCAAAGCAGAAATGGGATGAGGTACAATTTTAGGTACAATTTACAGTAAGGTGTACGAGTTGTAGTGCAATCCTTCATCCATAAATATAAAGTGTGGGGAGTGGGTGCTACAGTGTGTTTGTTTAAAGTGGGTGTGTGCTATAAAGTGTGTGTAGTGGGTGCTACAGTGTGTTTGTTTAAAGTGAGTGTGTGCGTGTGGATGTGTGTGCTATGTGTGTTTGGTGGTTGTTGTTGTGTAGTGTTCATTCATTGTTCGTTTAGCAGCCTGATGGCCTGGGGATAGAAGCTACTTCTGAGTCTTTCTGTGCTCGCCTTGAGACTCCTGTATCGCTTGCCTGACGGCAGTAGTTCAAAGAGGCAGTTGTTCGGGTGGCTCGAGTCCTTAATAATTCTCTTAGCCTTCCCCTTGCAACGCTTGTAGTAAATGTTCTGGAGGGTGGGGAGCCCCCCTCCAATTGTGCGTTCGGCTGAACGTGTCACTCTTTGTAGTCTGCTTTGGTCTTTTGCAGTGCTATTCCCAAACCAGGAGGTGATGTTACCGGTCAAGATGCTCTCTATTGTACATGAGTAGAAGTTCTTAAGGATCTTCTGGCTGACTTGGAACTTCCTTAGGCGCCTGAGGAAGTAGAGGCGTTGTCGTGCCTTCTTCACCACACTGTTAATGTGTATGGTCCATGTCAAGTCCTCGGATATGTAGGCTCCGAGGTACTTGAAGCTGTTGACTCTCTCAACCGGTGCCCCGTCGATGCTGAGGGGGCTGTAGTCCTTGACCCCCGACCTCCTGAAGTCCACAATCATCTCCTTTGTTTTGCTGACATTCAGGGAGAGGCTGTTTTCCTGGCACCATCCCGCCAGGACCTTGACCTCTTCCAGGTAGGCCCTCTCGTCGTTGGCAGAGATCAGGCCCACCACCACTGTGTCGTCAGCAAATTTGACGATTGTATTGCTACTCCGCTGAGCCACACAGTCGTGTGTGTACAGGGAGTAGAGGAGGGGACTCAGAACACAGCCCTGGGGGGCCCCTATGTTGAGGGTGATGGATGAGGAGGTGCAGTTGCCTGCTCTCACCACCTGGGGTCTGCCAGTCAGGAAGTCCAAGACCCACTGGCAGAGGTCATAGCCCAAGCCCAGGTCCCTGAGCTTGGCTATGAGTATGGAGGGGACTATGGTATTGAATGCCGAGCTGTAGTCGATGAATAGCATTCTCACATAGTTCCCCTGCCTCTTGTCCAGGTGTGATGCTGCTGTGTGCAGCACATGGGATATGGCGTCCTCCGTGGACCTGTTGGGGCGGTATGCAAATTGCAGGGGGTCCATGTTGATGGGGAGGGAGGAGCAGATGTAGCCCTTTACTAGCTTCTCAAAGCACTTCATGGCTATGGAGGTGAGAGCTACAGGGCGGTAGTCGTTGAGGCAAGCAGGCTTGGATTTTTTGGGTACAGGGATAATCTGCCTCGTATAAATTCGTTTGGAACAATAAACGCCCGTGCTTGAAGAGATCAACTGCCCAAAGGAGTAAACTCGATGGGGGCTTAGCATTTCCAGACTTTAAATATTATTTTCAAGCTTTCTCTCTGAGACCTTTGATCACTTGGTTTGACGCTCAAGCAGCTGTATCTTGGCGACCATTGGAGGAGAAGTTGGTGTCCCCATATAGACTTCAGGATATTGTGTATACCAACATATCAATTAAACAATGTAAATTACGATTTGGCCCTCTAATCACACATGTGATCCAAACTTGGCGTGACACTCAGAAAGTGGGTACAAACCGCCATCAATGGCACACGCATTCCCCTCTATTTGGGTCTCATTCCCGAAAATTTTCCAAAGATATATTCTGGAAGACTTATCTTGGAACCACTGAGACATAATCTATGACAAGTACACCCTGAGTCCTGAACGTGCTGGAGATATGTCTTAAGTGGCTGAAACGGTCGCAGAAATTATATGATCTGATATCTGCTTGGAGAATGGCATTCTGTCGTAAACTCCAAAGCGCGTTCCCGTTCAGCTCATTTGCATACAAAACACCGCCTCCATAGTTCCTTATAAGGCAACTGGTGACGCAGCTGTGTGAAATGGAATGGCGGAAGTGCTTTGCGAGCCGCGTGATTACGAAACCTAGCGTCAGTCAGTGCCAATCAGAGAGCGTCTCCGAGAAATGTGGCTAGGTTTCGTAATCACGCTTGCGCCCATCAAAACTAGATTAGATTAATGTATTGGCATCATATACAGCTTGCGGTACACACCTGCCGCAGCGCGCGCGCACACACAGACACACACACACGCGCGTGCGCGCAGTACTGTATATGAATGAATGAATGACATATAATATATATAGCCTACGGCGGGCGTAATGAATGAACGCAGTATGGCTTATTATTCCAATAGGCCTATAGGCTACTGTTCATTCGTAGGCGCACACAAGACTTGTTATAGAATATTAATGCAGTCTATTTCCACCGATTAGCTTTAGTTCTTATTTATTTATCCACTGTCATTTCAGTGTTGGTGTATAGGCTATATAGTGTATTTCAATATACGTTTAATTGATTAATGATATATTCGAAGGAATGCAGGTTTATAGCTATATCAACCCCCTCCAATGTACAGTAAATGACCAAGTATGGTTTTGTCAATATTCCAATGTACAGTTTTGCTTGTACAGTGTAAGTCTATCCCCCACCCATCCCTACCCAACCTCCTCCAACAGTAACTTTCTACGTCAAACGTACTCTCTTTTCTGGACTCTTTTTGTATCACAAACAGTACTGTATTTGCAAATCTGGTATGTCATAAATGTATAGGTGTAGCAGTACTGTCTATCTGTGTCATGTGTGTCATATATGTTATGATGAATTGAAAATGGGGGACCCTGATGTAAACAAGACGAAATTCTTTCTCTGGTCTGCATCCCCTTATGTAATTGAGCTGTACTGTACTGTACCCATTCTGCAATCTGTTAATAAAGTTTTCAATCAATCAATCAAACAAAGGTCTGTCCCATTGTATACCAATCAATGGGATACAGTGCATGTTGACCTGCATTCTTTCAAATGTATATAATTAATCATTAAAACAGATGTGTAACAAATAAGAAATACAAATTCCACAGAAGGCATTAAATTATTATTATTTTCAATCATTTCACAATAATTGCATAATTGTGTTTGAATATCTGAGTAATTATTTGTCCAAAATAGCTGGTTCAGATATGGTTAATCCAGCTG
The DNA here is from genome assembly GCF_963971535.1 of Notolepis coatsorum. NCBI lineage: Eukaryota > Metazoa > Chordata > Actinopteri > Aulopiformes > Paralepididae > Notolepis > Notolepis coatsorum. The sequence goes on from NC_140170.1 coordinate 31,204,500, forward strand.
CCCTGTGATCAGATGAATCCATATTATTTATTTTTCCGACATCAAATTCGTAATTTCTTATCGTACAAATATTGTCATATTTATTTTAATTATGATTAAGTAATTAATTCCAAGGAGGCCTGTAGCGTTGACGTGAAGGAATCACTATGAGAACACAGTCTGTCAAGTTATAATAACATTTTAAATTAGTCAATCAATCATGAGATTTGATCGTGGGCTGAGAGCATATTTAAGAGTGCTCCTCAGCACTCTTAGATCTGCTCTCAAATAAGATCTCAGGAAAATTTGAAGACTCCCACTCCCAGCCCTAATATGTCTTAAATAGGCCGAAATCTGGTTAGACGAAATATTTTGTCGTAACTTCGTTCGAGAATGAGACCCAATCTTCTCCTTATTGGACAACAACCTATTAGGTACCCTAGATGGGAAAAGAAAGGCATACACACATTGGGGGATATCTTCGATAACTCTGGTCTCCGCTCTTTCCAGGATATATCCAACGGATATGATCTCCCCGGAACCTCCTTTTTCTTTTATTTACAAATAAGAGCAGCTCTGAAAGCTCATGGCGTGCCATGGGATGCTCCACTAGTGCATCGCCGCTTTCACAAATTATTTTATGACAAAGAGACATCGAGAGGCTTCGTTTCTGACTTTTATCGCCATTTACTCATGACCTCGTATAAAGAGCTCCCCCTGGATACGATTTGGAGAAAGGATGTCCCGGAGTTGGATGTAGATTTTGATTGGGATGCAGTCTGGGAAAATGTTCGGTTATCCTCACACAACCCAGATCACCAACAGATTCATCTAAATTTTATTCACAGGACTTATTTAACCCCTAGACGATTGAATTCAATGGGTCTCAGACCTGACTCTCTATGTACCTTGTGTCCAAATGGCGCCACAGGTACATTTATGCATATGTACTGGGAATGCCCTCCTGTTGTGATGTTTTGGGAAAATGTTACATATCAGCTCTCAGACATTTTCTCTCTAACCATACCTGTATCTCCTTCTGTATTATTATTGAATAATCTCTCTAAATTACCGACCTCTATACAGGTAAAAAAAACTCATTTTGGCCGGCCTCACAGCCGCAAAATTTTTTTATTGCCTCACGTTGGTTTCACCCAGATAGACTCTGTCCAAAGGTATGGTTTCTCACCTACCTTGACGTGATCTATTTGGAGATATCCACGGCACGTGTTATAGGGGTTAGGGAATCTGATATCGCAATTTGGTTGCAGTGGCGGCCGCCACTGGGGGGCGCTAGGGCGCCGCCCCCCCTTCAGGCCCTGCCTGGTTATATGAGAGTAGAACAAGAAAAGGTATCTTTTTGTTTTTTGTTTTATAGCCCTATAAATAATATAAACATGTTTAAAATGAATAATATTTACTCATTTTAAGTATGTTTGTATTTCCAATGCACAATATAACGTTATTATCGCAATTAAAAAACACTCGTTTTCCAGAGCAGGAAGTGACATCACGTTTTTTTAATTTTTTTAATTTTTTCGTATTTCTCGGCCCGGGCTATACGCGATAGCGCTCTGAGTGCGCGTCACAGTTTGATCGCTGTATCCGTCACAGCCAATCAGTGCATAACGCGTTGTGCGTTGAAATATGACTATTATGTTGGAATCCGGGCGCGATTTGAAGCGGTCTAGCCAGTAGCGTCAAGAATATCTGTAGCCGCATTTCGCGGAGACGCTCTCTGATTGGCCGACGCCAGTATTTTTTTCCGTAGCAGAATTTCACAGAGACGATCTCTGATTGGCCGAATCCAATTTCTAATGTTCCAATTCTAGCTTCTAGCTTCCTAGGTTGGTTCCTAGGTTGGTCCTAGGTTGTTTGTCTTAGAGCGTGCCGTGACTGCAAGTTCTTTAGACTGTTAAGCTTAGGCACTCTTTCAAAGTTGGTTAAGGTTAGAGTTTGTCTTAGAGCATGGCGATAGAACGCCAGGTAGTTTGCAGTCTGTTCGAGCGGAAATGGACAAAGGAATGTACTTGTTGAGTGTTGTGCTAACGAGCTAACACTTGGCTAACAAGCTATATGGCGGATTATACACGTTTATCAAGCTCTCCTGCCCTGGACGTTTCAACTAAACAGTGAGTCTCTCTCTCTCTCTCTCTCTCTCTCTCTCTCTCTCTCTCTCTCTCTCTCTCTCTCTCTCTCTCTCTCTCTCTCTCTCTCTCTCTCTCTCTCTCTCTCTCTCTGTGCTTAACGTTAACGTTTGTAAATAGTTTTTTTAGGAGCAGTACTGTTAGGCTACTGCTGGCCATTCATGAAGCGAGACATTGCTGATTGTTTATTTATTTTATAACACAAGACTATGACTACCAACTGCCTAGCCAGCCGTGTATCAATCTTGGATGCAATAATAACGTTACTTACCACACTGACTATGTCGATGGCTCATTGATTTAACTACTGCAGCTCTCTCGGATTGAAAATACGTGGATTATGGCTTGTTCAATATCGTCTATGTTTGAATGAATGAATGAATGAGAACTTTATTAACAGATTGCAGAATGGGTACAATACAGTACGGCTCAATACACACAATTGTTAAGGGGATGCAGACCAGAGAAAGACGTTTGTCTTGTTTACATCAGGGTCCCAGATTTTCGATTCATATCGATAGTTTAATAGCTAGCCTTGGCTCGTTTAACAATATGCAAAATATGTGTACAGCCCTGTACTCATACTGAAGTTATTCTTGGTATATAATAGGTCTGATTGTGTAACGAATCGATTCCACGTCGCGCTGTGTGTGAGAGAGAGAAGGAGAGAGGGAGAGATCTGCCTGTGTTTGGAGACGGGCGAGTTTTGTTTCTAACTTTTCTATTTATATATTGTGTTTCAAGTTGTGAATTAGAGTCTAGACTATACTTTATTTGACTGGTTGTGTGTTGTTGTAGTAACAGCTGAGCGACTCGTTCATAAGAGCCGATTCATTGCCGTGAGCGTGAGTCGAATCGCTCACGTCTTGCCATGAGTCTGTTGCGTGGTACAGTACTGTACTGTACATGTTTGCAAAATATTTGGTATAGCGCCCCTAGTTGCGAAGTACCCACCGGCCGCCACTGTTTGGTTGGCTGCAGTGACAAAGTTGAGGGAACGCATATAAGTTTGGAAATGTTTGTTTTGATTCTTGTTTTTTTGCTGAGTGATGTATTGTGATGTATTGTGAGTGTGACTCATGTTGAGGTCCTGGGGTGAGCGGGGGGAGGGGGTGGGGAGAGAACGAGCGAGTGTCCATGTAAGATGATCACTGTACAGTTGTATCAGTTGTTGTCTTGTCATGTGGTGTTGAGTTATTGTCTTGGGAAGTCTTTTTATGTATTGTTGTTGTTGTATTGTGATATGTTTTGTTTCATGTTGAAAAAAATTTATAAAAAATGTATAAAAAAAAAACTGTAAATACATATGATTAGCACTATTACTCAGTAGTACTCATTTATATATTTTATATCCAGTTTAATTAATCACCTGTACATTGTATATTTGCTATTACACTTTACTGTTACATTTGCACTCTGGTTGGATGTCAAACTTCTTTTCGTTGTACTGTACTTGCGCTGCATGATGACAATACATTTGAAGCTAATCTAATCTATGAGAAAACATGCTGTCGGTCACCCTTGTGCTCAGATGATACCTGCCTCCCACTGAACCACTACTGTAAACACAGCTAGTAGTGGAACAGGCTGCAACCCAGACCTTTAACCCTTTCACTGCCACACGACAGAAGGTTAACCCTTTACTATCACACAACCGACGGCGATGCTCCATCATTAGCATCATTAGCTCCGCATCCGTGTGATAGTAAAGGGCTAACCTTCTGTATTGTCAGTGAAAGGGTTAACCGGCTGTCGTGTGGCAGTTAAAATGTCTTCCATATTGTGTGTGATGTTGATTTATAGATCTAGCACCCGTGCTGACCAGACTGTTGGACAAACAGGGAACCCATCAGTTTGATATCTACAATCCTGAAGTACTGCCGCGGGATGTGAGTATTATTACTACAACTCTAAAGTACTTCCTTGGGATGTGAGTATTATTACTACAACTCTAAAATACTTCCTTGGGATGTGAGTATTATTACTACAACTCTAAAGTACTTCCTTGGGATGCGAGTATTATTACTACAACTCTAAAGTACTTCCTTGGGATGTGAGTATTATTACTACAACTCTAAAGTACTTCCTTGGGATGTGAGTATTATTACTACAACCCTAAAGTACTTCCTTGGGATGTGAGTATTATTACTACAACTCTAAAGTACTTCCTTGGGATGTGAGTATTATTACTACAACTCTAAAGTACTTCCTTGGGATGTGAGTATTATTACTACAACTCTAAAGTACTTCCTTGGGATGTGAGTATTATTACTACAACCCTACTTCCTTGGGATGTGAGTATTATTACTACAACTCTAAAGTACTTCCTTGGGATGTGAGTATTATTACTACAACTCTAAAGTACTTCCATGGGATGTGAGTATTATTACTACAACTCTAAAGTACTTCCTTGGGATGTGAGTATTATTACTACAACTCTAAAGTACTTCCTTGGGATGTGAGTATTATTACTACAACTCTAAAGTACTTCCTTATGATGTGAGTATTATTACTACAACTCTAAAGTACTTCCTTGGGATGTGAGTATTATTACTACAACTCTAAAGTACTTCCTTATGATGTGAGTATTATTACTACAACTATAAAGTACTTCCTTTGGATGTGAGTATTATTACTACAACTCTAAAGTACTTCCATGGGATGTGAGTATTATTACTACAACTCTAAAGTACTTCCTTGGGATGTGAGTATTATTACTACAACTCTAAAGTACTTCCTTGGGATGTGAGTATTATTACTACAACTCTAAAGTACTTCCTTATGATGTGAGTATTATTACTACAACTCTAAAGTACTTCCTTATGATGTGAGTATTATTACTACAACTCTAAAGTACTTCCTTGGGATGTGAGTATTATTACTACAACTCTAAAGTACTTCCTTGGGATGTGAGTATTATTACTACAACTCTAAAGTACTCTCTCTCTATCTCTCTCTTGCTCTCTCTCTCTCTCTCTCTCTCTCTGGCTCTCTCTATCTCTGTATCGCTCTCTCTCTGCTCTCTCTCTCTTGCTCTCTCTCTGGCTCTCTCTCTCTATATATATCTGTATCTCTCTCTCTTGCTCTCTCTCTGTATCTCTGTATCTCTCTCCCTCTCTCTATCTCTGTATCTCTCTCTCTATCTCTGTATCGCTCTCTCTCTCTGTATCTCTCTCTCTCTATCTCTGTATCTCTCTCTCTCTGTCTCTCTGTCTCTCTCTCTGTCTCTCTCCCTCTCTCTCTCTACAGGGTTTTGTGGTGATTGAGATGGACTTTGGTTTCCCTCATCATCTGCTGGTGGAGTTCTTGAAGAGGACCTTGGAGCAGCAGTAGTGACCTGACTAACTAAAAAAATCAATCAATCAATCAATACAATTAAATATTTTGACCAATTCCGACTAGCTAGACCAATTCCGACTAGCTAGTCGGAATTGGTCCAAATACTTTATTTGATTGATTGATTGATTGATTTTTTTTGCCATGTAAAGCGTCCTTGGGTTGCTTGAAAGGCGCTATATAATATATATTATTATTATTAGAATCATACTGTATGGTAATCAGTGTGTTTACATGTACATTCAAATTGCAATGTTTATATACATTTGATTTGATCTTTATTTATCTCGAACAACCATAAACACACATTTGTAATAACAAATAATGTAAATAAAGTAAAATACAAATAAAATTAAACATATCTTCCTAGACATGGAAGCAATAATCAACATAGCTCAAGACAAATGGTTTTGTTCGAGAAGGGACAGAAAGAAGCAAAGCTTATCTGGTCCTGCCCCTTCCTTACAATATCATATTAATATGTAATAAGCTATCTATCAATATCAAAAATAATATACCTATCCACTACAGCAAAAGATAAATAAATAATTACAAAAATACTAGTTCACGTTATTTTCAAGCTCCTCTAACTTATACTTGTCCAAGAATTCCTGTTTATATCTGCATTTAAAGATTTCAATAGTATTACTTGTTTTTATTGCTACATCAAGGCCATTCCAAATGGATACCCCACAAACTGAGATACAATTTCCCTCTTAGATTGTAACACCCATCTCTGCCCATGAAACATTTTTGTATGTTGCCAGGGACTATATTTTGTGTTAGTTTAAACATTTGTATATGTTGCGAGTATTACCATGGAAAACGGAACTCCCAAAGACAACAAAACAACAAAGAACAATAGAATACAGTTTTGCAGAAAGGGAAAGGAAAGGAGGAGGCAGAGACGAGGATTGAAGCTTGGAGAGGGAGTTTACTGTAGAATCCAGTGCAATACAAAGAACATACAGAAACTACTTAACAACCTACTCAACAAAACAACAAACACTAACACTTACTATAGGATGACAGCACAATACGGCTTGGACAGGAAACGGGGAAGGAGACATGAGGAATGTCGCCACAAGGAAGGGAGGACAGACAGACACCTAAATACCCCAACTAATTAACAATTAGAAACACCTGGCCAACACAGAAACACAACAACCTAGACACCAGTCAATGACAAACACAAAAGCAACTCATAACAACCCAAACAGTACACCAAATCACACAAGGGAAGGGAACGTCAACAACAGTACACACCATGACACCACATTAATCACACTATTAATCATAGTTAATACGTTCGTCAATATGTTTACTGTGCTCGCCTGCACCGTCTGCGGACGACCACTAGAGGGTAGGAGACCAATGTTAGGCAGAGAGCCAATGTTGGGTGGAGGGCACTGCCCAATGTTACCATCCTGCCCAGTCCAGCCAGGACCGGGCCTAGGATCGTGACAAGTATATCTCTCATGAAGAAGTATAAATACTGGTAGTATGATGGTACCAGTGTAGCTCTCATGAAGAAGTATAAATACTGGTAGTATGATCAAAGCTGGCCTTTGAGAAATTGCAACTTTCCTTTTATGCTCTACAGGATGCCCTTACTAGTCTTAAATTGGTTCTTAATGCTAGTAAGACAAATTAACATTTAAGTTCCATGTGGAAAATCTTGCCACTAAACTGCGACAGAAAATTGGTTTCCTGTACAGAAACAGATCCAATTTACCTCTATTTAGTAGAAAAAGAATTGTGGAATCAGTCTTCTTATCAGTTTTGGACTATGGTGATGTAATTTATAGGCATGCTGCGGGCGGCATCAACTCTTAAACCTCTGGATTCTGCATATCACTCAGCTCTCAGATTTATAACTGGTGACAGATATGATACTCACCATTGTGTCCTGTATGATAGGGTGGGTTGGCCTTCTCTTGCAGAAAGGCGCAACAAACACTGGTATTTATTTATTTTTAAAGCCCTTATTGGTAAACAACCTGTTTATATATCCTCACTGTTAGATTGGAATATTGGAACCTATTCAACTCGATCGAATGACTGGATGGTTCTTAGGGTTCCTCAGATTTGTTCTGAGCTAGGGAAGTCAGCCTTTTCCTTTGATGCCTCTAACTCATGGAATGTCCTTCAACTCACGCTAAAATTGGAGGTTCTCCCTTCCCTTGGAATGTTTAAATATTGATTTCAGACCATTGTGTGACTACCTGTAACTGTTTTAGTTGATATTTTAAAATTATTTTTAAATGTTTTTAATTTTTTTACTCTGGTGTTTAAATTTCTGTGAATATTGTTTTTATTATGTACTGTACAATCATTGTTTCTGTAAATGAGGGAAACCTCAGATGCTTACGATTTTAAATAAAGGTTGAAATGAAATGATGGTACCAGTTAGCTCTCATGAAGAAGTATAAATACTGGTAGTATGATGGCACCAGTGTAGCTCTCATGAAGAAGTATAAATACTGGTAGTATGATGGTACCAGTGTAGCTCTCATGAAGAAGTATAAATACTGGTAGTATGATGGTACCAGTGTAGCTCTCATGAAGAAGTATAAATACTGGTAGTATGATGGTACCAGTGTAGCTCTCATGAAGAAGTATAAATACTGGTAGTATGATGGTACCAGTTAGCTCTCATGAAGAAGTATAAATACTGGTAGTATAATGGTACCAGTGTAGCTCTCATGAAGAAGTATAAATACTGGTAGTATGATGGTACCAGTTAGCTCTCATGAAGAAGTATAAATACTGGTAGTATGATGGTACCAGTGTAGCTCTCATGAAGAAGTATAAATACTGGTAGTATGATGGTACCAGTTAGCTCTCATGAAGAAGTATAAATACTGGTAGTATGATGGTACCAGTGTAGCTCTCATGAAGAAGTATAAATACTGGTAGTATGATGGTACCAGTTAGCTCTCATGAAGAAGTATAAATATTGGTAGTACAGTATGATGGCACCAGTTAGCTCTCATGAAGAAGTATAAATATTGGTAGTATGATGGCACCAGTGTAGCTCTCATGAAGAAGTATAAATACTGGTAGTATGATGGTACCAGTGTAGCTCTCATGAAGAAGTATAAATACTGGTAGTATGATGGTACCAGTGTAGCTCTCATGAAGAAGTATAAATACTGGTAGTATGATGGTACCAGTTAGCTCTCATGAAGAAGTATAAATACTGGTAGTATGATGGTACCAGTGTAGCTCTCATGAAGAAGTATAAATACTGGTAGTATGATGGCACCAGTGTAGCTCTCATGAAGAAGTATAAATACTGGTAGTATGATGGCACCAGTGTAGCTCTCATGAAGAAGTATAAATACTGGTAGTATGATGGCACCAGTGTAGCTCTCATGAAGAAGTATAAATACTGGTAGTATGATGGTACCAGTGTAGCTCTCATGAAGAAGTATAAATACTGGTAGTATGATGGCACCAGTGTAGCTCTCATGAAGAAGTATAAATACTGGTAGTATGATGGTACCAGTTAGCTCTCATGAAGAAGTATAAATACTGGTAGTATGATGGCACCAGTGTAGCTCTCATGAAGAAGTATAAATACTGGTAGTATGATGGTACCAGTTAGCTCTCATGAAGAAGTATAAATACTGGTAGTATGATGGCACCAGTGTAGCTCTCATGAAGAAGTATAAATACTGGTAGTATGATGGTACCAGTGTAGCTCTCATGAAGAAGTATAAATACTGGTAGTATGATGGCACCAGTGTAGCTCTCATGAAGAAGTATAAATACTGGTAGTACGATGGCACCAGTTAGCTCTCATGAAGAAGTATAAATACTGGTAGTATGATGGCACCAGTGTAGCTCTCATGAAGAAGTATAAATACTGGTAGTATGATGGCACCAGTGTAGCTCTCATGAAGAAGTATAAATACTGGTAGTATGATGGCACCAGTGTAGCTCTCATGAAGAAGTATAAATACTGGTAGTATGATGGTACCAGTGTAGCTCGCATGAAGAAGTATAAATACTGGTAGTATGATGGTACCAGTTAGCTCTCATGAAGAAGTATAAATACTGGTAGTATGATGGTACCAGTGTAGCTCTCATGAAGAAGTATAAATACTGGTAGTATGATGGTACCAGTGTAGCTCTCATGAAGAAGTATAAATACTGGTAGTATGATGGTACCAGTTAGCTCTCATGAAGAAGTATAAATACTGGTAGTATGATGGCACCAGTGTAGCTCTCATGAAGAAGTATAAATACTGGTAGTATAATGGTACCAGTGTAGCTCTCATGAAGAAGTATAAATACTGGTAGTATGATGGTACCAGTTAGCTCTCATGAAGAAGTATAAATACTGGTAGTATGATGGCACCAGTTTAGCTCTCATGAAGAAGTATAAATACTGGTAGTATGATGGCACCAGTGTAGCTCTCATGAAGAAGTATAAATACTGGTAGTATGATGGTACCAGTTAGCTCTCATGAAGAAGTATAAATACTGGTAGTATGATGGCACCAGTTAGCTCTCATGAAGAAGTATAAATACTGGTAGTATGATGGTACCAGTGTAGCTCTCATGAAGAAGTATAAATACTGGTAGTATGATGGTACCAGTTAGCTCTCATGAAGAAGTATAAATACTGGTAGTATGATGGTACCAGTTAGCTCTCATGAAGAAGTATAAATACTGGTAGTATGATGGTACCAGTTAGCTCTCATGAAGAAGTATAAATACTGGTAGTATGATGGTACCAGTGTAGCTCTCATGAAGAAGTATAAATACTGGTAGTATGATGGTACCAGTGTAGCTCTCATGAAGAAGTATAAATACTGGTAGTATGATGGTACCAGTTAGCTCTCATGAAGAAGTATAAATACTGGTAGTATGATGGCACCAGTGTAGCTCTCATGAAGAAGTATAAATACTGGTAGTATGATGGTACCAGTGTAGCTCTCATGAAGAAGTATAAATACTGGTAGTATGATGGCACCAGTGTAGCTCTCATGAAGAAGTATAAATACTGGTAGTACGATGGCACCAGTTAGCTCTCATGAAGAAGTATAAATACTGGTAGTATGATGGCACCAGTGTAGCTCTCATGAAGAAGTATAAATACTGGTAGTATGATGGCACCAGTGTAGCTCTCATGAAGAAGTATAAATACTGGTAGTATGATGGCACCAGTGTAGCTCTCATGAAGAAGTATAAATACTGGTAGTATGATGGTACCAGTGTAGCTCGCACGAAGAAGTATAAATACTGGTAGTATGATGGTACCAGTTAGCTCTCATGAAGAAGTATAAATACTGGTAGTATGATGGTACCAGTGTAGCTCTCATGAAGAAGTATAAATACTGGTAGTATGATGGTACCAGTGTAGCTCTCATGAAGAAGTATAAATACTGGTAGTATGATGGTACCAGTTAGCTCTCATGAAGAAGTATAAATACTGGTAGTATGATGGCACCAGTGTAGCTCTCATGAAGAAGTATAAATACTGGTAGTATAATGGTACCAGTGTAGCTCTCATGAAGAAGTATAAATACTGGTAGTATGATGGTACCAGTTAGCTCTCATGAAGAAGTATAAATACTGGTAGTATGATGGCACCAGTTTAGCTCTCATGAAGAAGTATAAATACTGGTAGTATGATGGCACCAGTGTAGCTCTCATGAAGAAGTATAAATACTGGTAGTATGATGGTACCAGTTAGCTCTCATGAAGAAGTATAAATACTGGTAGTATGATGGCACCAGTTAGCTCTCATGAAGAAGTATAAATACTGGTAGTATGATGGTACCAGTGTAGCTCTCATGAAGAAGTATAAATACTGGTAGTATGATGGTACCAGTTAGCTCTCATGAAGAAGTATAAATACTGGTAGTATGATGGTACCAGTTAGCTCTCATGAAGAAGTATAAATACTGGTAGTATGATGGTACCAGTTAGCTCTCATGAAGAAGTATAAATACTGGTAGTATGATGGTACCAGTGTAGCTCTCATGAAGAAGTATAAATACTGGTAGTATGATGGTACCAGTGTAGCTCTCATGAAGAAGTATAAATACTGGTAGTATGATGGTACCAGTGTAGCTCTCATGAAGAAGTATAAATACTGGTAGTATGATGGCACCAGTGTAGCTCTCATGAAGAAGTATAAATACTGGTAGTATGATGGCACCAGTTAGCTCTCATGAAGAAGTATAAATACTGGTAGTATGATGGTACCAGTGTAGCTCTCATGAAGAAGTATAAATACTGGTAGTATGATGGCACCAGTGTAGCTCTCATGAAGAAGTATAAATACTGGTAGTATGATGGCACCAGTGTAGCTCTCATGAAGAAGTATAAATACTGGTAGTATGATGGCACCAGTTAGCTCTCATGAAGAAGTATAAATACTGGTAGTATGATGGTACCAGTGTAGCTCTCATGAAGAAGTATAAATACTGGTAGTATGATGGTACCAGTGTAGCTCTCATGAAGAAGTATAAATACTGGTAGTGTGATGGCACCAGTGTAGCTCTCATGAAGAAGTATAAATACTGGTAGTATGATGGTACCAGTTAGCTCTCATGAAGAAGTATAAATACTGGTAGTATGATGGTACCAGTGTAGCTCTCATGAAGAAGTATAAATACTGGTAGTGTGATGGCACCAGTGTAGCTCTCATGAAGAAGTATAAATACTGGTAGTATGATGGTACCAGTGTAGCTCTCATGAAGAAGTATAAATACTGGTAGTATGATGGTACCAGTGTAGCTCTCATGAAGAAGTATAAATACTGGTAGTATGATGGTACCAGTGTAGCTCTCATGAAGAAGTATAAATACTGGTAGTATGATGGCACCAGTGTAGCTCTCATGAAGAAGTATAAATACTGGTCGTATGATGGCACCAGTGTAGCTCTCATGAAGAAGTATAAATACTGGTAGTATGATGGTACCAGTTAGATCTCATGAAGAAGTATAAATACTGGTAGTATGATGGCACCAGTTAGCTCTCATGAAGAAGTATAAATACTGGTAGTATGATGGCACCAGTTAGCTCTCATGAAGAAGTATAAATACTGGTAGTATGATGGCACCAGTGTAGCTCTCATGAAGAAGTATAAATACTGGTAGTATGATGGTACCAGTGTAGCTCTCATGAAGAAGTATAAATACTGGTAGTATGATGGCACCAGTGTAGCTCTCATGAAGAAGTATAAATACTGGTAGTATGATGGTACCAGTGTAGCTCTCATGAAGAAGTATAAATACTGGTAGTATGATGGCACCAGTGTAGCTCTCATGAAGAAGTATAAATACTGGTAGTATGATGGCACCAGTGTAGCTCTCATGAAGAAGTATAAATACTGGTAGTATGATGGTACCAGTTAGATCTCATGAAGAAGTATAAATACTGGTAGTATGATGGTACCAGTTAGCTCTCATGAAGAAGTATAAATACTGGTAGTATGATGGCACCAGTTAGCTCTCATGAAGAAGTATAAATACTGGTAGTATGATGGTACCAGTTAGCTCTCATGAAGAAGTATAAATACTGGTAGTATGATGGTACCAGTTAGCTCTCATGAAGAAGTATAAATACTGGTAGTATGATGGTACCAGTTAGCTCTCATGAAGAAGTATAAATACTGGTAGTATGATGGCACCAGTTAGCTCTCATGAAGAAGTATAAATACTAGGGCTGTCAGTTTATCGCGTTAATTAGATTAATTAATTACACAGCAAATTATCGCGTTATGAAAATTAACTCAAAATTAATTACAAAAAAAAAGTTTTTTTTTTTTTTTTTTTATATAATATTTTTTTTGTATCTCATTCATTCCATAAGAATGTAGAATACACATTTACAGATGTTTTTTAATATGGTCCATTTGCATGTTCTTGGTATCTGATTCTAGGGACATCTATGAATCTCAGGGAATGTATTCCCAGTGTCAGAAATACTGTGGGCTAGATCCACAAAGAATGAATTGCACAGTGCAAGTTGCACCCTTACTTACAATTCATTATGAATTGAAAATGGGGGACCCTGATGTAAACAAGACAAAAGTCTTTCTCTGATCTGCATCCCCTTAACAATTGTGTGTATTGAGCCGTACTGTATTGTACCCATTCTGCAATCTGTTAATAACATTTTCATTCAATCACTCAATCTGCGCTGTGATTGATTGAATGAAAATTTTATTTTGAGTAAATTGTAATGAACCAAATGAGAATATCAATATTTTTTGTTATCTTTGACTGTGAATAACACCATGCTCAAATTGACCAGACCTGAAAAATCTAAGCAAATTAATAGATGGAAGATGATCAAACAGAAGGTTTTGTAGATACAGTACTGAATTCTGCCATCCGGACACATGCAATTTGAAATATGATTATAGAATATAGAATATCAGGCATAAAATGGTTATGCGATTAAAATGCGATTAATTAGATTAATTAATTACAAATCCTGTAATTAATTAGATTAATTTTTTTAATCGCCTGACAGCACTAATAAATACTGGTAGTATGATGGTACCAGTGTAGCTCTCATGAAGAAGTATAAATACTGGTAGTATGATGGCACCAGTTAGCTCTCATGAAGAAGTATAAATACTGGTAGTATGATGGTACCAGTTAGCTCTCATGAAGAAGTATAAATACTGGTAGTATGATGGCACCAGTGTAGCTCTCATGAAGAAGTATAAATACTGGTAGTATGATGGTACCAGTTAGCTCTCATGAAGAAGTATAAATACTGGTAGTATGATGGTACCAGTTAGCTCTCATGAAGAAGTATAAATACTGGTAGTATGATGGTACCAGTGTAGCTCTCATGAAGAAGTATAAATACTGGTAGTATGATGGTACCAGTGTAGCTCTCATGAAGAAGTATAAATACTGGTAGTATGATGGTACCAGTTAGCTCTCATGAAGAAGTATAAATACTGGTAGTATAATGGTACCAGTGTAGCTCTCATGAAGAAGTATAAATACTGGTAGTATGATGGTACCAGTTAGCTCTCATGAAGAAGTATAAATACTGGTAGTATGATGGTACCAGTGTAGCTCTCATGAAGAAGTATAAATACTGGTAGTATGATGGTACCAGTTAGCTCTCATGAAGAAGTATAAATACTGGTAGTATGATGGTACCAGTGTAGCTCTCATGAAGAAGTATAAATACTGGTAGTATGATGGTACCAGTTAGCTCTCATGAAGAAGTATAAATATTGGTAGTACAGTATGATGGCACCAGTTAGCTCTCATGAAGAAGTATAAATATTGGTAGTATGATGGCACCAGTGTAGCTCTCATGAAGAAGTATAAATACTGGTAGTATGATGGTACCAGTGTAGCTCTCATGAAGAAGTATAAATACTGGTAGTATGATGGTACCAGTGTAGCTCTCATGAAGAAGTATAAATACTGGTAGTATGATGGTACCAGTTAGCTCTCATGAAGAAGTATAAATACTGGTAGTATGATGGTACCAGTGTAGCTCTCATGAAGAAGTATAAATACTGGTAGTATGATGGCACCAGTGTAGCTCTCATGAAGAAGTATAAATACTGGTAGTATGATGGCACCAGTGTAGCTCTCATGAAGAAGTATAAATACTGGTAGTATGATGGCACCAGTGTAGCTCTCATGAAGAAGTATAAATACTGGTAGTATGATGGTACCAGTGTAGCTCTCATGAAGAAGTATAAATACTGGTAGTATGATGGCACCAGTGTAGCTCTCATGAAGAAGTATAAATACTGGTAGTATGATGGTACCAGTTAGCTCTCATGAAGAAGTATAAATACTGGTAGTATGATGGCACCAGTGTAGCTCTCATGAAGAAGTATAAATACTGGTAGTATGATGGTACCAGTGTAGCTCTCATGAAGAAGTATAAATACTGGTAGTATGATGGTACCAGTGTAGCTCTCATGAAGAAGTATAAATACTGGTAGTATGATGGCACCAGTGTAGCTCTCATGAAGAAGTATAAATACTGGTAGTATGATGGCACCAGTGTAGCTCTCATGAAGAAGTATAAATACTGGTAGTATGATGGTACCAGTTAGCTCTCATGAAGAAGTATAAATACTGGTAGTATGATGGTACCAGTGTAGCTCTCATGAAGAAGTATAAATACTGGTAGTATGATGGCACCAGTTAGCTCTCATGAAGAAGTATAAATACTGGTAGTATGATGGTACCAGTGTAGCTCTCATGAAGAAGTATAAATACTGGTAGTATGATGGTACCAGTTAGCTCTCATGAAGAAGTATAAATACTGGTAGTATGATGGTACCAGTGTAGCTCTCATGAAGAAGTATAAATACTGGTAGTATAATGGTACCAGTGTAGCTCTCATGAAGAAGTATAAATACTGGTAGTGTGATGGTACCAGTGTAGCTCTCATGAAGAAGTATAAATACTGGTAGTATGATGGTACCAGTTAGCTCTCATGAAGAAGTATAAATACTGGTAGTATGATGGTACCAGTTAGATCTCATGAAGAAGTATAAATACTGGTAGTATGATGGTACCAGTGTAGCTCTCATGAAGAAGTATAAATACTGGTAGTGTGATGGTACCAGTTAGCTCTCATGAAGAAGTATAAATACTGGTAGTATGATGGTACCAGTGTAGCTCTCATGAAGAAGTATAAATACTGGTAGTATGATGGCACCAGTTAGCTCTCATGAAGAAGTGTAAATACTGGTAGTATGATGGCACCAGTGTAGCTCTCATGAAGAAGTATAAATACTGGTAGTATGAACCAGTTAGATCTCATGAAGAAGTATAAATACTGGTAGTATGATGGCACCAGTGTAGCTCTCATGAAGAAGTATAAATACTGGTAGTATGATGGCACCAGTGTAGCTCTCATGAAGAAGTATAAATACTGGTAGTATGATGGTACCAGTGTAGCTCTCATGAAGAAGTATAAATACTGGTAGTATGATGGCACCAGTGTAGCTCTCATGAAGAAGTATAAATACTGGTAGTATGATGGCACCAGTGTAGCTCTCATGAAGAAGTATAAATACTGGTAGTATGATGGTACCAGTGTAGCTCTCATGAAGAAGTATAAATACTGGTAGTATGATGGTACCAGTGTAGCTCTCATGAAGAAGTATAAATACTGGTAGTATGATGGTACCAGTGTAGCTCTCATGAAGAAGTATAAATACTGGTAGTATGATGGCACCAGTTAGCTCTCATGAAGAAGTATAAATACTGGTAGTATGATGGCACCAGTTAGCTCTCATGAAGAAGTATAAATACTGGTAGTATGATGGTACCAGTTAACTCTCATGAAGAAGTATAAATACTGGTAGTATGATGGTACCAGTGTAGCTCTCATGAAGAAGTATAAATACTGGTAGTATGATGGCACCAGTGTAGCTCTCATGAAGAAGTATAAATACTGGTAGTATGATGGTACCAGTGTAGCTCTCATGAAGAAGTATAAATACTGGTAGTATGATGGTACCAGTTAGCTCTCATGAAGAAGTATACATACTGGTAGTATGATGGTACCAGTTAGCTCTCATGAAGAAGTATAAATACTGGTAGTATGATGGTACCAGTGTAGCTCTCATGAAGAAGTATAAATACTGGTAGTATGATGGTACCAGTGTAGCTCTCATGAAGAAGTATAAATACTGGTAGTATGATGGCACCAGTTAGCTCTCATGAAGAAGTATAAATACTGGTAGTATGATGGCACCAGTTAGCTCTCATGAAGAAGTATAAATACTGGTAGTATGATGGCACCAGTTAGCTCTCATGAAGAAGTATAAATACTGGTAGTGTGATGGTACCAGTTAGCTCTCATGAAGAAGTATAAATACTGGTAGTATGATGGTACCAGTTAGCTCTCATGAAGAAGTATAAATACTGGTAGTGTGATGGTACCAGTGTAGCTCTCATGAAGAAGTATAAATACTGGTAGTATGATGGCACCAGTGTAGCTCTCATGAAGAAGTATAAATACTGGTAGTATGATGGCACCAGTGTAGCTCTCATGAAGAAGTATAAATACTGGTAGTATGATGGTACCAGTGTAGCTCTCATGAAGAAGTATAAATACTGGTAGTATGATGGTACCAGTTAGCTCTCATGAAGAAGTATAAATACTGTTAGTATGATGGTACCAGTGTAGCTCTCATGAAGAAGTATAAATACTGGTAGTATGATGGTACCAGTGTAGCTCTCATGAAGAAGTATAAATACTGGTAGTATGATGGTACCAGTGTAGCTCTCATGAAGAAGTATAAATACTGGTAGTATGATGGTACCAGTTAGCTCTCATGAAGTAGTATAAATACTGGTAGTATGATGGTACCAGTGTAGCTCTCATGAAGAAGTATAAATACTGGTAGTATGATGGCACCAGTTAGCTCTCATGAAGAAGTATAAATACTGGTAGTATGATGGCACCAGTGTAGCTCTCGTGAAGAAGTATAAATACTGGTAGTATGATGGTACCAGTGTAGCTCTCATGAAGAAGTATAAATACTGGTAGTATGATGGCACCAGTGTAGCTCTCATGAAGAAGTATAAATACTGGTAGTATGATGGTACCAGTGTAGCTCTCATGAAGAAGTATAAATACTGGTAGTATGATGGTACCAGTGTAGCTCTCATGAAGAAGTATAAATACTGGTAGTATGATGGTACCAGTGTAGCTCTCATGAAGAAGTATAAATACTGGTAGTATGATGGTACCAGTGTAGCTCTCATGAAGAAGTATAAATACTGGTAGTATGATGGTACCAGTTAGCTCTCATGAAGAAGTATAAATACTGGTAGTATGATGGCACCAGTTAGCTCTCATGAAGAAGTATACATACTGGTAGTATGATGGCACCAGTGTAGCTCTCATGAAGAAGTATAAATACTGGTAGTATGATGGTACCAGTGTAGCTCTCATGAAGAAGTATAAATACTGGTAGTATGATGGTACCAGTGTAGCTCTCATGAAGAAGTATAAATACTGGTAGTATGATGGCACCAGTTAGCTCTCATGAAGAAGTATAAATACTGGTAGTATGATGGCACCAGTTAGCTCTCATGAAGAAGTATAAATACTGGTAGTATGATGGTACCAGTGTAGCTCTCATGAAGAAGTATAAATACTGGTAGTATGATGGCACCAGTTAGCTCTCATGAAGAAGTATAAATACTGGTAGTATGATGGTACCAGTGTAGCTCTCATGAAGAAGTATAAATACTGGTAGTATGATGGCACCAGTTAGCTCTCATGAAGAAGTATAATACTGGTAGTGTGATGGTACCAGTGTAGCTCTCATGAAGAAGTATAAATACTGGTAGTATGATGGTACCAGTTAGCTCTCATGAAGAAGTATAAATACTGGTAGTATGATGGTACCAGTTAGCTCTCATGAAGAAGTATAAATACTGGTAGTATGATGGCACCAGTGTAGCTCTCATGAAGAAGTATAAATACTGGTAGTATGATGGTACCAGTGTAGCTCTCATGAAGAAGTATAAATACTGGTAGTATGATGGCACCAGTTAGCTCTCATGAAGAAGTATAAATACTGGTAGTATGATGGCACCAGTGTAGCTCTCATGAAGAAGTATAAATACTGGTAGTATGATGGTACCAGTGTAGCTCTCATGAAGAAGTATAAATACTGGTAGTATGATGGTACCAGTGTAGCTCTCATGAAGAAGTATAAATACTGGTAGTATGATGGCACCAGTGTAGCTCTCATGAAGAAGTATAAATACTGGTAGTATGATGGTACCAGTGTAGCTCTCATGAAGAAGTATAAATACTGGTAGTATGATGGTACCAGTTAGCTCTCATGAAGAAGTATAAATACTGGTAGTATGATGGTACCAGTTAGCTCTCATGAAGAAGTATAAATACTGGTAGTATGATGGCACCAGTGTAGCTCTCATGAAGAAGTATAAATACTGGTAGTATGATGGTACCAGTGTAGCTCTCATGAAGAAGTATAAATACTGGTAGTATGATGGTACCAGTGTAGCTCTCATGAAGAAGTATAAATACTGGTAGTATGATGGCACCAGTTAGCTCTCATGAAGAGGTATAAATACTGGTAGTATGATGGTACCAGTGTAGCTCTCATGAAGAAGTATAAATACTGGTAGTATGATGGCACCAGTGTAGCTCTCATGAAGAAGTATAAATACTGGTAGTATGATGGCACCAGTGTAGCTCTCATGAAGAAGTATAAATACTGGTAGTATGATGGTACCAGTTAGCTCTCATGAAGAAGTATAAATACTGGTAGTATGATGGCACCAGTTAGCTCTCATGAAGAAGTATAAATACTGGTAGTATGATGGTACCAGTGTAGCTCTCATGAAGAAGTATAAATACTGGTAGTATGATGGCACCAGTTAGCTCTCATGAAGAAGTATAAATACTGGTAGTGTGATGGTACCAGTGTAGCTCTCATGAAGAAGTATAAATACTGGTAGTATGATGGTACCAGTTAGCTCTCATGAAGAAGTATAAATACTGGTAGTATGATGGTACCAGTTAGCTCTCATGAAGAAGTATAAATACTGGTAGTATGATGGCACCAGTGTAGCTCTCATGAAGAAGTATAAATACTGGTAGTATGATGGCACCAGTGTAGCTCTCATGAAGAAGTATAAATACTGGTAGTATAATGGTACCAGTGTAGCTCTCATGAAGAAGTATAAATACTGGTAGTATGATGGTACCAGTTAGCTCTCATGAAGAAGTATAAATACTGGTAGTATGATGGCACCAGTGTAGCTCTCATGAAGAAGTATAAATACTGGTAGTATGATGGTACCAGTGTAGCTCTCATGAAGAAGTATAAATACTGGTAGTATGATGGTACCAGTTAGCTCTCATGAAGAAGTATAAATACTGGTAGTATGATGGTACCAGTTAGCTCTCATGAAGAAGTATAAATACTGGTAGTATGATGGCACCAGTGTAGCTCTCATGAAGAAGTATAAATACTGGTAGTATGATGGCACCAGTGTAGCTCTCATGAAGAAGTATAAATACTGGTAGTATAATGGTACCAGTGTAGCTCTCATGAAGAAGTATAAATACTGGTAGTATGATGGTACCAGTTAGCTCTCATGAAGAAGTATAAATACTGGTAGTATGATGGCACCAGTGTAGCTCTCATGAAGAAGTATAAATACTGGTAGTATGATGGTACCAGTGTAGCTCTCATGAAGAAGTATAAATACTGGTAGTATGATGGTACCAGTTAGCTCTCATGAAGAAGTATAAATACTGGTAGTATGATGGTACCAGTGTAGCTCTCATGAAGAAGTATAAATACAGGTAGTATGATGGTACCAGTGTAGCTCTCATGAAGAAGTATAAATACTGGTAGTATGATGGTACCAGTGTAGCTCTCATGAAGAAGTATAAATACTGGTAGTATGATGGTACCAGTTAGCTCTCATGAAGAAGTATAAATACTGGTAGTATGATGGCACCAGTGTAGCTCTCATGAAGAAGTATAAATACTGGTAGTATGATGGCACCAGTGTAGCTCTCATGAAGAAGTATAAATACTGGTAGTATGATGGTACCAGTGTAGCTCTCATGAAGAAGTATAAATACTGGTAGTATGATGGTACCAGTTAGCTCTCATGAAGAAGTATAAATACTGGTAGTATGATGGTACCAGTGTAGCTCTCATGAAGAAATATAAATACTGGTAGTATGATGGTACCAGTGTAGCTCTCATGAATAAGTATAAATACTGGTAGTATGATGGTACCAGTGTAGCTCTCATGAAGAAGTATAAATACTGGTAGTATGATGGTACCAGTTAGCTCTCATGAAGAAGTATAAATACTGGTAGTATGATGGCACCAGTGTAGCTCTCATGAAGAAGTATAAATACTGGTAGTATGATGGCACCAGTGTAGCTCTCATGAAGAAGTATAAATACTGGTAGTATGATGGTACCAGTTAGCTCTCATGAAGAAGTATAAATACTGGTAGTATGATGGCACCAGTGTAGCTCTCATGAAGAAGTATAAATACTGGTAGTATGATGGCACCAGTGTAGCTCTCATGAAGAAGTATAAATACTGGTAGTATGATGGTACCAGTGTAGCTCTCATGAAGAAGTATAAATACTGGTAGTATGATGGCACCAGTGTAGCTCTCATGAAGAAGTATAAATACTGGTAGTATGATGGCACCTGTGTAGCTCTCATGAAGAAGTATAAATACTGGTAGTATGATGGTACCAGTGTAGCTCTCATGAAGAAGTATAAATACTGGTAGTATGATGGTACCAGTGTAGCTCTCATGAAGAAGTATAAATACTGGTAGTATGATGGTACCAGTGTAGCTCTCATGAAGAAGTATAAATACTGGTAGTGTGATGGTACCAGTTAGCTCTCATGAAGAAGTATAAATACTGGTAGTATGATGGTACCAGTGTAGCTCTCATGAAGAAGTATAAATACTGGTAGTATGATGGCACCAGTGTAGCTCTCATGAAGAAGTATAAATACTGGTAGTATGATGGTACCAGTTAGCTCTCATGAAGAAGTATAAATACTGGTAGTATGATGGTACCAGTTAGATCTCATGAAGAAGTATAAATACTGGTAGTATGATGGCACCAGTGTAGCTCTCATGAAGAAGTATAAATACTGGTAGTATGATGGCACCAGTGTAGCTCTCATGAAGAAGTATAAATACTGGTAGTATGATGGTACCAGTGTAGCTCTCATGAAGAAGTATAAATACTGGTAGTATGATGGCACCAGTGTAGCTCTCATGAAGAAGTATAAATACTGGTAGTATGATGGCACCAGTGTAGCTCTCATGAAGAAGTATAAATACTGGTAGTATGATGGTACCAGTGTAGCTCTCATGAAGAAGTATAAATACTGGTAGTATGATGGTACCAGTGTAGCTCTCATGAAGAAGTATAAATACTGGTAGTATGATGGTACCAGTGTAGCTCTCATGAAGAAGTATAAATACTGGTAGTATGATGGCACCAGTTAGCTCTCATGAAGAAGTATAAATACTGGTAGTATGATGGCACCAGTTAGCTCTCATGAAGAAGTATAAATACTGGTAGTATGATGGTACCAGTTAACTCTCATGAAGAAGTATAAATACTGGTAGTATGATGGTACCAGTGTAGCTCTCATGAAGAAGTATAAATACTGGTAGTATGATGGCACCAGTGTAGCTCTCATGAAGAAGTATAAATACTGGTAGTATGATGGTACCAGTGTAGCTCTCATGAAGAAGTATAAATACTGGTAGTATGATGGTACCAGTTAGCTCTCATGAAGAAGTATAAATACTGGTAGTATGATGGTACCAGTTAGCTCTCATGAAGAAGTATAAATACTGGTAGTATGATGGTACCAGTGTAGCTCTCATGAAGAAGTATAAATACTGGTAGTATGATGGTACCAGTGTAGCTCTCATGAAGAAGTATAAATACTGGTAGTATGATGGCACCAGTTAGCTCTCATGAAGAAGTATAAATACTGGTAGTATGATGGCACCAGTTAGCTCTCATGAAGAAGTATAAATACTGGTAGTATGATGGCACCAGTTAGCTCTCATGAAGAAGTATAAATACTGGTAGTGTGATGGTACCAGTTAGCTCTCATGAAGAAGTATAAATACTGGTAGTATGATGGTACCAGTTAGCTCTCATGAAGAAGTATAAATACTGGTAGTGTGATGGTACCAGTGTAGCTCTCATGAAGAAGTATAAATACTGGTAGTATGATGGCACCAGTGTAGCTCTCATGAAGAAGTATAAATACTGGTAGTATGATGGCACCAGTGTAGCTCTCATGAAGAAGTATAAATACTGGTAGTATGATGGTACCAGTGTAGCTCTCATGAAGAAGTATAAATACTGGTAGTATGATGGTACCAGTTAGCTCTCATGAAGAAGTATAAATACTGTTAGTATGATGGTACCAGTGTAGCTCTCATGAAGAAGTATAAATACTGGTAGTATGATGGTACCAGTGTAGCTCTCATGAAGAAGTATAAATACTGGTAGTATGATGGTACCAGTGTAGCTCTCATGAAGAAGTATAAATACTGGTAGTATGATGGTACCAGTTAGCTCTCATGAAGTAGTATAAATACTGGTAGTATGATGGTACCAGTGTAGCTCTCATGAAGAAGTATAAATACTGGTAGTATGATGGCACCAGTTAGCTCTCATGAAGAAGTATAAATACTGGTAGTATGATGGCACCAGTGTAGCTCTCGTGAAGAAGTATAAATACTGGTAGTATGATGGTACCAGTGTAGCTCTCATGAAGAAGTATAAATACTGGTAGTATGATGGCACCAGTGTAGCTCTCATGAAGAAGTATAAATACTGGTAGTATGATGGTACCAGTGTAGCTCTCATGAAGAAGTATAAATACTGGTAGTATGATGGTACCAGTGTAGCTCTCATGAAGAAGTATAAATACTGGTAGTATGATGGTACCAGTGTAGCTCTCATGAAGAAGTATAAATACTGGTAGTATGATGGTACCAGTGTAGCTCTCATGAAGAAGTATAAATACTGGTAGTATGATGGTACCAGTTAGCTCTCATGAAGAAGTATAAATACTGGTAGTATGATGGCACCAGTTAGCTCTCATGAAGAAGTATACATACTGGTAGTATGATGGCACCAGTGTAGCTCTCATGAAGAAGTATAAATACTGGTAGTATGATGGTACCAGTGTAGCTCTCATGAAGAAGTATAAATACTGGTAGTATGATGGTACCAGTGTAGCTCTCATGAAGAAGTATAAATACTGGTAGTATGATGGCACCAGTTAGCTCTCATGAAGAAGTATAAATACTGGTAGTATGATGGCACCAGTTAGCTCTCATGAAGAAGTATAAATACTGGTAGTATGATGGTACCAGTGTAGCTCTCATGAAGAAGTATAAATACTGGTAGTATGATGGCACCAGTTAGCTCTCATGAAGAAGTATAAATACTGGTAGTATGATGGTACCAGTGTAGCTCTCATGAAGAAGTATAAATACTGGTAGTATGATGGCACCAGTTAGCTCTCATGAAGAAGTATAAATACTGGTAGTGTGATGGTACCAGTGTAGCTCTCATGAAGAAGTATAAATACTGGTAGTATGATGGTACCAGTTAGCTCTCATGAAGAAGTATAAATACTGGTAGTATGATGGTACCAGTTAGCTCTCATGAAGAAGTATAAATACTGGTAGTATGATGGCACCAGTGTAGCTCTCATGAAGAAGTATAAATACTGGTAGTATGATGGTACCAGTGTAGCTCTCATGAAGAAGTATAAATACTGGTAGTATGATGGCACCAGTTAGCTCTCATGAAGAAGTATAAATACTGGTAGTATGATGGCACCAGTGTAGCTCTCATGAAGAAGTATAAATACTGGTAGTATGATGGTACCAGTGTAGCTCTCATGAAGAAGTATAAATACTGGTAGTATGATGGTACCAGTGTAGCTCTCATGAAGAAGTATAAATACTGGTAGTATGATGGCACCAGTGTAGCTCTCATGAAGAAGTATAAATACTGGTAGTATGATGGTACCAGTGTAGCTCTCATGAAGAAGTATAAATACTGGTAGTATGATGGTACCAGTTAGCTCTCATGAAGAAGTATAAATACTGGTAGTATGATGGTACCAGTTAGCTCTCATGAAGAAGTATAAATACTGGTAGTATGATGGCACCAGTGTAGCTCTCATGAAGAAGTATAAATACTGGTAGTATGATGGTACCAGTGTAGCTCTCATGAAGAAGTATAAATACTGGTAGTATGATGGTACCAGTGTAGCTCTCATGAAGAAGTATAAATACTGGTAGTATGATGGCACCAGTTAGCTCTCATGAAGAGGTATAAATACTGGTAGTATGATGGTACCAGTGTAGCTCTCATGAAGAAGTATAAATACTGGTAGTATGATGGCACCAGTGTAGCTCTCATGAAGAAGTATAAATACTGGTAGTATGATGGCACCAGTTAGCTCTCATGAAGAAGTATAAATACTGGTAGTATGATGGTACCAGTTAGCTCTCATGAAGAAGTATAAATACTGGTAGTATGATGGCACCAGTGTAGCTCTCATGAAGAAGTATAAATACTGGTAGTATGATGGCACCAGTGTAGCTCTCATGAAGAAGTATAAATACTGGTAGTATAATGGTACCAGTGTAGCTCTCATGAAGAAGTATAAATACTGGTAGTATGATGGTACCAGTTAGCTCTCATGAAGAAGTATAAATACTGGTAGTATGATGGCACCAGTGTAGCTCTCATGAAGAAGTATAAATACTGGTAGTATGATGGTACCAGTGTAGCTCTCATGAAGAAGTATAAATACTGGTAGTATGATGGTACCAGTTAGCTCTCATGAAGAAGTATAAATACTGGTAGTATGATGGTACCAGTGTAGCTCTCATGAAGAAGTATAAATACAGGTAGTATGATGGTACCAGTGTAGCTCTCATGAAGAAGTATAAATACTGGTAGTATGATGGTACCAGTGTAGCTCTCATGAAGAAGTATAAATACTGGTAGTATGATGGTACCAATTAGCTCTCATGAAGAAGTATAAATACTGGTAGTATGATGGCACCAGTGTAGCTCTCATGAAGAAGTATAAATACTGGTAGTATGATGGCACCAGTGTAGCTCTCATGAAGAAGTATAAATACTGGTAGTATGATGGTACCAGTGTAGCTCTCATGAAGAAGTATAAATACTGGTAGTATGATGGTACCAGTTAGCTCTCATGAAGAAGTATAAATACTGGTAGTATGATGGTACCAGTGTAGCTCTCATGAAGAAATATAAATACTGGTAGTATGATGGTACCAGTGTAGCTCTCATGAATAAGTATAAATACTGGTAGTATGATGGTACCAGTGTAGCTCTCATGAAGAAGTATAAATACTGGTAGTATGATGGTACCAGTTAGCTCTCATGAAGAAGTATAAATACTGGTAGTATGATGGCACCAGTGTAGCTCTCATGAAGAAGTATAAATACTGGTAGTATGATGGCACCAGTGTAGCTCTCATGAAGAAGTATAAATACTGGTAGTATGATGGTACCAGTTAGCTCTCATGAAGAAGTATAAATACTGGTAGTATGATGGCACCAGTGTAGCTCTCATGAAGAAGTATAAATACTGGTAGTATGATGGCACCAGTGTAGCTCTCATGAAGAAGTATAAATACTGGTAGTATGATGGTACCAGTGTAGCTCTCATGAAGAAGTATAAATACTGGTAGTATGATGGCACCAGTGTAGCTCTCATGAAGAAGTATAAATACTGGTAGTATGATGGCACCAGTGTAGCTCTCATGAAGAAGTATAAATACTGGTAGTATGATGGTACCAGTGTAGCTCTCATGAAGAAGTATAAATACTGGTAGTATGATGGTACCAGTGTAGCTCTCATGAAGAAGTATAAATACTGGTAGTATGATGGTACCAGTGTAGCTCTCATGAAGAAGTATAAATACTGGTAGTGTGATGGTACCAGTTAGCTCTCATGAAGAAGTATAAATACTGGTAGTATGATGGTACCAGTGTAGCTCTCATGAAGAAGTATAAATATTGGTAGTATGATGGCACCAGTGTAGCTCTCATGAAGAAGTATAAATACTGGTAGTATGATGGTACCAGTTAGCTCTCATGAAGAAGTATAAATACTGGTAGTATGATGGTACCAGTTAGATCTCATGAAGAAGTATAAATACTGGTAGTATGATGGCACCAGTGTAGCTCTCATGAAGAAGTATAAATACTGGTAGTATGATGGCACCAGTGTAGCTCTCATGAAGAAGTATAAATACTGGTAGTATGATGGTACCAGTGTAGCTCTCATGAAGAAGTATAAATACTGGTAGTATGATGGCACCAGTGTAGCTCTCATGAAGAAGTATAAATACTGGTAGTATGATGGCACCAGTGTAGCTCTCATGAAGAAGTATAAATACTGGTAGTATGATGGTACCAGTGTAGCTCTCATGAAGAAGTATAAATACTGGTAGTATGATGGTACCAGTGTAGCTCTCATGAAGAAGTATAAATACTGGTAGTATGATGGTACCAGTGTAGCTCTCATGAAGAAGTATAAATACTGGTAGTGTGATGGTACCAGTTAGCTCTCATGAAGAAGTATAAATACTGGTAGTATGATGGTACCAGTGTAGCTCTCATGAAGAAGTATAAATACTGGTAGTATGATGGCACCAGTGTAGCTCTCATGAAGAAGTATAAATACTGGTAGTATGATGGTACCAGTTAGCTCTCATGAAGAAGTATAAATACTGGTAGTATGATGGTACCAGTTAGATCTCATGAAGAAGTATAAATACTGGTAGTATGATGGTACCAGTGTAGCTCTCATGAAGAAGTATAAATACTGGTAGTATGATGGTACCAGTGTAGCTCTCATGAAGAAGTATACATACTGGTAGTATGATGGCACCAGTTAGCTCTCATGAAGAAGTATAAATACTGGTAGTATGATGGCACCAGTGTAGCTCTCATGAAGAAGTATAAATACTGGTAGTATGATGGTACCAGTGTAGCTCTCATGAAGAAGTATAAATACTGGTAGTATGATGGTACCTGTTACAAAGGGTCAGATTAAACCGAATATATGTATTTATTTATGGATATATATTGAATAGTATTTGTATGTCGTTTGATATCCCTTGTATATTTCTTTGTACATATACACGGAATGTCCCTTTAACCTAGTAGTTACTACAGCCCATAATAGTTCATTCTCTCATTGGACCAGGACCTGGCGCCAGCAGACAGGCCCCTTGAGTCAAGTTCAATGGTGCCGACGAACATGTCGTTACTAGCCCCGGCTCCGCGCAGGAATACGGCTACCGAAAGCAGAGCGGCACTATTTGTCCACCGTGCATATAAATAGGGCGCAAGAAATGTAGAATTCCTCTTAGTCCTTTGTCCCGTTCAGTCTTGTTCAGTTCAGTTACCAAGTAAAGCCTTACCCACTACGCAACGTGCGGTACAGCAGGGCTCGCATTGCCTCAAATAGAGTCGCGTTTATCCTACTACGTTTGTTAAACGTATCGTTCGTTATCTACGAGTAAGCCTTCATTACGAGTCAAAGACCACGTGAAGTGGGTAATTGTGTGTCTACATAGAGCACTTATTGCCGCGTGCTGATAGGATAGTAACGTCAAGTTCAACCGTGGACCACCGCGCACCACGGAGGATACCTACACCGGTGATTGCAGAGCCACCAGGCAGGATTATTATTCTTCATTCTTCACCAAGCTGCTGGAGCAGAGAACCGTCTACCCCACTGCTGTGAGATCTACCCATGCCTGTGAGGACATCACTCGAGCCCGTCTCTGTCGGAGCAGAGACTCCACGGCTTCATCTGCGGCGCGCACCCTAGGATTACAGCTGCTGCTTTCCCCGCTGACACAGGGGTGATATCGCCTCCGTGGACCCTTGACTTTGTATAGAGCATTGCCTCCCCCTGCTGGCTTACAACCGGTAGTACCCCCCCTTTCAGTATCTCCAGTATCTCTCCTGAGTACCATAGATAATTACTAATATTCATTATTGATTTGCCTATGCACATTATATTTGCCTTATAAGCGCAATTAAAGTAATGTAATAATACCCTTTTGATGTAATAAATATTCTAAACGAGTATTTGTGTGGAAACCGTGTTATTGTGGAGAAGTTCTCATCATATACCTGTGTACGGTATTGGCCAGTAATGTACATAAGACGGTAGTAGTTTAATGATACTAATACTTGATTAATACAGTCAGGGAATTGTACCCCTCAGTTACAATTGGTCCTTCGAGCCGGAGATAATAATTAGCGTAATATTAATATAATATTAATATTGACATGGCCGATGACGAACACTCCACAAACGGTTCTCCTAAGCTAGATCGCCCGCAGCGCAGACGGCAGCCACCTCCCTATCTAGAGGCATACGCTGTCAGTCCAATACCTAGCTTTAAAGGGAAATTAGATACGGATAAAATAACTAAAGCGGATAGTAAAATTATGTCCGACCCTACCAACCAGGCTACCCCGCCAACAGAGGCCCTAGTGGGTTCTAATGTAACTGACCAAGCTCACGGTGGGGACCAGGAGGGAACTGACACGACTTTATCCCCCGACAACGCCGACGAGGTAGTCCCCGGAGCGCTCCAGGATAAAGAAAGCCCTCCCGGGATGGAACCCGACCCACCACAAGAAGAGACGCGCACCCAGGAGATGGATCTCCTCGGTGCGCAACAGGAGAACGGATCTCCAACAAGTACTGCCGGGAGCCGATCGCCCCGAACGGCGTCTTCCCCCAGCGCGGCGGACAAGATGCTGGCGCAAGCACTCATCGCCACCCTGGCAGCCTCCACCGAACGCGATCGACTTCAAGCGCAACAGACGCGCGAGCGCGAACATTTTGCAGGCGAGCGAGAGCGCTTCCAGGTGCAACAAAGGAGTGAAGACGACCGCATAAGACTGGAGACCAGACGCCTCCAGACAGAAGAGAACATTGAGAGAAGCCGCGCCGATGCACAGCACGCCGCCGCCAATGCACAGCACGCCGCCGCCAATGCACAGCGCGACGTCGCACATGCCCAGCGCGACGCCGCCAACGCACAGCGCGACGCTGCCCAGGCCAGCGCCAATGCGCAGCGCGACGTCGCCAATGCCCAGCGCGAAGCAGCGCGCGACGCAGCCCATGCCCAGCGCGAGGCAGAGCGCGACCGGCTGCAGGCGGAGCTGATGGACAAACTGGTTGCCATGGCGACACCCCCTCACTCCACACGGAGCTCTCAGAGATCGTCAAGACATGGGTCTAGGACGCATTCCCCTACCCGACGAAGCGACCCGGGACCCCGCCAACAGGAGCATCCTGTCCACGTCTCCGAACCCCCTCCCCAGCCGGTCCATACGAGACCCAGCAACCGGGAAGAACCGAACCACGCCGAGAGACTGAACAGAAGACTCCAGGTCCTAGCAGAGGAAGAGGAGGAGGAAGAGGAGGAATGTCAAGCCGACCAGCAGCAACGTACTCTGGCCCAGTACAGCCCCGACCAGCAGCAACGTACTCTGGACCAGGAGGTCCAGTACAGCCCAGAAGTCAGCCCCGAGGCCCTGCGCTACAAACCCCCGACTCAACTCACGGGTGAGTTTGACGCACCGCCAGCCCCGAGGGACAGCACCTGGGTACCCGATCTTCGGTACCCACCAAGTACCAGCCCAAGACGACACGCACGGGGAGACTCGCCTAGGAGGCCTCTTCCCCAACGCTCACCGATGTGCCAGTCATCCATGGCATCGTACCTTGGCGCACCGACGTTTCCAGACTTCACCCATGAGAACCGAGCACAGTACACGGAGCTACGGATGTGCTTAGAGACAATGATGGTTGATGTAGCTGATGAACGCCACAAGTATGCTACCCTATTGAAGCACCTCAAGGTGCCCCGAGCGCACAATATAGCGCTGGCCTATGCCAACTCTACTACCCCATACACAGCGGCTCTAGCAGCACTCGACCAACGGTATGGACGCGTATGGGACTACGTGATACAGGAGATAAGAGACATTGACCGTCTCCCCCCAGCCAGAGACAACAGAGCGCTAGATGACCTGTCTATCAAGGTACAGTCCCTGGTAGGGATGCTGGGGTCCCAAAAGGAAAAGGGTATCTACGAACTGTACGCTAACTCTAACGTAGAGAGGATATTAGAGAAGCTCCCTCCCGCCCGACAAGAGCGCTTCAGGCGGCAGAGAGACTACCGCGACCCCAACGGTCCAGAGGCATCCCTCCTAGACCTATCTGAGTTCCTCGCCAGGGAGGTCAGTAGCCTACGACTCGACACGTTCGTATGGAGTGGACCAAGCCCAAGACTCGGACCTCGGGGACAAACGGATAACCGCCGGTTGGTGACCGTTATGCACCAAGCCGAATCAGTACCACACAAGAACCACAACACCCCCTCGACGAAAGAGGACCAGTGGAAGATTGAGTGCCAGTACTGTGAGGGAGAACATCGGCTGTATCAGTGCGAAGATTTCAAGAAGCTGACCACGGATGATGTGAGTCAGTGGGTCAAGGACCACCGCCGCTGCTTCCGCTGCGCGCGCAGCCACCTAGCAGCTGAGTGCCGCTTGAAGAAGAAGTGCAGCAGGTGCGGTGGCACCCACCTGGAGGTCCTGCATGACATCAACAGGCGTCGGCCAGGACAACAGAGTGGGCCCGTCGTGGTAATGTACCATGCCGAGGCGGTGGCACCAGCACCAAAGTTCCACCAGACCACTCCCTGGTGTCCCGACTGCTACGGCAGACACTGGGAGCCACGGTGCGACTCGCACCATATAGATTCTACATCACCACCCACAGGAGTGCTCCACATTGACCAGCATAGCGGGACCCCCCGTGTGCTCCTCAAAGTGGTCAGAGTGCTCCTGAGCTACGAGGACAAGGTCCTGGACACTTACGCCGTCCTGGACGATGGGTCTGAAAAGACTCTCCTCCTCGCTTCCGCAGCAGCCCAGTTGGGCCTGCGAGGTGTCAAAGATACAATGACCATACGCACCATCAGAAGGGACCAGAAGACCATAAAGGGTGAAAGGGTCTCCTTCAAGATAGCAGCGGTGGACCAGCCCGAGAAGCAGTATAGTATAACTAACGTCTTCACCAGCCACGACATAGGCCTGTCTCAGTACACCTACCCCATCCCACAGCTGATGGCTAAGTATGTGCACCTACGCCAACTACCTATACCGCTTATCGACGGCGCCACACCGACCCTGCTCATCGGCTCCGACCACGCGGACCTCATTCTCCCAATTGAGGCGGCCCACGTCGGACCCAAAGGATGCCCAGTCGCGGTTCAGACCCGACTGGGATGGACGCTCCAGGGCCCCCTCTACGGACTTGACAGTCAACCCACGTCTACACGCTGCCTACACACAGAGGCGAGCGACACCGGCCTCTCCCCCGTACAGCAGAGGCTATTGACATTAAGCGAGAGGCCCGTGAGAGAACCGTGGGTACCAGAGGGAGTTCGGAATTCCACCCCCCTCAGCTGCGCTCCAGACGTAGCTGACCTCGGACCCAGCACCCCAAGCGACTCCTTGACGGTGCGGCCGGGACCGGCCCTTCCTCAGATGGGGTACAGAGCAAACAAGAGAAACAGACGGAGGAGGAGAAAGCACAGCCAAGCACAGATCAAAGCAGTCTCAGGCCCGCTTCCTCCTAAGCCCCCCTTCATCCCGTCCAGTCGTCATGACCATAGACCAGTCACTACCCCGAGCTGCATGGCCGGCCGGCCGCGTAAGCAAGGTGACCACTGGTGCCGACGGAAAGGTCAGAGTGGCAGAAGTGCTCGGCCAAGGGCGGACCTACAACCGACCCGTGGCGAGGCTGATAGAGTCGCCAAGGCTCCCCGACTCGCTTAATGACGACCATGACCCCTGACTTTGTGACCTGCCTACCCTCACAACGGACATTGAGTGGTGGACAGTGCGGTTAATCTGTCTCTGCTTAGCTAATTAGGTGGGACTAATTAGGGGGCGGCTGTTACAAAGGGTCAGATTAAACCGAATATATGTATTTATTTATGGATATATATTGAATAGTATTTGTATGTCGTTCGATATCCCTTGTATATTTCTTTGTACATATACACGGAATGTCCCTTTAACCTAGTAGTTACTACAGCCCATAATAGTTCATTCTCTCATTGGACCAGGACCTGGCGCCAGCAGACAGGCCCCTTGAGTCAAGTTCAATGGTGCCGACGAACATGTCGTTACTAGCCCCGGCTCCGCGCAGGAATACGGCTACCGAAAGCAGAGCGGCACTATTTGTCCACCGTGCATATAAATAGGGCGCAAGAAATGTAGAATTCCTCTTAGTCCTTTGTCCCGTTCAGTCTTGTTCAGTTCAGTTACCAAGTAAAGCCTTACCCACTACGCAACGTGCGGTACAGCAGGGCTCGCATTGCCTCAAATAGAGTCGCGTTTATCCTACTACGTTTGTTAAACGTATCGTTCGTTATCTACAAGTAAGCCTTCATTACGAGTCAAAGACCACGTGAAGTGGGTAATTGTGTGTCTACATAGAGCACTTATTGCCACGTGCTGATAGGATAGTAACGTCAAGTTCAACCGTGGACCACCGCGCACCACGGAGGATACATACACCGGTGATTGCAGAGCCACCAGGCAGGATTATTATTCTTCATTCTTCACCAAGCTGCTGGAGCAGAGAACCGTCTACCCCACTGCTGTGAGATCTACCCATGCCCGTGAGGACATCACTCGAGCCCGTCTCTGTCGGAGCAGAGACTCCACGGCTTCATCTGCGGCGCGCACCCTAGGATTACAGCTGCTGCTTTCCCCGCTGACACAGGGGTGATATCGCCTCCGTGGACCCTTGACTTTGTATAGAGCATTGCCTCCCCCTGCTGGCTTACAACCGGTAGTACCCCCCCTTTCAGTATCTCCAGTATCTCTCCTGAGTACCATAGATAATTACTAATATTCATTATTGATTTGCCTATGCACATTCTATTTGCCTTATAAGCGCAATTAAAGTAATGTAATAATACCCTTTTGATGTAATAAATATTCTAAACGAGTATTTGTGTGGAAACCGTGTTATTGTGGAGAAGTTCTCATCATATACCTGTGTACGGTATTGGCCAGTAATGTACATAAGACGGTAGTAGTTTAATGATACTAATACTTGATTAATACAGTCAGGGAATTGTACCCCTCAGTTACAGTACCAGTGTAGCTCTCATAAAGAAGTATAAATACTGGTAGTATGATGGCACCAGTGTAGCTCTCATGAAGAAGTATAAATACTGGTAGTATGATGGTACCAGTTAGCTCTCATGAAGAAGTATAAATACTGGTAGTATGATGGTACCAGTTAGCTCTCATGAAGAAGTATAAATACTGGTAGTATGATGGTACCAGTTAGCTCTCATGAAGAAGTATAAATACTGGTAGTATGATGGTACCAGTGTAGCTCTCATGAAGAAGTATAAATACTGGTAGTATGATGGCACCAGTTAGCTCTCATGAAGAAGTATAAATACTGGTAGTATGATGGTACCAGTGTAGCTCTCATGAAGAAGTATAAATACTGGTAGTATGATGGTACCAGTGTAGCTCTCATGAAGAAGTATAAATACTGGTAGTATGATGGCACCAGTGTAGCTCTCACGAAGAAGTATAAATACTGGTAGTATGATGGCACCAGTTAGCTCTCATGAAGAAGTATAAATACTGGTAGTATGATGGCACCAGTGTAGCTCTCATGAAGAAGTATAAATACTGGTAGTATGATGGTACCAGTTAGCTCTCATGAAGAAGTATAAATACTGGTAGTATGATGGTACCAGTTAGCTCTCATGAAGAAGTATAAATACTGGTAGTGTGATGGTACCAGTTAGCTCTCATGAAGAAGTATAAATACTGGTAGTATGATGGCACCAGTGTAGCTCTCATGAAGAAGTATAAATACTGGTAGTATGATGGCACCAGTGTAGCTCTCATGAAGAAGTATAAATACTGGTAGTATGATGGCACCAGTGTAGCTCTCATGAAGAAGTATAAATACTGGTAGTATGATGGCACCAGTGTAGCTCTCATGAAGAAGTATAAATACTGGTAGTATGATGGCACCAGTTAGCTCTCATGAAGAAGTATAAATACTGGTAGTATGATGGCACCAGTGTAGCTCTCATGAAGAAGTATAAATACTGGTAGTATGATGGCACCAGTGTAGCTCTCATGAAGAAGTATAAATACTGGTAGTATGATGGCACCAGTTAGCTCTCATGAAGAAGTATAAATACTGGTAGTATGATGGCACCAGTGTAGCTCTCATGAAGAAGTATAAATACTGGTAGTATGATGGCACCAGTTAGCTCTCATGAAGAAGTATAAATACTGGTAGTATGATGGCACCAGTGTAGCTCTCATGAAGAAGTATAAATACTGGTAGTATGATGGCACCAGTTAGCTCTCATGAAGAAGTATAAATACTGGTAGTATGATGGCACCAGTGTAGCTCTCATGAAGAAGTATAAATACTGGTAGTATGATGGCACCAGTGTAGCTCTCATGAAGAAGTATAAATACTGGTAGTATGATGGCACCAGTGTAGCTCTCATGAAGAAGTATAAATACTGGTAGTATGATGGCACCAGTTAGCTCTCATGAAGAAGTATAAATACTGGTAGTATGATGGCACCAGTTAGCTCTCATGAAGAAGTATAAATACTGGTAGTATGATGGCACCAGTGTAGCTCTCATGAAGAAGTATAAATACTGGTAGTATGATGGCACCAGTTAGCTCTCATGAAGAAGTATAAATACTGGTAGTATGATGGCACCAGTGTAGCTCTCATGAAGAAGTATAAATACTGGTAGTATGATGGCACCAGTGTAGCTCTCATGAAGAAGTATAAATACTGGTAGTATGATGGCACCAGTGTAGCTCTCATGAAGAAGTATAAATACTGGTAGTATGATGGCACCAGTTAGCTCTCATGAAGAAGTATAAATACTGGTAGTATGATGGCACCAGTTAGCTCTCATGAAGAAGTATAAATACTGGTAGTATGATGGTACCAGTTAGCTCCTAGGAATACTGGTAGTATGATGTTCAGGTTGTTGTTGTCGTTGTTTACACATTGCAGGCATGTCTCCCCTCCCTACTTCCCATTTCCCCACGTGGAATGCACCTGATTGGATAACAAGATGGTGCTCTAGTCTGACATCTAGTGGCTGAATGTTATCTATAGCAGCTTTATTCCCATTGGGAGCTCTTCGGACAGTGAGGATATTCAGAGATCTCTCGAGCACCTGTTGCACTTGATCTCGTATATATGTGTGCATTTCTCCATCGCTGTGGTCATGTCAGGTTCACCAGGCCACCGGCCCCTGTATAAATACTTTACAATGGTACTACCATGGTATTACCATGTATAATATCATTGTATAATCCAATTCAAACATGATACCAATGGAAATATCATGGTATATTTTTGGTCACTACCGTGATCGTAGTGACCAGAATATTATGGAAATACCATGATACTATTTTGGAAATACCAAACGATTTCTTAGCAACAACCATGAGCATAAATAACCATGTAGACAAAACCAATGCCCCTTGAGAACGGCTACCACCAAACTCTGCGTGTCAAAGGGCTCTGGACTCTTGAAATGTTCTTCTTACAATATATGCCAAAAAATATATTTGAAATAAATGTATTCGTTTCTTATCTGAAAGAGTTGTATTCTGCCTGGAAAATTTTATATTTTGTGTGCTTACGTGTACGAGCAGCGAGCATAAACATTTCAACCAATAATATCATGATATTGACCCATCAATCAAAGCAACTTTTGGCTAAGATTTACAGTATTAGTTAGCGATACCGAGTTACGTCGATGTCAAATCCAATTCCTCCCAACCTCACCTCCCTGCCCGTCCTGTTTTACTCAAAACTCATCACGATATGGAAGCTGATGCTCTCAAAATGCTGTTTCATTGGTTCAGCTTCATATAGATATTATTTAAAAAGTTTAAGTCAGATTCCATGGGTTTCTCATGTTTACCTAAATCTAGCATTGAAATGACCAGCTCAGTTAGAAATCTGATTTGATATTAAATACCCTATTTTATTAGTTTGTTTGTTAATCTAGTTCAGGGAGGGGCAACTGGCGGCCCGCGGGCCGCATGCGGCCCTCACTGACGTTCCATGCGGCCCCAGGCCAATTTATTTTTTTTATTTTTTTTATTTTTTTGTATTGTATTCGACTAAGAAGAGTTGGCAGTCGACTATGGCTCCTTTCGATCGATTAGTCGACTATTTGACTAATAGGGGTCAGCCCTAGTGTGGACATATGAAACGCTGTTGAAAGTGCCGTGCAGCAATATGGGGGTTTTGATAAACTGTCGGCTGTTGTTACCGATGGAGCACCGGCAATGAAAGGAAAACACACAGGATTCGCCGGGCTTCTATGGCAGAGTGGCGTTGAGTGTCCAATGCTGCACTGCATTATACATCAGGTAAGTTCGCTAACATAATTTCCATCTATTGTGAGTCACTATAATGACCAATGCGAGTCGAGTGTAGTCAAATTATATGCGAGAGTCGTTAAATCGTTTTTCTTTTTTTTCATCTGATATAGGAGGCTCTCTGTGCCAAGAAGCTTGACTACTACAGCCATGTTATGGATTTGGTTACCAAGGTTACCAATCTAATTCGTGGAGGCAACAGGTCACTAAACCATAGAAAGTTTGTCTCCTTTTTGGAAGAGATGGACACTGATTATGGCGACTTGCAGCTACACACAGAAATCCAATGGCTGAGCCGTCGGAAAGTACAGGAGCGACATTGAAACACTGCAAATGCAATTCAATGATCGGTTTGAAGATTTCAACAGCATGCAGTCACGGATAGCGCTGTTTGCCGGCCCCCTCACCGCTACGGTGTCAGAGCAGCCCCCACCGTTGCAGCTTGAACTGTGCGAGCTACAGTCAGATCCTTTTTTTCAAGCAAAGAGAAATGAGAGGGGAATTTCGTTTTGGAAACTGCTACCTGAGCCCCGCTTCCCACTCCTCAGGGACTTTGCCCTCTCTATGGCCAGTATGTTTGGGAGCACATACATATGTGAGAGCAATTTCTCAAACATGAAGCACATCAAGTCAAAGTAGAGAAACAGGCTGTCGGATGAAACATTATTTCATCTGATGCAGATTGCATGCACAAACATTGAAGTTGACATTCCTGCTATTGTGCGCCAAATGGAGAGACCACAAGTGTCTCATTAAAGACAGGGGGGGAGGAGATGATGAAGAGGTGTAGAGGGGGGGAAGGAGATGATGAAGAGGTGTAGAGAGGGGGGAAGAGATGATGAAGAGATGTAGAGAGGGGGGGGAGATGATGGAGAGGTGTAGAGAGGGGACCATTATTATTATTATTATTATTATTATTATTATTATTATTATTATTATTATTATTATTATTATTATTATTATTATTATTATTATTATTATTATTATTATTATTATTATTATTATTATTATTATTATTATTATTATTATAACCATTATTGACCCACTGTGGGGCGAGGGTGAATGTCATGCCAGTTTGATAAAGGGTCAATGGGAGGCATGTAGTATTGCACTTTACTTTACTTGCACTTTACTTGTTTACTTTTGTAGTGTTCAGATAACACTAATAACACAAACACAAAGCAGCATTCCTGCTGCATTTCACTACAACAGTAAATCAAAAGTGCAATAATAAATGATTTTGTTAAATGTATACACTTTTATCCTGCTACTAAACAAAACATTCCTGAGTGCTTCATATCCATAACATGCATTTCAGTGTTATAATGTTTTGTTTAGTAGCAGGATAAAAGTTTATACATTTAACAAAATCATTTATTATTGCACTTTTGATTTACTGTTGTAGTGAAATACAGCAGGAATGCTGCTTTGTGTTTGTTGAGCAGTGGGCTTTAAGTTCATACATTTATTTTATTAGAAGCCTTAATTATAATTGATAATTTTTGTATATATATGGGGTTACACAGCAATACTTTTAAATTCAGCTGTTTATAAATTCATAAAGTTGAAATTGCATTACTAAATGCATTTGAAATGGAATAAAAACAAAGTTACAACAAATTATAATTGTTTATATACCTTGTGACTATTAGGGCTATTTGAGTGATGGGGTACTACTGGCGGGACTGCCGATAAACAATGCGGCCCCCCAGATTGATTGTGGACATTTTGTGGCCCTCACCATATACAAAGTTGCCCACCCCTGATCTAGTTCTAGAGATAAAATTACCTTTGTGCTCCTGACAATCAATAAGAAGGTCTTATTCTACAGTTACTCTCGGAAAACTGGCGTGCTGATTATGTACATATTCATATTTACATACAGTTTGTCTTTCAACTTCTGAGAAAATGTGCATTTTATAGTATTTCTTTTTCAGGTGAACTCTATATTTGTATAAACAAAAACTGTTGTGATTTTACAATATGGTACCAGCTGTAATGTATACATTTATTAAATAAAGGCAAAAATACCGTATTTTTCATTCAATTTCATATGAGCCAGTCTTTAACCCCCACTCCCCAAATCATGGTACAAGAGTTGTCAATATTGTAAATATAACAAGCTGAATGGTATAAATGCAGTGACATAAAGATGTTGTTTGAAACCTGATCTAAAGCTGAGATAAGGAAAATCTTCAACAAAATACATCGTTGTCAGACTGGTTGTGATACGGTTATGATACCTGGTATAATTACATCGTTGTCAGACTGGTTGTGATACGGTTATGATACCTGGTATAATTACATCGTTGTCAGACTGGTTGTGATACGGTTATGATACCTGGTAAAATTACATCATTGTCAGTGTAGAATAACTACTTTCCAAAAGAATCGATTGTCCAATACGTCGGATTCCAATAGGCTGTACTTTATATAGAATCTTCAGCGCACGTTACATTACAGTTGAGTTCTCATCAGGTTCATTCATAAAACGCTCTCTGTCAATCACCTAAAAGGACGCAGCTGGTAGCAGGTGCAATGCATCCTGGGACTTGTATTTCTACTAACGTGGTGACTAATGTAAATAATAGTATCTCTGACTAGAATAAACAAACACTCTTCCACTTCTTCTTTCAAAGGTAAACAATAATCGATATTAACTGTTACAAAGGGTCAGATTAAACCGAATATATATATTTATTACTTGAGATATATTGTATAGTATTTGTATATCGTCTGATATCCCTTGTATATTCTTTGTACATATACACAGAATATCCCTTTACCTAGTACAGGCCAGACCATAATATTCGTTCTCCTATTGGACAGCGATCCCCTAGGCGCCACGGCCATACCCCCAATGTCTAGTTCAAAGTCACCGCTAAGACATGCCTGAACATGCCCGGTTCTGCGCAGTAATATGAGACAGAAATAAGGCTGGTACTAGATTGTTCACCTTACGTATAAATACGTCGCAGGTGGATACAGCAGTTAGTTAACCGAAACGTGTTACCGTAACAAGTTGAAGCCTCACACCATGATACAACGTGCTGTGAAGTGGGCCCGTTTTGCCCCGAAATAGAGCCTTGAGACCGCGTGCGAATTGATAGCTGAAGTGTCAGAGTTTAACGCTGTATCGTCGAGTTCGACCTATTCTATTATTAAGTAATAGTCTATTATGTATAGTGTATCGTGCGGCTACCGTTCTACAGTGACCAGCATTACCAACGTTTCATCGTACCGAGCTAGTGTGCTTATCCAGGCTGGGCGGCCTAACCTTGTGCCGTCATCCGAGGAGCCCTAGACGAGAACCGTGTGGATATGTACACTGGATAACCTACACCGACGACTACAGAGCCCTTTTTGGCTGGATTATAATGCTTTGGTCCTGTGGCTGTTGGAGCAGAGAATCGTCTACCCCCACTACCGTGTGGGATTTACCCTGTGAGGAGCACCGTCGAGCCCGCCTCTAGGACTCTGAGGCTGGCTAGCTTTCCTCCATGCGGCACTGCACACCGGAGAATAGCTGTTGCTTTGTCTACGGATCAAGGGATTATTGCACTGTCTCCTGTACCTGGAGTCTCCTTATTCCTCGTTGATCCAGACTTTTGCTACCGACAAATCCTCTCCCCTGCTGGCTTACAACCGGAGGGAACCCCCTTAGTATCTCCAGCTGACCTACTAGTGTACCCTATATAATTCTTATGCTACAGGTGGTATTAATTATCCCCTTTGTAATATGCTCATGGACTTACGCTCTTGACCTATTCATGCACATTCTTCGCCTTACAAGCGCAACTCTCAATCTTAATAAATGTAAGATAATCTTGGTGCTCTTCTAATAAATATTATTATAAACAGTACTTTCTTGTTAAGCCGTGTTATTGTGTGGGTGTTCATCTCATATACATGTGTACTGTATGGCCAGTAGTAATGTACATAACTCAGTAGTGGTTTAATGATACCATACTTATTCAATACAGTCAGGGAATTGTACCCCTCAGTTACAATTGGTCCTTCGAGCCGGAGGGTAATTAGCGTAATATTAATATAATATTAATATTGACATGGCCAGCGATGAACACTCCACAAACGGTTCTCCTAAGCTAGATCGCCCGCAGCGCAGACGGCAGCCACCTCCTTACCTAGAGGACTACGCTGCCAGTCTACTACCTAGCTTTATACAGACGTTAAACGCGGAAAAAGCGGATAGTAAAAGTATGTCAAACCCTACCGACCAGGCGACCCTGCCAGTAGAGACCCTAGTGGGTTCTAACGTAACTGACCAAGCTCACGGGGGGGACCAGGAGGGACATGACATGACTTTACCCCCCGCCAACGTCAACGGGATAGTCCCCGGAGAGCTCCAGGATAAAGAAAGCCCTCCAGGGATGGAACCCGACCCACCACCAGAAGAGACGCGCACCCAGGAGATGGACCTCCTCGGAGCGCGACAGGAGAACGGATCTCCAACGAGCACTGCCAGAAGCCGATCACCTCCATCAGTGTCTTCCACCAGCGAGGCGGACAAGATGCTGGCGCACGCATTTATCGCCACCCTGGCAGCCTCCACTGAACGCGATCAACTCCAAGCACAGACGCTTAGCGAGCGCGAACATTCTTCCATGGAACAAGAGCGCCTCCGCGCGCAACACCAAAGTGAGCGCGAACACTCTACCATGGAAAGAGACCGCCTGCAGGCTCAACAACTAAGTGAGCGCGAACAATCTGCAGACCAAAGAGAACGCTTCCACGCGCAACTCCAAGCGCAAGCCCTTAGTGAACGCGAACACTCTGCGACCCAGCGAGAGCGCTTCCAGGCGCAGCAAAGGAGTGAAGACGACCGCATACGCCTGGAGACCAGACGCCTCCAGACGGAAGAGAATATTGAAAGAGACCGCGCCGAAGCAGCCCAAGCCCAGTGCGAAGCAGAGCGCGACCTCGCTCACATCAAGCGCGAAGCAGAGCGCGACCGATTACAAGCGCAGATAATGGAGCAACTGATAGCCAGGGCAACCCCCCCTCCCACCGCACGGAGCTCCAGGGCCTCGTCAAGACAAGGGTCTAGGGCACCCTCCCCTACCCGATCAAGCGACCCGGAGCCCGGCCAACAGAAAGAGCCTATACACGTCTCCGAACCCCCTCCCCGACCGGTCCATGCGAGACCCAGCAACAGGGAAGAACCGGCCTACGCCGCTGAGAGACTAAATAGACGATTACAGGATCTAGAAGACCTGGCAGAGGAAGAAGAAGAGGAAGAGGAGGAAAGTCAAGCCCAACAGCAGCATCGTACTCCACAGGACCAGGAGGTCCAGTACAGCCCAGACTTTACCCCCGAGGCCCCGCGTTACAGACCCCTGACTCAACTCAGGGGTGAGCTTGACGCACGACCAGCCCCGAGGAACAGCACCTGGGTACCCGGGCCTTGGTACCCACCAGGTACCAGCCCACCACGATACGTAAGAGGAGACTCGCCTAGGAGGCCTCTCCCCCAACGCTCACCGATGTGCCAGCCATCCATGGCATCGTACCTTGGCACACCGACGTTCCCGGACTTCACACACAAGAACAGAGCACAGTA
Source organism: Notolepis coatsorum (assembly GCF_963971535.1). Classification (NCBI taxonomy): domain Eukaryota; kingdom Metazoa; phylum Chordata; class Actinopteri; order Aulopiformes; family Paralepididae; genus Notolepis; species Notolepis coatsorum. Next base: position 31,247,666 of record NC_140170.1, read on the forward strand.
CACAGAGCTACGAATGTGCTTAGAGACAATGATGTCCGATGTCCCCGATGAGACGTACGCTAGAAGTATGCTATCCTACTCAAGCACCTGAAGGTGCCCAGAGCGCATAATATAGCGCTGGCATATTCCAACTCAAGTAACCCATACACCGTGGCTCTAGTAGCCCTCGACCAACGTTATGGACGCATATGGGACTACGTAATACAAGAGATAAGGAATATTGACCGTCTACCCCCAGCCACAGACAATCGCTCATTAGATGACCTCTCTATCAAGGTACAATCCCTGGTAGGGATGCTGGGGGCACAAAAGGAAAAGGGTAGGCACGAACTGTACGCGAACTCTAATGTTGAAAGAATATTAGAGAAGCTTCCGCCCGCCCGCCAAGAGCGTTTCAGGCGGCAAAGAGACCACAGTGATCCCAATGGTCCCAAGCCATCCCTCCTAGACCTGGCCGACTTCCTGGCAAGAGAAGTCAGCAGCCTACGACTGGATACGTTTGTGCGGAGCGTACCAAGCTCCAGAGAGGGACCTAGGAGATCAAACGATAACCGCAGGCTGGTGACCGTCATGCACCAAGCCGAATCAGTACCGCGTAACAAGAACCACAGCACCCCCTCGACGAAAGAGAAGTGGAAGATTGTATGCCAGTACTGCGAAAAGGAACACTGGCTGTCACACTGTGACACGTTCAAGAAGATGACCGCCGACGAGGTGAGTCAATGGATAAAGTCCAACCGCCGCTGTTACCGCTGTGCGCGCAGTCACATGGCAGCCGAGTGCCGCTTAAAGAAGAGGTGTAGTCGGTGTGACGGAGCCCACTTGGACGTTTTACATGACAGTAACAGAAGAAAGCCCGCACCCTCAAGCAGCACAAAGGCAAGTGTTATGTACATTGACCCCGCCAGCAGCGGGGGCGCCCGGGTGCTCTTGAAGGTGGTCCGCGTAACATTGAGCTACGAGGACAAGGTCATGGACACCTACGCCGTCCTTGACGACGGGTCAGAAAAGACCCTTCTCCTCGCGTCCGCTGCGGCCCAGCTGGGGCTGCGGGGGAGCGAAGAAACGATGACGATTCGGACTATAAGAAGAGACCTGAAGACGATCAAGGGTGAGAACGTCTCCTTCACTATCGCAGCAAGCGGGCAGCCAGAGAGACGGTATAGGATCACTAACGCTTTCACCAGCCAAGACATAGGCCTGTCGCAGTACACCTACCCCATCGCCAAGCTGATGGACAAATACGTGCACCTGCGTCAACTACCTATACCGCTCATAGACGGCGCCACCCCGACCCTGCTGATAGGATCCGACCACGCACACCTCATCGTCCCGATGGACCGGGTCCACACCGGGCCCAGAGGCTGTCCAGCAGCAGTCGAGACCCGCCTAGGATGGACACTACAAGGCCCCCTCTCCAGGTCTCCCAACCGAACAGCAGCCACTCGCTGCCTCCACTCCAGAGTGACAGAAGAAGACACCGCCCTCTTACAGCACGTCGAGAGGCTATGGACACTAGAGACAATGCCCTTTAAGAACGAAAAGAAACACATTCGTTCCAAGGAAGACATTTATGCCATAGCCCTCCTCGAGCAGGGGACAAAGAGAGTCAAAGTCAACGGAGTGATGAGATACGCAACTCCACTCCTGAGGCGAGAGGGTATGCCTACCTTCCACGCCCCAAAAGAAGCGACGGAGCGGTATCTATCGAACACAGAGCGGCGCCTAGCCAGAGACCCCGCTCAAGCTACTGTGTACCGCGCTGAGATTGACAAGCTAATCACAGCGGGAGAATTGACATTAAAGAGGCCGATCAGACGACCGAATCATGGTACGTGCCGCACCACAAAGTCCACCACAACGGCAAGGATCGTATTGTGTTTAACTGCAGCTACCAGATCGGATCACAAAATCTGAATAAAGAGCTCTTGCCCGGCCCAACACTCGGCCCCTCTCTACTAGGCGTGTTGCTACGTTTCCGCCAGAACAAGGTGGCCATCAGCGGCGACATCAAAGGGATGTTCCTGCAGGTGCGACTAGTGGAAGAGGACAAGCCCCTGCTGCGGTTCTTATGGAGAGAGAGGATCGGGGATGAGCAACCATCCATCTATCAATGGGAAGTCCTCCCTTTCGGAACCACATGCAGCCCATGCTGTGCTACGTTTGCACTGCAAAAACACGTCGCAGAGGACCCAGCAGCTGATGAAGAGGTCCGACAAAATGTAGGAAATAGTTTCTACGTGGACAACTGTCTGCAAAGCGTCTCGACGCCAGAAGAAGCCGAGGCCCTCCTACTCAAGCTCTGCGCCTCTCTGATCAAAGGCGGCTTTGATCTCCGGCAGTGGGCTAGCAGCGACCCTCAAGTATTGCGCAGCCTCTCCCCAGAGGACAAGGCAGCAAGCAGCGAGACCTGGATGGCGACCATCCCAGGAGAAGCCCAAGAAATGACATTAGGACTAGTCTGGCGCTTCAAAACAGACTCGCTCCATTATAGACACACACCCCTGACCAAGGAGCAGGGAAGGTCGATTTCACTACCGACCACAAGACGGAGTGTATACAGAACACTCGCCAGACAATATGACCCGTTGGGATGTATTCTACCTTACACCACCAGGGCAAAGATGATTGTACGAGCGCTATGGGACAAGGACCAGGGCTGGGACGACCCCATACCCGACAACCTTGCTTCCACATGGAGAAAGTGGGAGACAGAACTCAGCTCGCTCCCAGGTGTCAACATACGCCGCAGCTACTTCCCACCCACAGTGAGGCCGGAGACGTGTCAGATGGACCTGCACGTCTTCAGCGACGCCTCCGAAGTAGCCTACGGTTCGGTGGCCTACTTGCGGGCCCGAGAGGAGGGAGGAGAAATACATACTGCCTTCATCCTGGCTCGCTAAAGAATAGCCCCCCGCAAGCAACAATCTATCCCGCGTCTAGAGCTCTGCGCAGCCCTAGTAGGAGCGCAACTCGCCACGTTAATCCAACGTGAACTCACCATCCCGGTGCAAAGAACAATCCTGTGGTCAGACTCCATGACCGTACTCACATGGATCCAGTCCGATTCGTGTAGATACAAGGTCTTCGTGGGAGTCAGAATCACAGAGATCCAAGATTTAACAGAAGCAGCATGCTGGAGGTATGTGGACACAAAGCAGAACCCAGCCGACGTCATCACACGGGGAATGTCCCTGGATGACCTCACACGTCACAATCTCTATAGTGACGGTCCCGAGTTCCTCAAGCTCCCGGAAGAAGAGTGGCCTACACCCACCCCACGGGAGGCGAGTGAAGAGGAGGCAGAGAAGAAGAAATCTATGTTCTGTGGGTTGACACACACACTAGTCCCCACAGATCCCAACATAGACGACTGCCCCACCCTTGAGAGTGCGCAGTTAAAGACATTCCTGTGGCACCACCCTGAGGTTCCGTCCACTACTGACATTAATGCAGCTAACTACGAAGAAGCAGAACTCCTTCTGCTACAGCGAGCCCAAAGAGACTCGTTCCCCGACGAGCTAGACTGTCTGCAGGGATCAAAGCCAGTCCCGTCAGACAGCAGACTGCTCCACTTGGCCCCTGAGAGCGACGCCCATAATCTCATCAGAGTGGGTGGTCGTCTGAGGAGGGCCCCAGACTTAACGGATGACGTCAAGTTCCCGATAGTCTTAAACAGCCGACACAAGGTCACAGAGCTCATCATAAAGAAATACGACGAGGACGTGCACCACGCCGGGGCAGAGAGAGTCTTCGCGGAGATCAGACGTCGCTATTGGATACTGCAAGGAAGCGAAGCAGTACGACGCTTCCAGCGGACCTGTCTAGACTGTCGCAAGTGGCGAGCACAGCCCAGTATACCCCGGATGGCTGACCTACCCCCCTGTCGCCTCCGACTCGGCGACAAGCCCTTTCACTCCACCGGTATGGACTGTTTCGGCCCGCTGTATGTGAAGAAAGGAAGAGGGACGGAGAAGCGGTGGGGTATTGTATTCAAATGCATGACCACCCGAGTGATACACATAGAACTCCTTCCAACCATGAGTACGGACTCATTCCTTATGGCCTTCCGGAGATTCACATCGCGGAAAGGAAAACCGTCTATATTATTGTCTGATCACGGGACAAACTTCAAAGGCGGAGAAAGAGAGCTGAGAGAGAGCTTCCAAGCTATGGGCCCAGAACTTAAGACCCACCTCGCTCCCTCTCAGATTGATTTCCAGTTTAACCCCCCGAATGCACCTCACTTCGGTGGAACTTGGGAACGAGAAGTACGTTCAATAAAGACAGCCCTGTATGCCGTGCTTGGGGCCCAGACCGTGGCGGAAGAAGTCCTCACGACAGTCCTCACGGAGATCGAGGGAGTATTGAACTCAAAGCCCCTCGGTTACGTCTCAAGTGATGTAGCAGATGTCGACCCAGTCACCCCCAACACTCTCTTGATGGGGCGGCTGGACCCCGCGCTCCCACAGACAGTGTACAGACCTGAAGAAGCGAACGGCCGAAGAATGTGGAGGTACAGTCAAGTATTGGCTGACAAGTTTTGGAACAGTTTCCTCCTCCACTATCTACCGTCTCTACAGACCCGCCAGAAATGGGTAAAAGAAAGAGACAATTTGACGGAAGGCACAGTCATCATGATTATCGACCAGTCACTACCCCGAGCTATGTGGCCGGCCGGCCGCGTAAGCAAAGTGATCACTGGTGCCGACGGAAAGGTCAGAGCGGCAGAAGTGCTCGTCCAGGGGTGGACATACACCCGACCCGTGGCGAGGCTGATAGAGTTGCCAAGGCTCCCCGACTCTCTTAATGACGACCATGACCCCCTGACTTTGTGAATTGCCCTACTCCTCACAACGGACATTGAGTAGTGGACAGTGCGGTTAATCTGTCTATGCTTATCTAATTAGGTGCGGACTAATTAGGAGGCGGCTGTTACAAAGGGTCAGATTAAACCGAATATATATATTTATTACTTGAGATATATTGTATAGTATTTGTATATCGTCTGATATCCCTTGTATATTCTTTGTACATATACACAGAATATCCCTTTACCTAGTACAGGCCAGACCATAATATTCGTTCTCCTATTGGACAGCGATCCCCTAGGCGCCACGGCCATACCCCCAATGTCTAGTTCAAAGTCACCGCTAAGACATGCCTGAACATGCCCGGTTCTGCGCAGTAATATGAGACAGAAATAAGGCTGGTACTAGATTGTTCACCTTACGTATAAATACGTCGCAGGTGGATACAGCAGTTAGTTAACCGAAACGTGTTACCGTAACAAGTTGAAGCCTCACACCACGATACAACGTGCTGTGAAGTGGGCCCGTTTTGCCCCGAAATAGAGCCTTGAGACCGCGTGCGAATTCAAGTTTCAAGTTTCAAGTTTCTTTAATAGTTGTCATACAGAAGTACAGAATACTTTTGTACAAAATGCTTCTTACTGTTGCGCTCCAGAGACTGTGCAAGACAAGATAAGTATGAAATAAAAACATAGTAAAATTAGAAGTAAAAAAAAGAGGTCACAGTGTTCAGTTTAGACATATGTACAATGTTCGATGCAGAATAGACGTAGTTACCATACAATATACAATACTGTGCAGTGTACTAATATACAATACTATATAGTGCAAGGCAGAAATGGAGAAATGGGACGAGGTGCAATTTAGGTACAATTCACAGTAGGTGTACGAGTTGTAGTGCAAATCCTTTATCAATAAATATAAAGTGTAAGTGTGTTTGTGTGATCTAAAGTGTGGAGAGTGGGTGCTGCAGTGTGTTGTTTGTTTGAGTGAGTGTGTGCGTGTGGGTGTGTGTGCTGTGTGCATTTGATGGTTGTTGCATAGTGATTATTGTTCGTTTAGCGATTATTGTTTGTTTAGCAGCCTGATGGCCTGGGGATAGAAGCTTCTTCTGAGTCTTTCTGTGCTCGCCTTAAGACTCCGGTATCGCTTGCCTGACCGCAGCAGTTCAAAGAGGCAGTTGTTCGGGTGGCTCGAGTCCTTAATAATTCTCTTAGCCTTCCCCTTGCACCGCTTGTTGTAAATGTTCTGGAGGGTGGGAAGCCCCCCTCCAATTGTGCGTTCGGCTGAACGTGTCACTCTTTGTAGTCTGCTACGGTCTTGTGCAGTGCTATTCCCAAACCAGGAGGTGATGTTGCCGGTCAGGATGCTCTCTATTGTACATGAGTAAAAGTTCCTAAGGATCTTCTGACTGACTTGGAACTTCCTTAGGCGCCTGAGGAAGTAGAGGCGTTGTCGTGCCTTCTTCACAACACTGTCAATGTGTGTGGTCCATGTCAAGTCCTCGGATATGTGGGCTCCGAGGTACTTGAAACTGTTCACTCTCTCAACCGGTGCCCCGTCGATGCTGAGGGGGCTGTAGTCCTTGACCCCCGACCTCCTGAAGTCCACAATCATCTCTTTTGTTTTGCTGACGTTCAGGGAGAGGCAGTTCTCCTGACACCACTGTGACAGGTTCTCTACCTCTTCCAGGTAGGCCCTTTCGTCGTTGGCAGAGATCAGGCCCACCACTACTGTGTCATCAGCAAATTTGATGATGGTGTTGTTGTTCCGCTGTGCTACGCAGTCATGTGTGTACAGGGAGTAGAGGAGGGGGCTCAGAACACAGCCCTGGGGGGCCCCTATGTTGAGCGTGATGGATGAGGAGGTGCAGTTGCCGGCTCTTACCACCTGGGGTCTGCCCGTCAGGAAGTCCAAGACCCACTGGCACAGGTCATAGTTCAAGCCCAGGTCCCTGAGCTTGGCTATGAGTTTGGAGGGGACTATGGTATTGAATGCTGAGCTGTAGTCGATGAACAGCATTCTCACATAGTTCCCCTGCCTCTTGTCCAGGTGTGATGCTGCTGTGTGCAGCACATGGGCTATGGCGTCCTCCGTGGACCTGTTGGGGCGATATGCAAATTGCAGAGGGTCCAGGTTGATGGGGAGGGAGGAACAGATGTAGCCCTTCACTAGCTTCTCAAAGCACTTCATGGCTATGGAGGTGAGGGCTACAGGGCGGTAGTCGTTGAGGCAAGCGGGCGTAGATTTTTTGGGTACAGGGATGATGGTGGACTTCTTCAGACAGGTGGGGATGACAGCCTGTTCCAAGGACAGGTTGAAGATGTCAGTGAATACCGGGGCCAGAATTGATAGCTGAAGTGTCAGAGTTTAACGCTGTATCGTCGAGTTCGACCTATTCTATTATTAAGTAATAGTCTATTATGTATAGTGTATCGTGCGGCTACCGTTCTACAGTGACCAGCATTACCAACGTTTCATCGTACCGAGCTAGTGTGCTTATCCAGGCTGGGCGGCCTAACCTTGTGCCGTCATCCGAGGAGCCCTAGACGAGAACCGTGTGGATATGTACACTGGATAACCTACACCGACGACTACAGAGCCCTTTTCGGCTGGATTATAATGCTTTGGTCCTGTGGCTGTTGGAGCAGAGAATCGTCTACCCCCACTACCGTGTGGGATTTACCCTGTGAGGAGCACCGTCGAGCCCGCCTCTAGGACTCTGAGGCTGGCTAGCTTTCCTCCATGCGGCACTGCACACCGGAGAATAGCTGTTGCTTTGTCTACGGATCAAGGGATTATTGCACTGTCTCCTGTACCTGGAGTCTCCTTATTCCTCGTTGATCCAGACTTTTGCTACCGACAAATCCTCTCCCCTGCTGGCTTACAACCGGAGGGAACCCCCTTAGTATCTCCAGCTGACCTACTAGTGTACCCTATATAATTCTTATGCTACAGGTGGTATTAATTATCCCCTTCGTAATATGCTCATGGACTTACGCTCTTGACCTATTCATGCACATTCTTCGCCTTACAAGCGCAACTCTCAATCTTAATAAATGTAAGATAATCTTGGTGCTCTTCTAATAAATATTATTATAAACAGTACTTTCTTGTTAAGCCGTGTTATTGTGTGGGTGTTCATCTCATATACATGTGTACTGTATGGCCAGTAGTAATGTACATAACTCAGTAGTGGTTTAATGATACCATACTTATTCAATACAGTCAGGGAATTGTACCCCTCAGTTACATTAACATATATGTAATATAACTCATAATCATTAACCTGGCCTATTAAGTTACAACATTCTCCCCCCGATGAACTGCTAGTTCATCCTAGACCTCTAAACAATATAATAACTGAATAGGTCTCCTCAACAAAGTTCCTGAGGTAGTGCGAACTGTGCACAACCTCACAAGTCCATCTCGGCCTGGGAACAGTTCCTTGATTCTTCCCAGCTTCCAGGTTTGTCTGGGAGTGTTATCTTCTCCGATGAGTACAATGTCACCCTCTTTCAGAGGGGTGGGTGACGGCGTGTCACAGCGATGTGCTGATTTCAGATCCAGCAAGTAATCCTTACGCCAGCTATTCCAGAAGCTGGTTGCGAGTCTCTGCCTGTACTTCCATCTTCGGTTGAGCTCTTTACACTTAGGATTTGAGCGTTGTGTGTCAACTGGGAATGTCTTGGGCGGCAGAGACGTGAGTCTTTTACCCACCAGGAAGTGGGCTGGGGTCAGCGGCTGTGGTTCATCCACTTCATTGTGCACAAAGGTCAGAGGCCTAGAGTTCAGGATAGCCTCAACCTCCGTTAGGACTGTGCACATCTCTTCAAAGTTGAGTGAAGCTCTTCCAAGCACCTTCCTTAGGCATGTTTTTACGGATCTGACGAGCCTCTCCCAGAATCCGCCCCACCATGCAGCTCGCTCGGCTATGAACTTCCAGGCGATGCCCTTTTCTGAGAAGAACTCCAACAGCTGTGGGTCTTTGATGGCCTTCCACAGCTCCTTCAAGTCCAGCTCAGCTCTCTTGAATGTTCTTGCGTTGTCCGAGTAGATAACTTTACATATTCCTCTTCTGGCAATGAATCTTTTCAGAGCTAACAGGAATTTCTCTGTCGACTGATCTGAGACCAGTTCCAGGTGTACCGCCCTGGTCACAGCACAGGTGAACAGTGCAATGTATGACTTCGTCACCGATCCATTTGCCTTCACATAAAGCGGTCCTGCAAAATCCACACCTGTGACTTCGAAGGGTGGGGATTCAGTTATTCTGTCTCTTGGTAAAGGTGCAGTGATCTGACATCCAGCCTTTGCCTTGAATCTCTTGCAGACAGTGCATCTTGCTAAAACACGCTTGACTAGCTGTCTAGCATGCAGGATCCAGTATCTTTCTCTTAGTTGTACTAAGGTGTCCGTCACTCCTGAATGCATTATCTTTTCATGACAGGACTGTATCAGCATTTCTGAGTATCTTTGTTTTCCGGGCAGAATCCACGGGTGCTGCTCTCGGAAGGTGAAGTTGGACTGTTGCAGTCTTCCGCCCACGCTGAGCAGTTCATATTCATCCAGGAATGGTTGGTGTAACTGAGGGGTACAATTCCCTGACTGTATTGATAAGTATGGTATCATTAAACCACTACCGCTTGATGTACTTTAACTTCTGGCCATCCAGTACAAGATATCTAAGTATGATGAACACTTTCCCACATATGAAACCAGGTCCACACAAATATAACAGTCGAAGGTTTAATATAGCAAAAGGTATATACAACATTCACTTAATTACATTTATGATTTGAATGCACTTGTAAGGCAAATGAGTATTCGTAGGCAAATCAACACTGAATGTCCAATCTCTGGTTACGCAGGAAGCAAGTATACAACCTGGTTCTTTAGGGAAACTATAGCGATGGTACTTAAAGATTATAGCGGGATACTAAAGGGGTCCTGCTGGTTGTAAGTCAGTAAGGGGGGGGGGGGGTTTGGAGAGCCGTCAGCTGCATCCCATCTGGCCAACGATTCCTGGGGAGAATTCAGGTACAGAAAACAGTGCCCGCAGGATCTTGATCCACAGATGAATACACTTGGGCCCTCTTGTAGACGGTAGCTGTAGGTCCACAACGAAGGAGAAGCGAGGCGGCCTCGGTCTGGGTTGAGCGCCGTCTCACCTGGGCTCCTCTCGGGGGTAATTCCAACACTCACTGGCGTTGGCTGTTATCCGCTCCACAAATCAAAGCACCCAAAGCAAATAGATATTCCATGCCGTATAGGCTCAGCAGTCGTCCGGGTAGGTAATCCAATGTGCAGGTCCACTCGTCCTCGCCCAGAACTCCTCGGATGAAAGCACCACGCGTGGTCTGCCCAGCCTGGTTAAGACTCTAGATAACGCGAGGAAACGATGGGGGTGCTGCTCACTTTAGAACTCTAACCGAACGATGCACCATACATAATAGACTATTATTACTTAATAGAAATACGTCCCACTCGACGGTACAGTGCCAAACTATGACAATTCAGCTATGAATTTACACGAGGTCTCAATGCCTATTCTGGGGCCAAAATAGGCCATACTGCACCACACGTGGGTCGTGGGTGAGGCTTCACGTCTGTTACTAGGTTGGAGGGTAAAGGACTAATGGACTAAAAGAAAGTTCTACTTTACTTGCGCCCTATTTATATGCACAGTGAACAAATAGTACCATTCGTATTTCTGTAGCCGTATTCCTACGCGGAACCGGGGCTAGTTGGGACATGTTCGTCGGCACTATTGAACTTGACTCAAGGGGCCTGTCTGCTGGCGCCAGGTTCTTGTCCAATGAGAGAATGAACTATTATGGGCTGTAGTAGACTAAAGGGATATTCAGTGTATATGTACAAAGAATATACAAGGGATATCAAACGATATACAAATACTATTAAATATATATCCATAAATAAATATATATATTCGGTTTAATCTGATCCTTCACAACAGCCGCCCCCTAATTAGTCCCACCTAATTAGCTAAGCAGAGACAGATTAACCGCACTGTCTACCACTCAAGGTCCGCTGTAAGGGTCAGTCAACTCACAAAGTCATGGGGTCATGGTCGTCATCGATAGTGTCTGGGAGTCTTGGCAGTTCTATTAGCCTCGCCACGGGTCGTGTGTAAGTTCGCCCTTGGACGAGCACTTCAGCTGCTCGGACCTTGCCATCGGCACCGGTGATCACTTTGCTTACGCGGCCAGCCGGCCACATAGCTCTGGGTAGTGACTGGTCGATAATCATGACGACTGTTCCTTCTGTCAAATTGTCTCTCTCTTTTACCCACTTCTGGCGGGTCTGTAGAGACGGTAGATAGTGGAGTAGGAAGCTATTCCAAAACTTGTCAGCCAGTACTTGACTGTACCTCCACATTCTTCGGCCGTTCGCTTCTTCAGGCCTGTACATTGTCTGGGGTAGCGCGGGGTCCAGCCGCCCCATCAAGAGTGTGTTGGGGGTGACTGGGTCGACATCTGCTACATCACTTGAGACGTAACCGAGGGGCTTGGAGTTCAATACTCCCTCGATCTCCGTGAGGACTGTCATTAGGACTTCTTCCGCCACAGTCTGGGCCCCAAGCACGGCGTACAGGGCTGTCTTTATAGAACGTACTTCTCGTTCCCAGGTTCCACCGAAGTGGGGTGCGTTCGGGGGATTAAACTGGAAGTCAATCTGGGATGGAGCGAGGTGGGTCTTAAGTTCTGGGCCCATAGCTTGGAAGCTCTCTCTCAGCTCTCTTTCTCCGCCTTTGAAGTTTGTCCCATGATCAGACAACAATGTAGACGGTTTTCCTTTCCGCGATGTGAATCTTCGGAAGGCCATAAGGAATGAGTCTGTGCTCATGGTTGGAAGGAGTTCGATATGTATCGCTCTGGTGGTCATGCATTTGAATACAATACCCCACCGCTTCTCGGTTCCTCTTCCTTTCTTTATATACAACGGGCCAAAACAGTCCATGCCTGTGGAGTGAAAGGGCTTGTCGCCGAGTCAGAGGCGACAGGGAGGTAGGTCAGCCATCCGGGGTATGCTGGGCTGCGCGCGCCACTTTCGGCAGTCTAGACAGGTTCGCTGGAAGCGTCGCACTGCTTCTCTCCCTTGAAGTATCCAATAGCGACGTCTGATCTTCGCGAAGACTCTCTCTGCTCCTGCGTGGTGCACATCCTCGTCGTATTTCTTTATGATCAGCTCTGTGACCTTGTGTCGGCTGTTCAAGACTATCGGGTACTTAACGTCATCCGGTAGGTCGGGGGCTCTCCGCAGACGACCACCCACTCTGATGAGATTATGGGCGTCACTCTCGGGTGCCAGGTGGAGCAGTCTGCTGTCTGATGGGACGGGCTTTCCTCCCTGTAGACAGTCTAGCTCATCGGGGAACGAGTCTCTCTGGGCTCGTTGTAGTAGAAGAAGTTCTGCTTCTTCGTAGTCAGCTGCTGAAATGTCAGTGGTGGGCTGAATCTCTGGGTGGTGCCACAGGAATGTCTTTAGCTGCGCACTTTGTAGGGTGAGGCAATCATCTATGTTGGGGTCTGTGGAGGCGACTGTGCTCAATCCACAGAACATAGGTTTCTTGTTTTCAGCCTCCTCTTTACTCGCCTCCCGTGGGGTGGGCGTAGGCCACTCTTCTTCCGGGAGCTTGAGGAACTCTGGTCCGTCACTGTAGATGTTGTGACGGGTGAGGTCATCTAGGGACATTCCCCGGGTGATGACGTCAGCTGGGTTGTGTTTGGTGTCCACATACCGCCAGCTCGCTGCTTCTGTTAACTCTTGAATCTCTGTGACTCTGACTCCCACGAAGACCTTGTATCTGCATGAATCAGACTTGATCCATGTGAGTACTGTCGTAGAGTCTGACCACAAGATTGTTCTTTGCACCGGGATGGTGAGTTCACGTTGGATTAACGTGGCTAGATGCGCTCCTGCTAGGGCTGCGCAGAGCTCTAGACGCGGGATAGATTGTTGCTTTCGTGGGGCTATTCTTGAGCGAGCCAGGATGAAAGCGGTGTGTATCTCTCCTCCCTTCTCTTGGGCACACAAGTAGGCCACAGATCCATAGGCTACTTCGGAGGCGTCGCTGAAGACGTGTAGATCCATCTTGCATGTCTCTGGCCTCACTGTGGGTGGGAAGTAGCTGCGGCGTATGTTGACGCCTGGGAGTGAGCGGAGTTCCGTCTCCCACTCTCTCCCTGTGGAGGCAAGGTGTGCGGGTATTGGGTCGTCCCAGCCCTGGTCCTTGTCCCATAGTGCTCGTACAATCATCTTTGCCCTGGTGGTGTAAGGTAGAATACATCCCAACGGGTCATATTGTCTGGCGAGTGTTCTGTACACACTCCGTCTGGTGGTCGGTATCGCCGTCGACCTTCCCTGCTCCGTGGTCAGGGGTTTGTGTCTATAGTGGAGCGAGTCTGTTTTGAAGCGCCAGACTAGTCCTAGTGTCATTTCTTGGGCTTCTCCTGGGATGGTCGCCATCCAGGTCTCGCTACTGGCTGCCTTGTCCGCGGGGGAGAGGCTGCGCAATACTTGCGGGTCGCTGCTGGCCCACTGCCTGAGATCAAAGCCGCCTTTGATCAGGGAGGCGCGTAGCTTGAGTAGGAGAGCCTCGGCTTCTTCTTGGGTCGAAACGCTTTGTAAACAGTTGTCCACGTAGAAACTGTTCTTCACACTGTGTCGGACCTCTTCATCTGCTGCTGGGTCCTCTGCGACGTGTTTCTGCAGTGCAAATGTAGCACAGCACGGGCTGCATGTGGTTCCGAAGGGGAGGACTTCCCATTGGTAGATGGCTGGGTGCTCATCTCCGATCCTCTCTCTCCATAGGAACCGCAGTAGGGGCTTATCCTCCTCCACTAGTCTCACCTGCAGGAACATCCCTTTGATATCCCCGCTGATAGCCACCTTGTCCTGGCGGAAGCGTAGTAGCACGCCTAGTGGAGAGGGGCCGAGTGTGGGGCCGGGCAAGAGCTCTTTATTCAGATTCTGGGATCCGATCTGGTAGCTGCAGTTAAACACAATGCGATCCTTGCCGTTGTGGTGGACCTTGTGGTGCGGCACGTACCATGATTCGGTCGTCTGATCGGCCTCTTTAATGTCAATCTTCATTACGTGTCTCGCTGTGATTAGCTTCTCAATCTCAGCGCGGTACACACTCTCTTGAGCGGGGTCTTTGGCTAGGCGCCGCTCTGTGTTCAATAGATACCGCTCCGTAGCTTCTTTCGTGGCGTGAAAGGTGGGCATTCCCTCTCGCCTCAGGAGTGGAGTTGCGTATCTCATCACTCCGCCGACTGTGACTCTCTTTGTCCCTTGCTCGAGGAGGTTTATGGCGTAAATGTCTTCTTTAGAACGAATGTCTTTCTTTTCGTTCTTAAAGGGCATTGTCTCTAGTGTCCATAGCCTCTCGACATGCTGCAGGAGAGTGGTGTCTTCTTCTGTCACTCTGGAGTGGAGGCAGCTAGTGGCTGCTGTTCGGTTGAGAGATTTAGCGAGGGGGCCTTGTAGTGTCCATCCTAGGCGGGTCTCGACTGCTGCAGGACAGCCTCTGGGTCCTGTATGGACCCGGTCTATCGGGACTATGAGGTCTGCATGGTCGGAGCCTATCAGCAGGGTCGGGGTGGCGCCGTCTATGAGCGGGATAGGTAGTTGACGCAGGTGCACATATTTATCCATCAGCTTGGCGATGGGGTAGGTGTACTGTGATAGTCCTATTTCTTGGCTGGTGAAAGCATTTGTAATCCTATACCGTCTCTCTGGCTACCCGCTTGCTGCGATAGTGAAGGAGACATTCTCGCCTTTTATCGTCTTTAAATCTCTTCTTATTGTCCGAATCGTCATCTGGTTCTCGCTCCCCCGCAGTCCCAGCTGGGCCGCAGCGGATGCGAGGAGAAGGGTCTTCTCTGACCCGTCATCAAGGACGGCGTAAGTGTCCATGACTTTATCTTGGTGGCTCAATGTTACACGGACTACCTTTAAGAGCACCTGGGCGCCGCTGCTGCTGGCGGGGTCAATGTACATGACACTTGCCTTTGTGCTGCTCGATGGTGCAGGTGCAGGCTTTCTTCTGTTACTGTCGTGTAGGACATCTAGGTGGGCTCCGTCACACCGACTGCACCTCTTCTTTAGGCGGCACTCGGCTGCCATGTGACTGCGCGCACATCGGTAACAGCGCCTGTTGGACTTTATCCATTGACTCACTTCTTCTGCATTCATCTTCTTGAACAGGTCACATTGTGACAGCCAGTGTTCCTTCTCGCAGTACGGGCACACCATCTTCCACTTCTCTTTTCTCGAGGGGGTACTGTGGTTCTTACTGCTCGGTACTGATTCTGATTGGTGCATGACAGTCACTGATCTTCTTCCATCGTTTACTCTCCTAGGTCCCTCTCTGGAGCTTGGTGTGCTCCGCACGAATGTATCCAAGCGTAGGCTGCTGACTTCTCTCGCCAGGAAGTCGGCTAAATCGAGGAGGGATGGTTCGGGACCGTTAGGATCACGGTGGTCTCTTTGCCGCCTAAAGCGCTCTTGTCTGGCGGGCGGCAGCTTCTCTAAAATCCTCTCGACGTTAGAGTTGGCGTATAGCTCGTGCATACCCTTTTCTCGTTGCGCTCCCAGCATCCCTACCAGGGACTGCACTTTTATAGACAGGTCGTCTAGTGAGCGATTGTCTGTTGCTGGGGGTAGGCGGTCAATATGCCTTATCTCTTGGATTACGTAATCCCATATACGTCCATATCTCTGGTCCAGCGCTGCTAGAGCCGCGGTGTATGGGGTCGTAGAGGTGGCATAGGCTAGCGCTATATTGTGCGCTCGGGGTACTTTCAGGTGCTTCAGTAATATTGCATACTTGTGGCGTTCGTCAACGACATCCACCATCATTGTCTCTAAGCACATCCGGAGCTCCGTGTACTGTGCTCGATTCTCCTGGGTGAAGTCTGGAAACGTCGGTGTGCCAATGTATGATGCCGTGGATGGCTGGCACATCGGTGAGCGTTGGGAGAGAGGCCTCCTAGGCGAGTCTCCTCTTGCGCCTCTCTGTGGGCTGGTACCGGCAGGGTACCATGGCCCGCTGGTCCAGGTGCTGTTCCTCGGGGCTGGTCGTGCGTCATGCTCACCCGTGAATAGAGTTGGGGGTCTGTAGCGCAGCGCCGCGGGGGTATAGCCTGGGCTGTACTGGACCTCCTGGTCCGGTGGAGTACTGTGCTGTCGTCGGGCTTGGTTCTCCTCCTCTCCCTCTTCTTCTTCTGTCAGGTCCTCTAGATCCTGTAGTCGTTTATTTAGCCTCTCCGCAGTGTATGCTGCTCCTTCCTTGTAGCTGGGTCTCGCTTGGACCGGTCGGGGAAGGGGGTCTGCGGGGGGTATAGGCTCTCTCTGGTGGTCAAGTTCAGGGTCGCTTGGTCGGTTAGGGGATGCTGCCCTTGACTGTTGTCTCGACGAGGCCCTTGAACCCCTGGCGGAGGGAGAGGGTGTTGCCCTGGTGATCAGCTGCTCCATTAGCTGCGCTTGTAGTCTGTCGCGCTCGGCTTGTAGTCTGTCGCGCTCGGCTTCGCGCTGGATGAGAGCGATGTCGCGCTCTGCTTCTCTTTGGGCACCGTCAGCGGCGCGCTGGGTGTCGGACCGGTCTCTTGCCATATTCTCTTCCGTCTGAAGGCGTCTCATCTCCAGGCGTATGTGCTCTTCTTCGCTCCGTTGCTGTGTTTGGAGTCGATCGCGTTCACCCTGAAGTCGATCGCGTTCACCCTGGAGTCGATCGCGTTCGGTAGAGGCTGTCAGGCTGACGAGGAACGCCTGTGACAGCATCCTCTCCGCCTCGCTGGGGGAAGACGCTTGTAGAGGTGAGCCGCTCCTGGCTGTCCTCGTTGGGGAGTCCTGGAGCTCTATCTCCTCGGCGCTCTCCTCATCTTGTTCCGTGCAGGGTTCCACCTCTGGAGGGTTGTCTTCCTCCCGGAGCTGGTCGGGGACTACTTCTTCGGTATTGGCGGGGGGTAAAGGCATGTCTGTTCCCTCCTGGTCCCCACCGTGAGCTTGGTCAGTTACATTAGAACCCACTAGGGCCTCTGTGGTCGGGGTAACCTGGTCGTTAAGGTCAGACATAATTTTACTTTCTACTTTTACCGCGTTTACCGTCTGTAGAAGGCTAGGTAGTTGACTGACAGCGTAATCCTCTAAGTACTGAGGTGTCTGTCGTCTGCGCCGCGGGCGTTCTACGTTAGGAGGACCGTTTCGTGGAGTGTTCATCATAGGCCATTTCAATATTAATAACACTATATTAATATTACACTAGTTACCCTCCGGCTCGAAGGACCAATTGTAACTGAGGGGTACAATTCCCTGACTGTATTGATAAGTATGGTATCATTAAACCACTACCGCTTGATGTACTTTAACTTCTGGCCATCCAGTACACGATATCTAAGTATGATGAACACTTTCCCACATATGAAACCAGGTCCACACAAATATAACAGTCGAAGGTTTAATATAGCAAAAGGTATATACAACATTCACTTAATTACATTTATGATTTGAATGCACTTGTAAGGCAAATGAGTATTCGTAGGCAAATCAACACTGAATGTCCAATCTCTGGTTACGCAGGAAGCAAGTATACAACCTGGTTCTTTAGGGAAACTATAGCGATGGTACTTAAAGATTATAGCGGGATACTAAAGGGGTCCTGCTGGTTGTAAGTCAGTAAGGGGGGGGGGGTTTGGAGAGCCGTCAGCTGCATCCCATCTGGCCAACGATTCCTGCGGAGAATTCAGGTACAGAAAACAGTGCCCGCAGGATCTTGATCCACAGATGAATACACTTGGGCCCTCTTGTAGACGGTAGCTGTAGGTCCACAACGAAGGAGAAGCGAGGCGGCCTCGGTCTGGGTTGAGCGCCGTCTCACCTGGGCTCCTCTCGGGGGTAATTCCAACACTCACTGGCGTTGGCTGTTATCCGCTCCACAAATCAAAGCACCCAAAGCAAATAGATATTCCATGCCGTATAGGCTCAGCAGTCGTCCGGGTAGGTAATCCAATGTGCAGGTCCACTCGTCCTCGCCCAGAACTCCTCGGATGAAAGCACCACGCGTGGTCTGCCCAGCCTGGTTAAGACTCTAGATAACGCGAGGAAACGATGGGGGTGCTGCTCACTTTAGAACTCTAACCGAACGATGCACCATACATAATAGACTATTATTACTTAATAGAAATACGTCCCACTCGACGGTACAGTGCCAAACTATGACAATTCAGCTATGAATTTACACGAGGTCTCAATGCCTATTCTGGGGCCAAAATAGGCCATACTGCACCACACGTGGGTCGTGGGTGAGGCTTCACGTCTGTTACTAGGTTGGAGGGTAAAGGACTAATGGACTAAAAGAAAGTTCTACTTTACTTGCGCCCTATTTATATGCACGGTGAACAAATAGTACCATTCGTATTTCGGTAGCCGTATTCCTACGCGGAACCGGGGCTAGTTGGGACATGTTCGTCGGCACTATTGAACTTGACTCAAGGGGCCTGTCTGCTGGCGCCAGGTTCTTGTCCAATGAGAGAATGAACTATTATGGGCTGTAGTAGACTAAAGGGATATTCAGTGTATATGTACAAAGAATATACAAGGGATATCAAACGATATACAAATACTATTAAATATATATCCATAAATAAATATATATATTCGGTTTAATCTGATCCTTCACAACAGTTGGAGTTCCTTTATTTTACCGTCGTTCGTCAGATTCTTTCCTGTCTTCAGTAATTTGATCTCCTGACTGAAACTTTGTTGTTGTATTGTCTTGATCCAGTACCTTTCTGCCTCAAAGAGCTCGTCAGCAGTCAGCTCTCCTTGTGTCTTTGTCTTCCTTTGAGCATTGTTTATGAATCTCTTGATCCAGGCAGTCACTCTTAAGACCCTTCTCAGTTTGCTATATCTTGCCAGCTCCAATACTGGTTCAGAGAGATCTGCGTCATTTGCAGTAAGCTGTACTGTGACCTGGTGATGGCACTTGAGTTCTGTGTGAACTTCTTCTGGAACCTGACCCTCATCAGTCTCCTCTGACTGATCAGGTGACTGGTCAGGTGTTGTCAGAACTTCAGGTCCGTACCACCATAGCTTCTTCTGTATCAGGTTTTCCACAGTCTGTCCTCTGGTAGGGAGGTCAGCTGGATTTACCTTCCCTTTTATGTGTGACCATGACTCTGGGTTGGTCAAGTACTGGATCTCTGTCACTCTGTTTGAGACAAACTGTTTCCACTTGTGAGCGGAGCTGCAAATCCAGTGCAGCGTAATCATAGAGTCTGTCCACATTGTGATCTGTTTGTGTTCCATTTTCAAAGTCTTCATCAAGTGGCTGGCTAGTATTGCCCCAATTACAGCTCCCATGAGCTCCAGGCGCGGCAGTGTCATTTTCTTGAGAGGGGCTACTGTAACTGAGGGGTTACAAAACCCTGACTGTATTAAAGATTGTGATAGATTAAACCACTACTACATATTATTATTACTTGCCAGACGGTACAGTTAATTATGGCAGACACTCAATAGACGGCACGGTGACAAAGAGATAACGTTTACAGTATTTTATTATCAATAGCAAATATACAACTGAGAATTACTTGGTCGCTCTTTTATGGCGAATGATATTAGAATGTCAGAGTATCAAAGTCAGTGGGAATGAATCATTCCTAGGCTAAGGATACTAGACCGGAACGCTGCATGGCGTGAGATGGCGATATAGGGGGGCAAACGAGGGTATAGCTGGAGACTGGTGATTTCCCCCACGGAGTGGTAAGCTCCAGAGGACTGAAGAATAGGCGGATACTCCGGCTGGTCACTGGAGAAAGGGGGTCTCATACGGATCCGGTCCTTGTAATCCAAGTGCTCGTTAGCAGGGTAATAGCTCTTAATCCAAAGCCCGACGGCAGTGATGATAGCTAGCCAGCTTCGTCCTCGAAGCTAGCCCGATGCAGATCTTCAGGGTAGTTAAATCCAAACGACAATGGAATTAACGATGCTCTTCTCCACGGTACTACGTTTCCACAAGTCACTATAATCCACCAACAATGGTTCTACAATATCAAGGTCGTATCTACGGAGCTACTAGTTATCCGTAACGATACACCGCGGTAGGTTCCACTGCTCACATGTCCAATAGTTCTGCTGCTAGGTTCACCTCGTGTTCTGATACTAATTACGTTAAGTCCACACACACTTGCTAAGGTTCACACTAGTTACTAGGTTCACGCTTCACTCTGCTACTAGACGAACAAACTGCTTGTTACTGCTGCACACCGAACGAACTGGGTTAACTGCTGCTTTAGGTTGAACTGCTGCTGTTTGCGCCTTCCACAATATATACTTAGAGTGCTTTCTAGGGCGCAACCGAATCTCTTGTCCGGAATCAATGCGCTGGCCAAGGGCATGTCTCAACTTGTCCAGACTCGTCTTTGAACTTGTCTGGGGGGCGCGATTCTTGGCGCCGCCAGTGTCAAGGGCGTTATCCAATGAGGAAAGCGAATAATGCTATGATTCAAACGGAGGCTTAAAGGGATATAGCTTATATATATAAATAATATACAAGTTATATAAAACAATAAAACGTAGATTCTCAGTGTTATCTGGCCCTTCACAACAGCCGCCTCCTAATTAGTCCGCACCTAATTAGTAAATAAAGGCACAGATTACTATTAATGTCCAGTCAACTTCTCCATACTTTGTTATGAGGAGTTGGAACAATCTACAAAGTCAGTGGGTCATGGTCGTCGTCAGGGGAGTCAGGGATCTCCGGCAGCTCTATCAACTTAGCTACAGGTCGGGTGTAAGTCCGCCCTTGGACGATGACTTCTGCCGCTCTGACCTTCCCATCGGAACCAGTAATCACTCTGCTCACACGGCCGGCCGGCCACGTAGCTCGGGGTAGTGACTGGTCTATTATCATTACGACTGTATCCACTTTCAAGTTGTCCCTGTCTTTAACCCACTTCTGACGGGCTGGAAGGGGTGGTAGGTAGCGTAGGAGGAAGCGGGCCCAAGACTGGTCGGCCAGTACTTGGTTGTGTCTACACCTCCTCCGTCCGTTCCTCTCGTCCTGTCTGTACACCGTCTGAGGAAGGGCCGGGTCCGGCCGCCCCATCAAGAGGTAGTTTGGGGTGATGGGTTCGATGTCAGCTACATCGCTTGGAGCGTAGCTGAGGGGTGTGGAGTTCAGGACTCCCTCTTCTTGAGCCCTCAGGTTTGTCACTGTTCCGTACGCCACTTCTGAGGCGTCGCTGAAGACGTGCAAGTCTGTCCTTCTCCAGTCGCACGGTAGGGGGGAAGTGACTCCGCGGGATGGCCACCTCGCGGAGTGAGATAAGTTCACCCTCCCACTCTCTCCATGGGGTAGCTAGGTACTCGGGTATGGGGTCTTCCCAGCCCTGCTCCTTGGCCCACGGTTCTCTCACAGGCATCTTCGTCCGCTTCAAGAGTGGGGTTGCGTGTCTGAACACTCCGTCGACCTTGACTCTCGTAGTCTTCGGATCTAGTAGAGCGATGGCGTATTTGTCCTCTTTGGGCCGAACCATCTTGCGTTCGGTCTTGAATGGTGTTACAAAGGGTCAGATTAAACCGAATATATATATTTATTGCTTGAGATCCCATGTATAATATTTGTATATCGTCTGATATCCCTTGTATATTCCTTGTACATATACACGGAATATCCCTTTACCTAGGTACAAGCCAGACCATAATATTCGTTCTCCTATTGGACAGCGATCCCCTAGGCGCCAACGGCCATACCCCCACTGCCGAGTTCAAAGCCACCGCCAAGGCTTGTCTCAGCATGCCAAGTTTTGCGCAGTAATACGAGACAGAACTGAGGTTGGCACTAGATTATTCACCTTACGTATAAATACGGCACAGGTGGATACAGCAGTTAGTTACCCTCAAACGTTAAAGCCTTCACCACGAGTCAACGACCAAGTGAAGTGAGCAACTTTGCGTCTAAATAGAGCACTTATAACCGCGTGCGAATAGGATTGTAAAAGTGTCAGAGCTTAGTGAAATAACGTCAAGTTCGACCTAGTTAATGTGAAGTGCCGTGCACAAGAGAATCTACACCGGTGAATGCAGAGCCTTTTCCGGCTGGATTATATTGATTTTGGTACCGTGGTTGCTGGAGCAGAGAACCGTCTACCCCGGTGCTGTGTGGGATTTACCCGTGAGGAGCATCACTCGAGCCCGTCTCTAGGAAGAGGCTGGCTGGCTTTCATCCATGCTGCACGCATAATAATAATATATAATAGTATGCTCATGGACTTACGCTCTTGACCTATTCATGCACATTCTTCGCCTTACAAGCGCAACTCTTAATAAATGTAAGATAATCTTGGTGCTCTTCTAATAAATATTACAAACAGTACTTTCTTGTTAAGCCGTGTTATTGTGGGGGTGTTCATCACATATACCTGTGTACTGTATGGCCAGTAGTAATGTACATAACACAGTAGTGGTTTAATGATACCATACTTATCAATACAGTCAGGGAATTGTACCCCTCAGTTACAATTGGTCCTTCGAGCCGGAGGGTAATTAGCGTAATATTAATATAATATTAATATTGACATGGCCAGCGATGAACACTCCACAAACGGTTCTCCTAAGCTAGATCGCCCGCAGCGCAGACGGCAGCCACCTCCTTACCTAGAGGACTACGCCGCCAGTCTACTACCTAGCTTTATACAGACGTTAACTGCGGATAAAATAAATAAAGCGGATAGTCAAAGCATGTCAAAACCTACCGAACAGGCGACCCTGCCAGTAGAGACCCTAGTGGGTTCTAACGTAACTGACCAAGCTCACGGGGGGGACCAGGAGGGACATGACATGACTATACCCCCCAACGACATCAACGGGACGGTCCCCGGAGAGCTCCAGGATAAAGAAAGCGCGCCAGGGACAGAACCCGACCCACTACCAGAAGAGAAGCGCGCCCAGGAGACGGACCTCGAGGCGCGCCCAGAGAACAGATCTCCAACGAGCACTGCCAGAAGCCGATCACCTCCGTCGGTGTCTTCCCCCAGCGAGGCGGACAAGATGCTGGCGCAGGCATTCATCGCCACCCTGGCAGCCTCCACCGAACGCGATCGACTTCAGGGTGAACGCGATCGACTCCAAGCGCAACAGACGAGCGAGCGCGAACAAGCTGCAGACCAACGAGATCGCTTTCACGCGCAACTCCAAACGCAAGCCCTCAGTGAGCGCGAACACGCTGCAACCGAGCGAGAGCGCTTCCAGGCGCAACAAAGGAGTGAAGACGACCGCATAAGACTGGAGACCAGACGCCTTCAGACGGAAGAGACCATTGAAAGAGGCTGCGCCGATGCGCAGCACGCCGCCGCCAATGCACAGCGCGACGCCGCCAATGCCCACCGCGAAGCACAGTGCGACGCCGCCCATGCCCAGCGCGAAGCAGAGCGCGACCGGCTGCAGGCGCAGATGGTAGAACAATTGATCGCCATGGCGACACCCCCTCTCTCCGCATGGAGCTCCCGGAGATCATCACGACAAGGGTCTAGGGCACATTCCCCTACCCGACCAAGCGACCCGGGACCCCGCCAACAGGAGGATCCTGTCCACGTCTCCGAACCCCCTCCCCGACCGGTCCATACGAGACCCAGCAACCGGGAAGAACCGGCCTACGTCGCCGAGAGACTGAACAGAAGACTCCAGGACCTAGCAGAGGAAGAGGAAGAGGAAGAGGAGGAATGTCAAGCCGACCATCAGCAACGTACTCTGGACCAGGAGGCCCAGTACAGCCCCGACCAGCAGCAACGTACTCTGGACCAGGAGGCCCAGTACAGCCCCGACATCAGCCCCGAGGCCCTGCGCTACAAACCCCCGACTCAACTCACGGGTGAGTTTGACGCACCGTCAGCACCGAGGAACAGCACCTGGGTACCCGGCCCCTGGTACCCACCAAGTACCAGCCCACGACAGCACGTACGGGGAGACTCGTTCAGGAGGCCTCTCCCCCAACGCTCACCGATGTGCCAGCCATCCATGGCATCGTACCTTGGCACACCGACGTTCCCGGATTTTACACGCGAGGACAGAGCACAGTACACGGAGCTACGGATGTGCTTAGAGACTATGATGTCTGACGTCCCCGATGAGACGTACAAATATGCTATCCTCCTCAAGCACCTGAAGGTGCCCAGAGCGCACAATATAGCGCTGGCATATTCCAACTCAAGTACCCCATACACCGCGGCTCTAGTAGCCCTCGACCAACGTTATGGACGCATATGGGACTACGTGATACAAGAGATAAGAGACATCGACCGTCTCCCCCCAGCCAGAGACAACAGAGCATTGGATGACCTCTCTATCAAGGTACAGTCCCTGGTAGGGATGCTGGGGTCCCAAAAGGAAAAAGGAATATACGAACTGTACGCTAACTCTAATGTAGAAAGGATATTAGAGAAGCTCCCTCCCGCCCGACAAGAGCGTTTTCGGCGGCAGAGAGACCACCGCGACCCCAACGGCCCAGAGGCATCCCTCCTAGACTTATCTGACTTCCTCGCGAGAGAAGTCAGCAGCCTACGACTGGACACGTTCGTGTGGAGTGGACCAAGCCCAAGAGATGGACCTCAGGGATCAAATGATAACCGCCGGTCGGTGACCGTTATGCACCAAGCCGAATCAGTACCGCAGCACAAGAACCACAACACCCCCTCGACGAAAGAGGAGTGGAAGATTGAATGCCAGTACTGTGAAGGGGAACATCGGCTGTATCAATGCGACCCTTTCAAGAAGCTGACCACGGACGAGGTGAGTCAGTGGATAAAAGACCACCGCCGCTGCTTCCGCTGCGCGCGCAGCCATATGGCAGCTGAGTGCCGTTTGAAGAAGAAGTGCAGCAGGTGCGGCGGCGCCCACTTGGAGGTCCTGCATGACATCAACAGGCGTCCGCCAGGACAACAAAGTGGGCCTGTCGCGGTAATGTACCAGGCCGAGGCGGTGGCACCAGTACCGAAGATCCACCAGACCGCCCCCTGGTGTCCCGACTGCTACAGCAGACACTGGGAGTCACGGTGCTACTCGGACGACCGTGAGTCGGCACCACCCCAGAAGATCCAAGGCAACCCACCAACAGGAGTGCTCCATATAGACCAGCATAGCGGGACCCCCCGAGTGCTCATCAAAGTGGTCAGAGTGCTCCTGAGCTACGAGGACAAGGTCCTGGACACTTACGCCGTCCTAGACGATGGGTCTGAAAAGACTCTCCTCCTCGCTTCCGCCGCAGCCCAGCTGGGTCTGCGGGGTGCCAAAGGAACAATGACAATACGTACCATCAGAAGAGACCAGAAGACCATAAAGGGTAAAAATGTCTCCTTCAAGATAGCAGCGGTGGACCAGCCCGAGAAGCAGTATAGTATTACCAACGTCTTCACCAGCCACGACATAGGCCTGTCTCAGTACACCTACCCCATCCCACAGCTGATGGCGAAGTATGTGCACCTACGTCAACTACCTATACCGCTTATCGACGGCGCCACACCGACCCTGCTCATCGGCTCCGACCACGCGGACCTCATTCTCCCAATTGAGGCGGCCCACATCGGACCCAAAGGATGCCCAGTCGCGGTTCAGACCCGACTGGGGTGGACGCTCCAGGGCCCCCTCTACGGACTTGACAGTCCACCCACGCCTACACGCTGCCTGCACACAAAGGTGAGCGACACCGGCCACTCTCTCGTACAGCCCGTTGAGAGGCTATTGACATTAGGCGAGAGGCCTGTGAGAGAACCGTGGGCACAAGAGGGAGTTCCGAACTCCACCCCCCTCAGCTGCGCTCCAGACGTAGCTGACCTCGAACCCAGCACCCCAAGCGACTCCTTGATGGGGCGGCCGGAACCGGCCCCTCCTCAGATGAGGTACAGACCAAACAAGAGGAACAGACGGAGGATGTGGAGGCGCAGCCAAGCACAGATCAAAGCAGTCTCAGGCCCGCTTCCTCCTAACCCCCCTACCATCCCTTCCAGTCCGTCAGAAGCGGGTCAAGGACGGGGACAACTTAAAAGTGGACACAGTCGTCATGACCATAGACCAGTCACTACCCCGAGCTGTGTGGCCGGCCGGCCGCGTAAGCAAAGTGATCACTGGTGCCGACGGAAAGGTCAGAGCGGCAGAAGTGCTCGTCCAGGGACGGACATATACCCGACCCGTGGCGAGGCTGATAGAGTTGCCAAGGCTCCCCGACTCTCTTAATGACGACCATGACCCACTGACTTTGTGAATTGCCCTACTCCTCACAACGGACATTGAGTAGTGGACAAGACGGTTAATCTGTCTCTGCTTATCTAATTAGGTGCGGACTAATTAGGAGGCGGCTGTTACAAAGGGTCAGATTAAACCGAATATATATATTTATTGCTTGAGATCCCATGTATAATATTTGTATATCGTCTGATATCCCTTGTATATTCCTTGTACATATACACGGAATATCCCTTTACCTAGGTACAAGCCAGACCATAATATTCGTTCTCCTATTGGACAGCGATCCCCTAGGCGCCAACGGCCATACCCCCACTGCCGAGTTCAAAGCCACCGCCAAGGCTTGTCTCAACATGCCCAGTTTTGCGCAGTAATACGAGACAGAACTGAGGTTGGCACTAGATTATTCACCTTACGTATAAATACGGCGCAGGTGGATACAGCAGTTAGTTACCCTCAAACGTTAAAGCCTTCACCACGAGTCAACGACCAAGTGAAGTGAGCAACTTTGCGTCTAAATAGAGCACTTATAACCGCGTGCGAATAGGATAGTAAAAGTGTCAGAGCTTAGTGAAATAACGTCAAGTTCGACCTAGTTAATGTGAAGTGCCGTGCACAAGAGAATCTACACCGGTGAATGCAGAGCCTTTTCCGGCTGGATTATATTGATTTTGGTACCGTGGTTGCTGGAGCAGAGAACCGTCTACCCCGCTGCTGTGTGGGATTTACCCGTGAGGAGCATCACTCGAGCCCGTCTCTAGGAAGAGGCTGGCTGGCTTTCATCCATGCTGCACGCATACTTGGATTATAGCTGCTGCTTTCGTCTGCCGATCGAGGGGGGTATATGTACCGCCTCCCGTAGCTGGAGCTTATTGATTCCTCGTTGATCCAGACTTTTGCATCCGAACATTCCTCCCCCCTGCTGGCTTACAACCGGAGGGAACCCCTTAGTATCTCCAGCTGACCTACGAGTGTGCCTTATATAATTCTTATGCTACAGGTGGTATTAATTATCCCCTTCGTAATATGCTCATGGACTTACGCTCTTGACCTATTCATGCACATTCTTCGCCTTACAAGCGCAACTCTAATTCTTAATAAATGTAAGATAATCTTGGTGCTCTTCTAATAAATATTACAAACAGTACTTTCTTGTTAAGCCGTGTTATTGTGGGGGTGTTCATCACATATACCTGTGTACTGTATGGCCAGTAGTAATGTACATAACACAGTAGTGGTTTAATGATACCATACTTATCAATACAGTCAGGGAATTGTACCCCTCAGTTACAAATGGCATTGCGTGTAATGTCCATAGCCTCTCAACGGGCTGTAAGAGAGTGTTGTCTGTGTCGCTCACCTTGGTGTAAAGGCAGCGTGTGGTCGTTGGTTGGCTGGCAGGTCCGTAGAGGGGGCCCTGGAGCGACCCAGTCGGGTCTTAACCGCGGCTGGGCATCCTTTGGGTCCGATGTGGGCCGCCTTGATTGGGACAATGAGGTCCGCGTGGTCGGAGCCAATGAGTAGGGTCGGCGTAGCTCCGCTGATGAGCGGTATGGGCAGTAGGCGTAGGTGGTCGTACTTCTCCATCAGCTGTGGGATGGGGTAATCGTAGCTTGACAGACCTATGTCGTCGCTCATGAGCGCCTTGTTGATACTGTACCGCTTCTCAGGGTGGTCGATCGCTGCTATGGTGAACGAGACGTTTTCACCCTTTATTGTCTTTAAGTCTCGACTAATGGTACGGAGGATCATCGTCTCCTCTGGGCCCCGCAGGTCCAACTGGGTCGCGGCGGAGGCGAGGAGGAGTGTCTTCTCCGACCAGTCGTCGAGGACGGCGTAGGTGTCGAGTACCTTGTCTCCGTGGCTGAGGAGTACTCGTACTACCTTGATGAGCACTCTGGGGCTCCCACTATACGCGGGGTCGATGTGGAGCACTTCTGTTGGTGAGTTGCCTGGTAGAGCTAATCTTGTCTTGTGGACCTTGCGCAGTGATTCGCAGTAAGCGGCGTCATGCGTGTTAGCCTTAAGCCGCTGATCAATTTCGGCGGGGGTCAGTTTCTTGTGGTCGTCGCACTGTGACAGCCAGTGTCCGCCGTGGCAGTAAAAACATGTGATCTTCCATTCCCCTTTGGCGGGGGGTTGTGACTCGTCTGTGGTGACACCGACTCGGCCTGGTACATCACTGTGATGGGCCTACTTTGGTCTCCTGGTGGGCGTTTATTGCTCTCGTGCAGGACTTCTAGGTGGGCACCGTCACACTTGCCGCACCTTTTCTTGAGGCGGCACTCTGCTGCCATGTGGCCGCGCTCGCAGCGGAAGCAGCGGCGGTTATCCTTAAGCCACTGACTTATTTCGGCTGTAGTCAGTCCTTTGAAGGCGTCGCACTGTGACAGCCAGTGTTCACTGTCGCAGTACTGACAGGCAGCCTTCCATTTCTCCTTGGCGTGGGGGTTGTGACTCGTCTGCCGTGACACCGCCTCGGCCTGGTGCATCACGGTGACGGGCCTGCCGTTGTCTTTAAACCTTCTCGGTCCATCTTTAGGGTTAGAGCCGCCCCACGCGAAGGTGTCGATCCGTAGGCTGCTGACCTCTCTGGCTAGGAAGTCAGCAAGGTCTAGGAGTGATTGTTCTGGGCCGTGGGGGTCACGGTGATCTCTTTGCCGCCGAAAACGTTCTTGGCGGGATGGGGGGAGCTTCTCTAATATCCGCTCCACGTTGGAGTTGGCGTACAACTCGTACATCCCCTTCTCCTTTTGTGACCCGAGCATCCCTACCAGGGATTGTACTTTAATGGATAGGTCATCCAGGGCTCGATTGTCTTTAGCTGGAGGGAGACGTTCAATCTCCCGTATCTCCTGAATGACATAGTCCCATGCACGTCCGTAACGCGCGTCGAGGGCCACCAGGGCATCAGAGTAGGGAGTCTGGGAGTTAGAGTATGCCAGCGCTATGTTGTGCGCTCTGGGTACTTTGAGGTGCTTGAGGAGGATGGCATATTTGTAGGACTCGTCCTGTACTCCGGACATAATGGTCTCTAAACACATGCGCAGTTCGGTATACTGCGCTCTGTCTTCACGCGTAAAGTCTGGGAATGTGGGTGTCCCAATGTAGGATGCCATGGATGGCTGTGACACTGATGCGCGTAGGGGGAGAGGCCTCCTTGGCGAGTCTCCCCGTACGTGGGGTCGTGGGTTCGTGCTGGGTGGGAACCAGAGGCCGGGCCCCCAGGTACTGCTCCTCGGTGCTGTCTGTTGCTCAAACTCACCCCTGGGACGGGTTGGGGGTTCGTAACGCAGCGTGTCGGGGCTGAGATCGGGGCTGCACTGTTCCTCCTGGTCTGAGATGGGTTCGTGCGTGTGGGCTTTATGTCCTCCCTCGTCCTCCGCTAGGCTTTATAGTCGCTTGGTTAGTTTCTCGGCGACGTAAGCAGGTTCTTCCCGTTGGCTGGGTCCCGTGTAGATTGGTCGGGGAGGGGAAGGTGCCCTCGACCCGTGTCGTGATGATCTCCGGGAGCTCCGGGTGGAGGAGTGGGGAGTCACCCTCTGGAGCGCTTGCTCCATCATTTGCGCCTGCAGACGGTCTCGTTCCGCCTCGTGCTGGGCATTGGCTGCGTCGCGCTGTGCCTCGCGTTGCGCATTGGCGCGGTCTCGCTGGATGTTTTCTTCAGCCGGTGCCTCTCTTCCAGTCTAGAATGTTCACGCTCACTCTGTAGGCGGTTACGCTCACTCTCTTGTTGCGCTTGGAGACGTTCTCTTTCCATTGAAGAATGTTCGCGCTCACTCTGTTGTTGCGCTTGGAGACGTTCTCTTTCCAGTCTAGAATGTTCGCGCTCACTCTGTTGTTGCGCTTGGAGACGTTCTCTCTCCGTTGAAGCGGTCAGCGTGGCGATCAAGACTTGCGCTAGCCTCTGGTCTGCCTCGCTTGGGGATCACGCTGATGATGGTGATCTGGAGTTGACAGGGCTTGGCGTTGACCTGTTCTCTTTACGCGCTCCGAGGTCCATCTTGGGGGCGCTGTTTCTTATCTTCTCCCGCGCTCCGAGGTCCATCTCGGAGGCGCGGTACTCCTTTCTTTGGTGCGCGCCGAGGTCCATCTCGGGGGCGCGCTCTTTATCCTCTTGCGCTCCGAGGTCCATCTCGGGTGCGCGTTCTGTACCTTCTTGCGCGCCGAGGTCCATCTCGGATGCGCGGTCTTTATCTTCTGGCGCTCCGAGGTCCATCTCGGTGGCGCTGTGGTCGTTGGGCATAGTCAAGTCATGTCCCGCTTGTCCCCCCCCGTGAGCTAAGTCAGTTTCGCTTAAACCAGCTTGGGTCTCTACTAGTGGGGCCGACAAGTCGATAAGGTCGGGCATACTTAAGCTATTAGTTTTATCCGTGCTTAATGTCTTTTTAGATAAGCTAGGAGGTAGAACTATAGCGTAGTCCTCCAAGTGTGGAGGGGGCTGACGCTGGCGCCTAGGGCGCTCTAGTTTGGGAGAGCCGTTTGGAGAGTGTCCGCCGCTGGCCATATTACTATTAATATGATTAGTATTACTGATACCCTCCGGCTCGAAGGACCAATTGTAACTGAGGGGTTACAAAACCCTGACTGTATTAAAGATTGTGATAGATTAAACCACTACTACATATTATTATTACTTGCCAGACAGTACAGTTAATTATGGCAGACACTCAATAGACGGCACGGTGACAAAGAGATAACGTTTACAGTATTTTATTATCAATAGCAAATATACAACTGAGAATTACTTGGTCGCTCTTTTATGGCGAATGATATTAGAATGTCAGAGTATCAAAGTCAGTGGGAATGAATCATTCCTAGGCTAAGGATACTAGACCGGAACGCTGCATGGCGTGAGATGGCGATATAGGGGGGCAAACGAGGGTATAGCTGGAGACTGGTGATTTCCCCCACGGAGTGGTAAGCTCCAGAGGACTGAAGAATAGGCGGATACTCCGGCTGGTCACTGGAGAAAGGGGGTCTCATACGGATCCGGTCCTTGTAATCCAAGTGTTGCAGTCTTCCTCCCACGCTGAGCAGTTCATATTCATCCAGGAATGGTTGGAGTTCCTTTATTTTACCGTCGTTCGTCAGATTCTTTCCTGTCTTCAGTAATTTGATCTCCTGACTGAAACTTTGTTGTTGTATTGTCTTGATCCAGTACCTTTCTGCCTCAAAGAGCTCGTCAGCAGTCAGCTCTCCTTGTGTCTTTGTCTTCCTTTGAGCATTGGTTATGAATCTCTTGATCCAGGCAGTCACTCTTAAGACCCTTCTCAGTTTGCTATATCTTGCCAGCTCCAATACTGGTTCAGAGAGATCTGCGTCATTTGCAGTAAGCTGTACTGTGACCTGGTGATGGCACTTGAGTTCTGTGTGAACTTCTTCTGGAACCTGACCCTCATCAGTCTCCTCTGACTGATCAGGTGACTGGTCAGGTGTTGTCAGAACTTCAGGTCCGTACCACCATAGCTTGTTCTGTATCAGGTTTTCCACAGTCTGTCCTCTGGTAGGGAGGTCAGCTGGATTTACCTTCCCTTTTATGTGTGACCATGACTCTGGGTTGGTCAAGGACTGGATCTCTGTCACTCTGTTTGAGACAAACTGTTTCCACTTGTGAGCGGAGCTGCAAATCCAGTGCAGCGTAATCATAGAGTCTGTCCACATTGTGATCTGTTTGTGTTCCATTTTCAAAGTCTTCATCAAGTGGCTGGCTAGTATTGCCCCAATTACAGCTCCCATGAGCTCCAGGCGCGGCAGTGTCATTTTCTTGAGAGGGGCTACTGTAACTGAGGGGTTACAAAACCCTGACTGTATTAAAGATTGTGATAGATTAAACCACTACTAGATATTATTATTACTTGCCAGACAGTACAGTTAATTATGGCAGACACTCAATAGACGGCACGGTGACAAAGAGATAACGTTTACAGTATTTTATTATCAATAGCAAATATACAACTGAGAATTACTTGGTCGCTCTTTTATGGCGAATGATATTAGAATGTCAGAGTATCAAAGTCAGTGGGAATGAATAATTCCTAGGCTAAGGATACTAGACCGGAACGCTGCATGGCGTGAGATGGCGATATAGGGGGGCAAACGAGGGTATAGCTGGAGACTGGTGATTTCCCCCACGGAGTGGTAAGCTCCAGAGGACTGAAGAATAGGCGGATACTCCGGCTGGTCACTGGAGAAAGGGGGTCTCATATGGATCCGGTCCTTGTAATCCAAGTGCTCGTTAGCAGGGTAATAGCTCTTAATCCAAAGCCCGACGGCAGTGATGATAGCTAGCCAGCTTCGTCCTCGAAGCTAGCCTGATGCAGATCTTCAGGGTAGTTAAATCCAAACAACAATGGTATTAACGATGCTCTTCTCCACGGTACTACGTTTCCACAAGTCACTATAATCCACCAACAATGGTTCTACAATATCAAGGTCGTATCTACGGAGCTACTAGTTATCCGTAACGATACACCGTGGTAGGTTCCACTGCTCACATGTCCAATAGTTCTGCTGCTAGGTTCACCTCGTGTTCTGATACTAATTACGTTAAGTCCACACACACTTGCTAAGGTTCACACTAGTTACTAGGTTCACTCTGCTACTAGATGAACGAACTGCTTGTTACTGCTGCACACCGAACGAACTGGGTTAACTGCTGCTTTAGGTCGAACTGCTGCTGCTTGCGCCTTCCGCAATATATACTTAGAGTGCTTTCTAGGGCGCAACCGAATCTCTTGTCCAGAATCAATGCGCTGGCCAAGGGCATGTCTCAACTTGTCCAGACTCGTCTTTGAACTTGTCTGGGGGGCACGATTCTTGGCGCCGCCAGTGTCAAGGGCGTTATCCAATGAGGAAAGCGAATAATGCTATGATTCAAACGGAGGCTTAAAGGGATATAGCTTATATATATAAATAATATACAAGTTATATAAAACAATAAAACGTAGATTCTCAGTGTTAATCTGGCCCTTCACAACAGCTACCCTGGACTTGGATGCCACTAAGCTCGTTCTAAGTTCTCCATCTTGGTTTTCGCCCTGCAGGTAGGCCACAGCACTGTAAGCCCTTTCACTGGCGTCACAGAACACATGTAGTTTCAGGAGATGGCTGTTCTCTGTCTGCAGGTCTATTATGTACCATCTTGGGATAGCAAGCTGGTGTAGCTGGGGGAGCTCTGAACACCACTGTTGCCATTCTCGAGTCAGATCAGGTGGTAGCTCCTCATCCCAGGAGAGTCCTCTCTCCCACATTTCTTGAAACATGCACTTGACTCGGACTGTGAAAGGAGTCAGGAACCCAAGGGGGTCATAAATGCGTGCAGACGATTGCAGAACACTTCTCTTTGTGTTCTCCTTCTGTTTTAGAATGCTCACCAGTGGCATTAAGTCAAATGTGAAGTCATCAGTTTCTGGCCTCCATACCAAGCCGAGCACTTTCAGTACCGCTCCGTGTGTCTCTGGCGCCACTGTGAGGTCAGTTTTGCTCTTCTCCCATTTTTCCATCAATTCAGGAGAGTTTGTCATCCACTTGCAGAGGTCCATGCCTGTGGTCAACAGCATTTGTTTAGCAGTTGTCGTCACAGTGTAAGCTTCTTCAACGTTGTGTGAACTTGCAATAAAATCATCGACATAAAGTGATTCTCTCAATGTCTCTACAACGGATGGATGTTCTGTCTCATACTGTTTCAGGTGTTTCCTGATTGTAGCAGCGAGTAAGAATGGACTTGGGGAAGCGCCAAAGACCACTCTGGTCATCCTTAACACTCGTGGCTCTTCCTCCTCTTCTCCCTTTGGTGGGCCAGTGAGCCACAAGAACCTCACGGCATCTCTGTCCCTTTCTGCGATGGATATTTGCAGGAAGGCCTTCTTGATGTCTGCCATGAAGGCGATCGCATGTTGCCTGAACTTAATCAGGACGTTGAGGAGGTCTGGGTTCAGGTTGGGTCCTGTGAATAAGCAGTCATTGAGGGATGGATGGCCATTTTCATGAGATGAAGCATCAAACACTACTCTCAGTTTCGTCGTCACCTTGTCCTCTCTGAGGACTGCGTGGTGAGGTAAGTAGTATTTCACACTGTCTGTCCTTGCATCATCCTTCGGCACGTCCTCTGCTATGTTCTGTTGTAAATAGTCCTCCACTACCTCATGATACCTGCTGTAAAAGGTAACATCTTTCTTTAGTCTTTTCTTCAGACCATCAAACCTTTTCTTAGCGATTCTGTAGTTGTCTTGGAGTTCTGTTCTTTCTGCCTTCCATGGCAACTCCACTTGTTATCGCCCATCTTTAAAGGTTGTTGTTCTCTCGAACATCTGTTGAGCTTCTTCTTCTGCTGGGTTCTGTGTTTTCTCGCCTGTTATACCCAGAGACTCAATTTCCCAGAATGCCTTTAGTTGATTGGAGACAAGTGTGTCTTCATCAATGGGGATGAGCATGCATGCTGCCTCAGCAACACTTGACATGGACACAGGCCCCTGCACAGACCATCCAAAGGTGCTCTCCACTGCAACCAAAGTCTCTGTCAGCCTCTCCACTTTGCCTGATACTATTTGCCAATAATAGTCTGCTCCTATCAGGATGGAGAGCTCTGGATCACTATCATTTCCTGGGAAGTCTGCCAGTCTCAGACCCTTTTTCTTGAGCTCATGTTGAACCTGGTCACCAGGCACCTTCATCACTGCTGAGCACACCTGTGGGGTCTCTATAGCCTCTATTTCGATTTCTTGCTGGGTGTCCCAGACATTCCTCAAGGTGACCTTCACTGTGTTGTACTGTGACATTGTAGGGACAGAGGATCCAAACGTGTGAAGAGTGAGTTTCTCTTGTCTCATTACTGGTAACTTCAGGCTCTTCACAAGGTTTTCATGGATGAAGCTCCTCTGACTCCCTCCATCTAGTAAGCAACGAGCTATTACCCTGCCTCCTGGGCCTTCCACCCATGCCTTGGCAGTTTGTAACAGCACAGTGTTCTGTCCATCTGGTTTCATCTTCACTGAATGAGGAAACAACAGC
The DNA here is from genome assembly GCF_963971535.1 of Notolepis coatsorum. Taxonomy (NCBI): domain Eukaryota; kingdom Metazoa; phylum Chordata; class Actinopteri; order Aulopiformes; family Paralepididae; genus Notolepis; species Notolepis coatsorum. The sequence continues at coordinate 31,282,753 of NC_140170.1, forward strand.
ATCTTCCGAAACAGGGGGTTTCTGCTCCTCACTTTTCTTGCCAGTGCACACAGCAATGTGATGTCTTCTTCCACAGGTTGCACAGGAGACCTGCTTTTTACAGAATTTGGCTATGTGTTTCTGTCCTAAACACACAAAACATCTTCCCATTCGCATTAGTCTGTCTTTACGTTCAATAACGTTGTTGTCTGGGCAATGTTCTGCTTTGTGATCAGCACTGTCACAGAACAAACAGTTGTACACCTGGCTGGCTGTATGCAGTGTAGCAGTAGATTGCATGCTGGGTCTTTTTGGTCTCACTTCGCTGAATGAGTAGGCCTGTTTCCATGGCTTGCTCTCCTCTTTCTGATGGTTGGATGTTATTGTCATTTGCAGTGCTCTTTCTCTGCTCTGAACCTCCCTCTGTAGGAATGTGACTATTTCAGAAACTTTCCATTCATCATCTATTCCCCTCTGACGACTATATTCAAGAGCTATGCTATCTGGAATCATCTGCAGTAAAATTGGGCATAGCAGGCTCCCGTAGGTTTCTGACACTACACCCAGTGACTCCAAGCTCCTCATTTGAATTTCACATTCATCATATAGCTGCCTCAATGCATTCACATCAGAGGCTTTCTTCACAGGAGTAAGATTCAGTAGTTTTGACATGTGAGCACTGATCAGTAGATCTTTCCTTCCAAATCTATTTTGCAATAAAGTGACCGCATTGTCATAGTTATCATCTGTTAATGTCAGTCCTGCTATTGCCTTTGCAGCTGGTCCAGTGAGATAGGTTTTCAGGTAAGTAAACTTCTCTCTTTTACACAGTCCATCATTATTGTGAATAGCAGTTTCATACTGGCTCCAGAATTCCTGCCATTTACTGACATCTCCATTATATTTCTCAATGACCAATCTTGGTAGCTTTACTGACTGTCTCTGTGATCTTGCTTCAGTATCACTCACCCGCCGGGCCTCTGCTGTCAGTTCCTTTTGGTTCCTTATTACTCGTTGTGCGCGGCTCCGTTGGATAATGATGCGCTCCTTGTACGTCTCCGTTGATTCAATCTCCACGTCCAAATCATCCATCAAAGTTAGTTGCTCTATTTCCCGATTTATTTCAAGCAAACTGTCCTCCTTCGATGCCAGTACATCCAACATAGTTGTCAAGTCTTCAACACTCGGAGCCTCATTTCCAATCTCAGCGTCAATCTGATTTAAAAGACGTGTAGTACCACCTCTGATAGCACCGCGCTTCCGTTTCTGTCTCTCTAATTCACTCCGACGTTCTGTTTCATCCATTCTATCGTTATATCCAAATGATCTAAATGATCCAAAGTTCCCTGGTTTCGGCACCAAAAATGTAGAATAACTACATTCCAAAAGAATCGATTGTCCAATACGTCGGATTCCAATAGGCTGTACTTTATATAGAATCTTCAGCACACGTTACATTACAGTTGAGTTCTCATCAGGTTCATTCATAAAACGCTCTCTGTCAATCACCTAAAAGGACGCAGCTGGTAGCAGGTGCAATGCATCCTGGGACTTGTATTTCTACTAACGTGGTGACTAATGTAAATAATAGTATCTCTGACTAGAATAAACAAACACTCTTCCACTTCTTCTTTCAAAGGTAAACAATAATCGATATTAACATATATGTAATATAACTCATAATCATTAACCTGGCCTATTAAGTTACAACAGTCAGACTGGTTGTGATACGGTTATGATACCTGGTATAATTACATCGTTGTCAGACTGGTTGTGATACGGTTATGATACCTGGTATAATTACATCGTTGTCAGACTGGTTGTAATAATTACATCGTTGTCAGACTGGTTGTGATACGGTTATGATACATTGGTATAATTGTCCCCACGAAAAAGGTGCAGGTTTTCCCAAACCAGAAACCGTGGGTGGACAATTCCATACGAGTGGCTCTGAATGCTCGCACCACTGCTTATAACCTGGGCAGAGCGTCCGGAAATATGGATGAGTATAAGGCTACAGTCCGTAAAGCTTGCTAAGAGGACATACGCTGGCAAGATAGAGGCACAAATGGCCCAGAACGACACAAGAGGTTTATGGCGAGGACTATGGACGATAACTGACTACAAAGTCAGTGCCCCCTCAATAGGGAGTGCCGACGCCTCTCTCGTGGACCAACTCAACTCCTTTTACGCGTGGTTCGGTGCAAACAGTGGCGACGCTAGCTCACCGGCTAACGACGTCACTGACACACCGGTCGTCGTGGAGGGGGGGGGGCATCCACGGAGGGGGCGGGGCACTCTCTCATTGACGGAACACAGTGTGAGAAGAGCATTTATGCAGGTGAACACCAGAAAAGCAGCTGGCCCAGATGGGATAACAGGACGTATACTTAAGTCCTGTGCTAACCAGCTAGCCCCAGTGTTCACCACAATATTTAATCTATCCCTTCAAGGCCCTCGACCTAGCATACCGTGCAGGAAAGGGAACCGCTCCCGCCTACCTCCGGTCAATGGTTTCTAACTACACACCCTCAAGACCCCTACGCTCTGCATCTTCTGGCCGCCTCAGACCTACTCCTATCCAAGCCCCGGAGGGTCATCAAAGAGATGCCGCCTATTCTCAGTCCTTGCCCCACAATGGTGGAATGAACTACCCACCCCAGTTAGGACAGCCGAAACCCGTCCAATCTTCCGCCGTCGACTTAAGACGCACTTCTTCAACCATTATCTGAAATAATAATACAAAAAAAAACTTAAAAAATAAAAAGAACTCTAACCCTAACTAGGGATGGGTACCTTTCACATTTGAACCGATACCGGTACCGGTACCTGTGAATCGATACCGGTACCCAACGGTACCTTTTTTCGGTACTTTAGTCTCAAGAAATTTAATTTACCTACCTCAGTCGTAAAAAAAAAAATCCAAACTTCAAATAACTACAATAAAGACAGTTTTCGGCTTGTCATTGCTCCGACTGCTTTGTTGTTGAATCAAGTAAAATCCTAGGTAAGCATATATTGTGCGTGTGAACGTTGACATGAAAAAAAAAAAAAGTAAAAAAAGTAAAAAAAAAAAATAAATAAAAGTTTCTCACTTGATTCGATACTCGGTAGTACCGACGTGTTTCGGTTCGGTGCCTCAAAAGTACCGAATTCGGTACCCATCCCTAACCCTAACTAACCTTACTGGCATGCACTTGTCCTAATAAACTAACCTACACTGTAACACGCAACACTTTGATGAACATTGTTACTCAGCTGATAGAGTTGTACCCTTCCTGATGACTTGTCGTACAGAACTTGTAAGTCGCTTTGGATAAAAGCGTCAGCTAAATGACTAAATGTAAATGTATCCCTGGCTGAGTCTGTGGTCCCTGCCTGCTTCAAGGTGTCTACTATAATCCCGGTACCAAAAAAATCCTCCCCAGCAGGTCTTAATGACTACAGACCGGTGGCACTCACCTCTGTGGTCATGAAATGTTTTGACAGGCTGGTTAAGGATTACATTTGTGCCTCCCTCCCCAGTGATATGGACCCTTTGCAATTTGCATACAGGCCAAACAGGTCAACCGACGACGCGGTCTCCCAGGTACTACACAACACCCTCTCTCACCTAGACAGCCAGAAAGGGGGCTATGTGAGACTGTTGTTCATTGACTATAGCTCAGCGTTCAACACCATAGTCCCCACCAGACTGGTGGACAAGCTGATCAAGCTGGGTCTGAGCTCCGCTCTGAGCGCCTGGATACTGGACTTTCTGAGTGAAAGGCCTCAGGCGGTCAGGGTGGGGGGTCAGACCTCCAACACCATCACCCTGAGTATCAGGTCCCCCCAGGGCTGTGTTCTGAGCCCCCTGCTGTATTCACTCTACACACATGACTGTGTGGCCAAGTTCAGCTCCAACTCCATAGTGAAGTTTGCGGACGACACAGTGGTGGTGGGGCTGATCTCTGACAACGACGAGAAGGCCTACCGGGAGGAGGTTGATGCACTGGCACGCTGGTGTCAGGACAACAGCCTGCTCCTGAACATTGGTAAAACCAAGGAGCTGATCATGGATTTTAGGAGAACACAGCAGGAGACACACACACCACTGTGGATAAACAGGGCTACTGTGGACAGGGTGAGCAGCTTCAAGTACCTGGGGGTCCACATCTCAGAAGACCTGACATGGACAAGTCGTAAAGAAGGCGAAACAGTGCCTCTACCACCTGAGACAGTTAAGGAAGTTCAGAGTATCTGGGAAGATACTCCAGTCCTTCTACTCCGGAGCTATAGAGAGCATCTTGACTGGAAACATCACTGCCTGGTATGGAAACAGCACGGCACAGGACAAGAAGGCCCTACAGAGAGTGGTGCGCTCAGCTGAGCGTACTACGGTTATTGCACTACCACCCCTGCAGGTCTTACATAACAAGAGGTGCAAATCCAGAGCCTGCAGAATAATGAAAGACCCTCACCACCCCAACATCAGCCTGTTCAAGCTGTTGCGGTCAAGCAAACGCATGCGCACACCAGCAACTAGGACAGAGAGACTTCGGCTCAGCTTCTTCCCCCAGGCCATCAGTCTTGAACACTGAACTCTCCACACACAAGCACACATGAGCACACACACAACACACATACTGTATACGCTCACACACTAACAGTCACTTTAGCATGAACACACACACACACACACATGCTGCACACGCTCACACTCAACGGTCACTTTACACAATGAAAAGGTCACTTAAAAAAAAATTTAAAAAGAACAGGAGTGGTTCTTGTATAGTAAATAGATGGATATAGCAAGCTAGCATAAGGACACATAGTATAACTGTAGATTGTATAGTATAGCATTGTATAGTAGTGTACATAAGACAAAGTGCCTCATCCGTAGCTAACATTGTATTGCACTATCGCAGGACCTTAGCATGTCTTTTACCATGCTTTTTGTAAACTTTATGTACATTATACCTGTTGTAACTGCCCCCCGGCATGGTGTAGAAATAATGATGCGGTTATGTTTCGTACAGGTGCTTTTATTTTATTTTTTATTTTCTTTGCATTTTAGCATTGCAGCTGTGAGGATTGGTTCTTTCCCCACCACAGGCTTCTTAAAGTACTGTGATGATTGGTCCGTTCCCACCCACACGCTCCGTTCCTTTAAGGTACTTTGTTGATTAATTGCATTCCCCGCCACACGCTCCGTTCCTGTAAGGTGCCGTGTTGATTGGTGCTCTCCCCACCACACGCTTCTGGAGCAATGATCAATTTCATCCCGCAGCTGTCACAGCTTGTCATCAGCGCCCTGTGGCTTTATATACCCTGATCCCCCTAATATCGATGTTGGATTGTTTTGAATATACTCTTGCATTTGCCTGTCTTTCCTGTCGCTGTTCCCTGTCTGTTGCTCCCCAGGACTTTCGTGAAGTAATCCCTGTGGAGAACCTGATTCCCCGTACGAAGCTGCGCCTCGTTTATCTGCCCGCTTTACGCGTTGCGCTCTGGTGAGTTTTTGGAAACAGTTCTTTTTGGATCACCAGTTTTTTGTGTGGTTGTGAAACACCGAAGAGATCCCGTTTTTGTTTATACTGTTCTCACCTTTTTGTGTTGGATTTACACTTTGGATTACCGTATTGTTTTTTCTCTGGACTCTGCTAACTGTGTGTATTAAACCGAAGATCAAGTCACTTGGATATTTATTTGGATCAGTCACCTCTCTGTTTTCTGCTGTGCGCTGGGCTAACTCAGATTTCTCTCTCTCTCCGTTTCCACCTGGAGTGAAAGCTGGGAGGATCTGCAGAGCGGCTTCAGACGTCACAAGCTAATTCCTCACCACCACCTACTGGGAGAATCTGCAGAGCCGCAACATTCTTCACATGCCAGATTCCCCGTTTGTTCTGTTGCTCAACTTAATTCAACCTTGTGACTCTGAGAATAAATACGCCCTTGCTTTGGCTAACTCTGAAACAACTCTCTCTGTGCCGTTGCGCTTGAGGTCGGTTACAAACCCTAACATTACGATCCAACCATGACGACCTCAGCCGACACAGAGAGGGTTAGGGCAGCGTTGGCGGTCCAGATCGAGTTGGTCAACGACCACACCCAACAGTTGGGTGCGGTTGCGGCCGCTTTACAGGACCTCCGGGCCGAGGTCCAGCTTATTCTGGATGCCATTGGCACTCAGGAGTATCAGCAGGCTGTTGCTCTGCACCAGCTTCAGGCTCTCCGTTCATCATTAAACACTCTGCTTTTGACCCCACCTGTCCCAGGAGTCTCGGCCAGCTCACCACCCGCGGCAGACCTTGCACCTCGGGAGCCCCGTCTCTCCGAACCACGTCTGTTCAATGGTAACTTCGAGGATTGTGCCACATTCATCATGCAATGTGAGTTGGTCTTCCATCATCAACCCAGCCGTTTTTCGTCAGAGGGATCCCGAGTAGCCTACATGACTAACCTGCTCACGGGCCAAGCAGCACAGTGGGTTACTGCCTCCTGGGCAATGGGGGCTGTTTTCTGTTTTTCCTACCAAGACTTCGTGGCAGAGCTCCGCAGGGTTTTTCACCACCCAGCCCGTGGCCGGGACCCAGGAGCTCGGTTGGGCACCTTCCGGCAGGACAGTGGCAGTGTCAGAGACTACGCGCTGGAGTTCAGACTGGCCGCAACGGAGAGCGGTTGGAACGATCAAGCGCTTCGTCTCACCTTCCTGAGGGGGCTCAACGACGCAGTAAGGGACCAGCTTGCGACCCAAGAGGAGCCCGATTCTCTCGAGGGCCTGATCAGCCTCGCTATCCGCATCGACGGACGCATCCGGGAGAGAAGGCGTGGGCGAGCACGACGGGGACCCCCAGACGTACCCCCCGAGTACCACGACCTCGAGGAGGTTTTCAGTACCCCAGACGTACCCCCCGAGTACCACGACCTCGAGGAGGTTTTCAATACCCCAGACGTACCCCCCGAGTACCACGACCTCGAGGAGGTTTTCAGTAAGTCCAGGGCTCAGGTCTCTCCGCCTCACCGGCCTTACGACTGTGCCATCGACCTCCGCTCAGGGGCTCCCTTTCCCGGCGGCCGCCTCTACAGTGCTGACCGTCCTGCCCCCTCCGTGACTGGTGGGTTTTTTCCCTCCCGAGCCGTGACCGAGGAGGAACCCATGCAGCTGGGACGCAACCGCCTTAGCCCAGCCGAACGGGATTCCAGGCTCAGGTCCGGCCTTTGCCTCTACTGCAGCCGGGATGGACACCGTGTCTCCAATTGCCCTACCCGGCCAAGAAGACCAGGCTCGCCGGGACCCCGGGAGATCCTGGTGAGCCGTTTTTCCTGTTCCCCCACCCGTGCACCACCTAACCGTCTGGCGGACGTCACCCTAGCCTGGGCGGACCAGCGGGCGACGGTGGGTGCACTCATTGACTCTGGTGCTGATGGGAGTTTCATGGACGTTGGGTATGCCACCCGGGCCAACATTCCACTTGAGGACCTCGAGGGGCCCTTGGAGGTCTTCGCGCTGGATCATCGCCGCCTGGCTGATGTCACTCAACGCACCTGTCCAGTCCTTCTCACCATTGCTGGTAACCGCGTTGAGAGACTCCAGTTTTTCATCACCAGCTCTCCTCTTGTCCCTGGGGTTCTGGGCAGGCCTTGGCTCGCGCTGCATGAGCCCCACGTCGCCTGGTCCTCCGGCACCATCAGGGGGTGGGGCCCCTCCTGTCGTGCCCAGTGTCTTCAGGTGCCGTCCAGCCCCCTCACCGGGTCCCAGTCCCCGTCTCCGGCCTCCCTCGCCGGTCCTCTGTCCCCGTGCCCGGCCTCCGCTGTCGGGCCCCAGTCCCCGTCTCCGGCCTCCCTCGCCGGTCCTCTGTCCCCGTGCCCGGCCTCCGCTGTCGGGCCCCAGTCCCCGTCTCCGGCCTCCCTCGCCGGTCCTCAGTCCCCGTCTCCGGCCTCCCTCGCCGGTCCTCTGTCTTTGTCCCCCTCTCCAGTGCCCCTGATCGCCGGCTTCCTTCGGTCCCGTCCGGGCAGGCCGGGGCCGGGTGGGTCGCCGGGTGGCTCCCGTGGAGGGGGGGGTACTGTGAGGTTTGGTCCACTCCCCACCCACACGCTCCGTTCCTTTAAGGTATTTTGTTGATTAATTGCATTCCCCGCCACACGCTCCGTTCCTGTATGGTGCCGTGTTGATTGGTGCTCTCCCCACCACACGCTTCTGGAGCAATGATCAATTTCATCCCGCAGCTGTCACAGCTTGTCATCAGCGCCCTGTGGCTTTATATACCCTGATCCCCCTAATATCGATGTTGGATCGTTTTGAATATACTCCTGCATTTGCCTGTCTTTCCCGTCGCTGTTCCCTGTCTGTTGCTCCCCAGGACTTTCGTGAAGTAATCCCTGTGGAGAACCTGATTCCCCGTACGAAGCTGCGCCTCGTTTATCTGCCCGCTTTACGCGTTGCGCTCTGGTGAGTTTTTGGAAACAGTTCTTTTTGGATCACCAGTTTTTTGTGTGTTTGTGAAACACCGAAGAGATCCCGTTTTTGTTATACTGTTCTCACCTATTTTTTGTGTTGGATTTACACTTTGGATTACCGTATTGTTTTTTTCTCTGGACTCTGCTAACTGTGTGTATCACACCGAAGATCAAGTCACTTGGATATTTATTTGGATCAGTCACCTCTCTGTTTCTGTTGTGCGCTGGGCTAACTCGGATTTCTCTCTCTCTCTCCGTTTCCACCTGGAGTGAAAGCTGGGAGGATCTGCAGAGCGGCTTCAGACGTCACAAGCTAATTCCTCACCACCACCTACTGGGAGAATCTGCAGAGCCGCAACAATCTTCACATGCCAGATTCCCCGTTTGTTCTGTTGCTCAACTTAATTCAACCTTGTGACTCTGAGAATAAATACGCCCTTGCTTTGGCTAACTCTGAAACAACTCTCTCTGTGCCGTTGCGCTTGAGGTCGGTTACAAACCCTAACATTACGATCCAACCATGACGACCCCAGCCGACACAGAGAGAGTCAGAACAGCATTGGCAGTCCAGATAGAGTTAACCAAGGGCCACAGCCTACAGCTAGATGCGGCTGCGGCTGCTGTACAGGAACTCCGAGAGCAGGTCCTGCCTATTCAGGGGTCCCTGGGCTCTCTGGCTAGCCAGCAGTCTAGTATTCTCCTCCACTTACAAACGCTGAGTGAAACCGTTAACACCTTGCTTTTAACCCCACTTCCTTCAGGAGCCTTGGCCGGAGCATCACCCGCAGCCCTGGCAGGCCCCGCGCCTCCCGATCCCGCACCTCGGGAGCCCCGTCTCTCCGAACCACGGTTGTTCGACGGTAACTTCGAGGATTGTGCCACATTCATCATGCAGTGTGAGTTGGTTTTTCGTCATCAACCCAGTCGTTTCACTTCAAGGGGAGCCCGAGTGGCTTACATGACTAACTTGCTCTCAGGCCGGGCAGCCCAGTGGGTCACTGCCTCCTGGGCAATGGGGGCAGATTTCTGTTTTTCCTACCCAGACTTCGTGGCTGAGCTCCGCAGGGTTTTCCACCACCCAGCCCGTGGCCAGGACCCTGGAGCCCGGTTGGGTACCTTCCGGCAGGGCAGTGGCGGGGTTACCGACTACGTTTCAGACTGGCGGCTACGGAGAGCGGTTGGAACGATCAAGCACTTCGTCTTACCTTCATGAGGGGGCTCAACGACGCAGTCAGGGACCAGCTCGCGACCCGGGAGGAACCTGAGTCCCTCGAGGACCTGTTCAGCCTCGCCATTCGCATCGACGGACGCCTCCAGGAGAGAAGACGTGAGAGAACCCGACAGGGACCTCCAGAGGTACTCCGGACCCCCCGTACTCGTGACAGTACTGCTGGTCGCCCTGCTCCCAACACGACTGGTGGCTCTTTTCCCTCCCGTTCGGTGCCCGAGGAGGAACCCATGCAGCTGGGACGTTCTCATCTTAGCCAAGCTGAACGGGAGGCGAGGTTCAGGTCCGGCCTTTGCCTCTCCTGCGGTCGGGAGGGACACCGTATCGCCAACTGCCCCACCCGGCCAAAAGACCAGGCTCGCCGGGACCCCGGGAGATCCTGGTGAGCCGTTTTTCTCGTTCCCAGAGCCGTGCACCACCTGGCCACCTGATGAGCGTCACCCTGGCCTGGGCGGACCAACGGGCCACGGTGGAGGCACTCATTGACGGGGGCTGACGAGAGTTTCCTAGACTTCGAGTTTGCTACCCGGGCCAACATTCCTCTTGAGGACCTAGTGAGGCCATTGGAGGTATTCGCATTGGACCAACACCGCCTGGCTGACATCACTCAACGCACCTGCCCTGTCCTGCTCACCATTGCTGGTAACCACGTTGAGAGACTCCAGTTCCTTATCACCAGATCCCCTCTTGTCCCAGTAGTCCTGGGCCGGCCCTGGCTCGCGCTGCACGAGCCCCACATCGCCTGGTCCTCCGGTACCATCAAGGGTTGGAGCTCCTCCTGTCATGCCCAGTGTCTTCAGGCGGTGTCCTGTCCCTCGCCCCGGAGATCCGTTGGTGAGCCGCCTCCGGACCTCTCGACCATACCCCCCGAGTACCACGACCTCATGGAGGTTTTCAGTAAGTCCAGGGCTCAGGCCCTTCCGCCTCACCGGCCTTACGACTGTGCCATCGACCTCCGCTCAGGGGCTCCCCTTCCCGGCAGCCGCCTCTACAGTCTGACCGTCCCGGAGAAGGCAGCGATGGATCAATACATCTCTGAGTCCTTGGAAGCAGGACTCATTCGGCCTTCCTCCTCTCCTGTGGCGGCCGGTTTCTTCTTTGTTGGGAAGAAGGACGGAGACCTTCGACCCTGCATCGACTATCGCCAGCTCAACGAGATCACCATTAAGAACAAGTATCCTCTACCTCTCATGAACTCCACCTTCGAGCCTCTCACCCAGGCTACCGTCTTTACCAAGCTGGACCTCCGGAGTGCCTACCATCTAGTCCGTATCCGAGAGGGCGATGAATGGAAGACCGCCTTCAAGACTCCCAGGGGCCACTACGAGTACCTGGTGATGCCGTTCGGCCTTCGTGAACGACGTCCTTCGTGACATGCTGGAGGAGTTTGTGGTAGTATACCTAGACGACATCCTCATCTTCTCCAAGACCCTCGAGGAACACATCCAGCATGTCCGCCGTGTGCTGGAGCACCTCCTCCACAATCGGCTCTTCGTCAAGGCGGAGAAGTGCCGATTCCACTCCGACTCCGTCAATTACCTGGGCTTCATCGTGGTGAGAGGCTTGACCCGAGCTGATCCTCGCAAGATCCAGGCCGTGGAGGAATGGCCGGAACCCACCTCTCGGAAGGAGTTACAGAGCTTCCTCGGGTTCGCCAACTTCTACCGAAGGTTCATCCGGAACTACAGTCAAGTGGCGGAACCGCTTACCAGACTGACCTCTCCCGCCCTGCCGTTCGACTGGTCCCCAGCGGCGTGTGCTGCGTTCCGCTCCCTCAAGAAGAGGTTCACTTCCGCCCCGATCTTGCTCCATCCAGACCCCAAGAGACAGTTCATTGTTGAGGTGGACGCCTCGGATACTGGACTGGGAGCTATCTTATCCCAGCGGTCGGCAACAGACCAGAAGGTACATCCGTGCGCCTTCTACTCGCGTCCTGCCGAGAGGAACTATGACATCGGCAATCGGGAGCTGCTGGCGGTTGTGGCTGCCTTGGAGGAGTGGCGTCATTGGCTAGAGGGGGCCGAGGAGCCGTTTACCATTTGGACGGACCACAAGAACCACAAGCGCCTCAATGGCCGGCAGGCAAGATGGGCCAGCTTCCTCAGTCGGTTCGACTTCTCGCTGACGTTTCGCCCTGGTTCCCGCAACACGAAGGCCGACTCCCTGTCCCGGTTACACTCCAAGGGGGCTCCAACCACTGAGGACCCGACTCCCATCCTCCCAGAGGCCAGGGTGGTAGGAGTCGTCACCTTGGGCATCGAGGGGGTGGTAAGGCGTGCCCTATGCTTCCATCGCGCTCCAGGCAATGTACCGGTTCAGCGTCTCTTCGTCCCCGACTCGGTCCGGTCCCGGGTCCTCCAGTGGGGCCATACCAGCCGGTTCGCCTGCCACCCGGGCGTTCATCGCACGTTCTCCTTCCTGGCTTGTCGATTCTGGTGGCCCACCATGAGGAACGACGTCAAGGAGTTCGTACTGGCCTGCGCAGTCTGCGCCCGCAGCAAGGCCTCCCACCAGGCACCCTCCGGGCTATTACAGCCGCTTCCCATTCCGAGCCGTCCTTGGTCACATGTGGCGCTGGACTTCGTCACGGGTCTTCCCTCCTCCCAGGGGAACACGTGCCTTCTGACCGTGGTGGATCGGTTCAGCAAGGGGGTTCACCTCGTGGCCCTTCCCAAACTTCCCTCGGCGGCCGAGACGGCGGACCTCCTGACACGCCACGTGTTTCGCCTCCATGGTTTTCCCCAGGACTTCGTCTCGGACCGGGGGCCCCAGTTCACTTCCCAGGTATGGCGGGCTTTTTGCAAGGGATTGGGGGCAACGGTCAGTCTTTCCTCTGGTTATCATCCCCAGACTAACGGACAAACGGAGAGGATGAACCAGAGTGTGGAGTCTGCTCTTCGGTGTGTGGCTGCCGAGAGACCAGCTTCTTGGAGCCGTTTCCTTCCCTGGGTCGAGTACTCCATCAACTCCATGGTCAGTTCCGCCACCGGCCTCTCACCCTTTGAGGTATCCCTGGGCTACCAACCCCCTCTTTTCCCTGCACAGGAGACGGAGGTGGCAGTTCCCTCCGTACAGGACCACCTCGACCGGTGCCGTCGGGTCTGGGAGATCGCCAGGACCGCGGCTCCGGTCATCAGAGCGCGCCTGTCATGGGGCTGACCGGCGCCGGGTTCCTGCGCCGACGTACCACCCTGGGCAGAGGGTGTGGCTTTCCGCGAGGGACCTCCCACTTCGGTCCTCGGCCAAGAAACGTAACCTCCGGTTCGTCGGGCCTTTCGAGGTTCTGAAGGTACTCAGTCCAGCTGCGGTGCGTCTTAAGCTTCCTGCGTCCATGCACATTCACCCCGTTTTCCATGTGTCCCGGGGTAAGCCTGTCTCTCTCAGTCCCCTGATGCCTCCTGCTCCGGAACCACCTCCTCCCAAGATGGTGGACGGTCACCCCCAGTGGCAGGTCCGCCGGTTGATGGGCGTTCGACGGCGGGGTCGGGGGTTCCAGTACCTGGTCGACTGGGAGGGGTACGGTCCGGAGGAACGGAGCTGGGTCTCCCGCCAGCTCATCGTGGATCCCGGCCTGATCACCGACTTCCATCGTGGCCATCCGGGCGAGCCGGGTCGGCCTGGTCGCCGGGTGGCTCCCGTGGAGGGGGGGTACTGTGAGGTTTGGTCCGCTCCCCACCCACACGCTCCGTTCCTTTAAGGTATTTTGTTGATTAATTGCATTCCCCGCCACACGCTCCGTTCCTGTAAGGTGCCGTGTTGATTGGTGCTCTCCCCACCACACGCTTCTGGAGCAATGATCAATTTCATCCCGCAGCTGTCACAGCTTGTCATCAGCGCCCTGTGGCTTTATATACCCTGATCCCCCTAATATCGATGTTGGATCATTTTGAATATACTCCTGCATTTGCCTGTCTTTCCCGTCGCTGTTCCCTGTCTGTTGCTCCCCAGGACTTTCGTGAAGTAATCCCTGTGGAGAACCTGATTCCCCGTACGAAGCTGCGCCTCGTTTATCTGCCCGCTTTACGTGTTGCGCTCTGGTGAGTTTTTGGAAACAGTTCTTTTTGGATCACCAGTTCTGTATCGTTAGTGGCTTAGCTTGGCTTCGCCTTCTGCACTATCTCGCGTACGTGCACGCGCACTGAATAAACCACAAATGTACCTCTAATACCAGTATTAGTCTGACCACACCCCTCATCAGCTTACCTTCATAAGCAGGTGTGTGGTCACCTGCTCTCCTCCTTCTCGCTTTCACCACAAGGAAGAGGTGCCTCGGTAGATCCCCACACTTGACACCATGATGGAAGAAATTGGATTAGGAACAGCTTGGGAAACAAGGATACGTTGACATCATATCTTTATTTTCTCTCTCACTATTTTCGAGAAAATACGGCGATATTGTCTTCGTACTGGAGTGTCTAGAAGATGATGATCATTCTACAAACCCTCCACCGGTTTTCGTATTGGGAGCACGCCGCTGCATGCTTCTCAACTGCAGTTCCTTGCTGTGTTTGTTGGGGTGAAACCTGTCAGGCCACAGCTGAACTGTCGGACATGCCGCTGTTGTGAGGAGCGGTGCGTTCCAGGTTGGGTGAGTAGTGTTTGCTGGCGGGCTCCACTTGTCTGTTAGTGCTATGGGGGCTACTAGACAAAGTTTATGGAAACCGGCCCCAGGCTAGGGTCCTTTGTTTAGCCGTCTAGGCGACAGAAGGCCTTGGTCTGGCGACCATTATAGTTTTAACTAGTGGGCCGCGACCATTGACACTGGTGATCCCTGTGTGTTCTGGACGAGTGGATTCTCTCTGTCACCGTGTTAAGACCCCATCTTTCATATCCAAATGAGAGTATTCCTTCACGAGGGGATATGTGCATGTAATGTGCGATAGCGGCAGATTCATGTTCAAAGTCAGCTATACAGGCCAGTTGGTACTGTGCTGATTCCGCCGGACGTGTTAAAGTCACCGTTGTGAAGCGGTGTTGACGTCTTGTTTTCTCTTTTCTCTTAAAAAGTGAGGAGGGTTCAGAACGGCGGCCTGTCTGGGTGAGTGTTATGTCATTGTTTACACGTTCATAGCTTACGGTTAGCCGGTCGGTGGCCTGGCGCGGGGTAGCTTAGGCTTCTCGCGCGCCGCCGGGAGCTCGCTCCTGATCGCGTGCGTCGTAGATCGGCGTCTCGCGAGCGGAAGCGATAGCACTCGAACGGTTGGAGCAGCCGTTAGCTTGATGCTATTCTGTTGAACGTGCTTTGATTTTTAACATGTTTTACACTCTTGACCACGACGTCATCTTTGACAGGGGATGTTCGTCAACCCTGCCTGAGCCTAGACGGGGATTGCGTCAACAAAGAGGGCTGTGTTCTACGGTGGCTTATGACTGCACTTCGCTGATCTGCGTTCCGGGCAGGTACGGGGTTGGCCAGACCCTCATAACACGTCTTCTGGTTTTACCTTGCTAAATGTATTGTGAATGACGGTGTTTTTTCCCAAAACGTGTGTTGTTGCAATGCATTTGAGATACGTTGCGGGTTGTGTGTGAGCTGTTTTTGTCACTGGCAGTAGCTTCTCTGTGCAGGTCGTGATGTATTGATCTGGTTGTTGTGTGAGAAACATCATGGTGTTTATGTGTACCGTGTACTCACTACTAAGGCAACTAACCTATGAAGCTATGCTTGGTGACGAGTGAGTAAAAGAATGTTCTTTCTCAGACTGTAATGACAATGGACAGTGAGTTCACACATTAACAGGTTTTCCTGTTTTAACTGGCCGTATTGAGGGTAAAATAGGACGATTGTGTTTTTCCCCCCCGGTTCCCTGGGGACTTTATCACCTCCTATCAGACATGTTGTGCATTAATTGTGTCTTTTGTGTGGTAGGGATACGATGTAACTCTCAGCTTGATTGCTGAGGTTGTGCTAAATCTGCTGGAGAAACTTATTTCCTAAAGGGAAATTGGTTTGGTTGCTGTCGTGTGCTTAGCAAGGCCTGTGGTCGATACTAATCAAGAATGATGTATTCTCTCATTGTGATGATGATGGGTTGTGTGTGTCATGTGACCTACAACTGGGTTGTACTGGCCACAGAAGCACATGTGTATGTTGGACCGGGGTTCTTAGAGCCCTCTCTATTCTGTGTTTTTCCTTAGTAAAAATCAGATAGCAGGTTAGCTCGTGCGCTGTGTGGAGCTGTGAAACGCTTCATAGAGCTGACTATGACTGTGTCATATTCTCTTTTTGTCGTTACGTCGTATCATGGGTGTGGGGTCGTAAAAGGGTGAACTGGTAACCTTTCCTCTCCCCATTGTTCTGTCGGTCAGGGGTACACCCCCTGTCCTTCAAGGTTCCCGTCACGTGGCGGTTCGGCACGTTACGGGGGGGGGGGGGGGGGGGGGGGGGGAGGGAGTTCCTGGTCCCACGGCCTGGTATATTGGGCGTGTGCACCGCAGGAATTCCCCCGCCATAGAGTACGTCACCGTGCGCGTCTCTGTTGGTAGGACTTCCGTGTGCTGTTCAGGTCCATGTGATGGATCTGTTTTCAGGGGGGGTGGTCAGGGCTCCTCCTCACCAAGCGCCTACTCAGGCCTTCTGTGAGTTCGGACTCCTTCTTCCATGTGATCCATGTGAGGAAGCCTCCATCAGAGTACAGAGCCTTCCTCCTCAGATTGTCAAAGTGAGTGGACCCTCTAGAAGGGTCCTTTTCTATTGTATGTATATTCGATTCAATTCGTTTATTGAGTGTGTATGGGTTCGGTGCCTCTTCCCCGGAGGCCCTAAAACCAGTTTTTTACATGGCTCAAGGTGCAATATATTCTTTTCAATCTGTACAGCTCGCGTGGGAAGTCTCTCTGGGGATCCCCGTCTCTTTCCTATGGGAGGGTGGTGGGATGTAAAAATGTGAACATTTTTTACCCCGGCTGTGTAGACTGGGATACATACTGTTGATGCTTCCTTCTTTCTATTCCAGAAGTGTTGGAGTTAGGGAGTGTCACACCCCTCTTGTCGTTCCCCTGGGCGCCTTGGGGATTCAATGGCAGGTCTAAATAGCCTGTTCATTGATGGGGGTGTGTCCCGACGCACGTATAGTGCTAGCTCGCTGTAAACAGGCGATTGACTGGCACGCCTTAGTTGCTTGTGGTTGAAACAGCGTTTTTATAAAGCAACTGAGATGGGGGTTTTTCCTCTTCCGGCGACCACATCCCATGACCTGGGTGGGTTGTCGACGGATCCTCGTTCATGTCTGGGGGATGATGACGGGATGGATCTGAACATATGTAGTGGGGTCTCACGCCCTTGGGGTGGGCCACCAGGCGCGGTTCGTCCCGACGTCTGGGTGGCGCCTTCTTTTCATGTTAAGATCAACACGCATATCTGCCCTTTTCCTGGGGCATGTCGGCGTGGTTAGGGCACGGGACTGGTTCTGGTCACGCTGGTCCAGATCAGTTGAACCCGTTGTCCGCCGGGGATGCAGATCTGCTGTTCTGGTACCCTGAGGGACTTGGGCTTTTTTCAGGGGGAAAAATGCCAGGTCGGTCTGGGTGTCACAGGGTTAAGCGCTATGGAGACCCTGGTTGGGTATGTTTTTACTCAGCACTGTCGTCATGGCTTACAGCCATGCCATTCTGTACGCGCTCGATCTCGTCGGATCTCGGCCGCTACACAGGTTGGTCCTGGTTAGTACTTGGTTGGGAGACCGCCGGGGAATACCAGGTACGGTGTGCTTAGGGGCTGGTTCTCCATTGTTTTTCGCTCCTCTCTCACGCATGGCGAAGAGGGGCCTGTGGGGGTGGTTTTTTGACCTCCTCTGGTGACCCTGTGCTTCCCGTACCACCAGGCCCGGTCCGAAGTGATGTTTGCGACCCGTAGGCCTGGGTTAACCCTTTTTGGAAACTGAAACACTTGTACTGCGGTATAGCCGGTGTATACCCGCAGGTGTGTTTTGGAGTTTTTTCTTGAGGGGTTATAGGAACAACCACCGCATTGGGTAACACCGAGGTGGTTGATTCCCTGGTGTGTTGGAGCAGTGTCAACTCCCGGGTTCACCGGTTGAGGGTGCCCCTGCACGTTCATGACGTCTGCCAATCGTGTCAGCCTTCTCTGCCTCGACCCCTCTGGGTGGGGGTTGTTAAATGGAGGCTTGGTCATGCAACACCGCCAGCTTACGCTCCTTCCGCCGGGGCGGCTGTGTTCAGCTGTCCCCTCTGGCGCCTGTCTCGTCCGCAGTCTCCAGGCTAGGGTTAACAGCCTGTTGCCTGGTTTTTCCCCGGTGCGCTGCCTGCTTCCGTTGGTTAACCTTTTTTGTGTGCTTACGGCCATGCTGACTGCCTATTCTGCAGGGTCAGTGTGCCAGGCGGTGTACTATTGGGGGGACGGGGCCCGCTCGGCTTACTGGCCTGGTTGGTTCCGCCTGGGAATACCAGGTGCAGTAACTGAGGGGCCTTTGTCCGAATACGCTGGCGATGTGGGGGGCGGGGCACTACGTGCCCACCTGGTGGGGTCTTGATGCTGGCATCATGGACTTCTCCGGGCCCCCATTCCAGGGAGTCCAGTCCTTTTGGTGGGTCTGGGTCTTCCTTCGTGCTCCGCTGCTGCGGCCTTGCCACGGGGTTGGGTTTGCCCTTGACCCCGTGATTCTGGGGGCAGTAACGAGGTTGTTCCTCCGTTCGTTCCCGGGTGGCATGCGGGTTGTGCGTGTGTGTAGTCGTGGGTCAAGCCACGGTCTGCTCACCCTGTGCGTTGAGTTGCTTGAGTGCCTCTTCGCACGGTCGGGTCCGTCGCCCTCCCGTGACGTCCCTAATAGGGGGGCTACCCTCCATTAGGGGGGGTCGGGGGGGCTCGGCCCTCCCTGTTCTGATGGTTTTGGGGGGCTGTCAGCGGGGTGTATTTGTCAGCCAAGTGGCTCCGCTTGGCCTCCCTTGTGCAGAAGGCGAAGCCAAGCTAAGCCACTAACGATACAGAACGTTAGGTTATGACTATAACCAAGTTCTGTTAGTTAGGGGCGATGCTTGGCTTCGGACGGCCGCTGCAGCCCTTGACCTCACCTTGTGGTGAAAGCTTGGGAAGGAGGAGAGCAGGTGACCACACACCTGCTTATGAAGGTAAGCTGATGAGGGGTGTGGTCAGACTAATACTGGTATTAGAGGTACATTTGTGGTTTATTCAGTGCGCGTGCACGTACGCGAGATAGTGCAGAAGGCGAAGCCAAGCATCGCCCCTAACTAACAGAACTTGGTTATAGTCATAACCTAACGTTTTTTGTGTGTTTGTGAAACACCGAAGAGATCCCGTTTTTGTTATACTGTTCTCACCTATTTTTGTATTGGATTTACACTTTGGATTACCGTATTGTTTTTTCTCTGGACTCTGCTAACTGTGTGTGTTACACCGAAGATCAAGTCACTTGGATATTTATTTGGATCAGTCACCTCTCTGTATCTGTTGTGCGCTGGGCTAACTCAGATTTCTCTCTCTCTCCGTTTCCACCTGGAGTGAAAGCTGGGAGGATCTGCAGAGCGGCTTCAGACGTCACAAGCTAATTCCTCACCACCACCTACTGGGAGAATCTGCAGAGCCACAACAATCTTCACATGCCAGATTCCCCGTTTGTTCTGTTGCTCAACTTAATTCAACCTTGTGACTCTGAGAATAAATACACCCTTGCTTTGGCTAACTCTGAAACAACTCTCTCTGTGCCGTTGCGCTTGAGGTCGGTTACAAACCCTAACACCGTATTTAATTAATGTTAATGTAAAGGTACTAAATTCAGATTCAACTCTGCCATTGGAAAGATGAGATTTGGCCTGATCCATAGATGTATGATTTGGTCATAATAAGGTCATTTATAGGCCTGATATTCTATATTCTATATTCATATTTCAAATTGCATGTGTCCGGATTGCAAAATTCAGTACTGTATCTACAAAACCCCCTGTGAATCATCTGCCCTTTATTAATTTGCTTAGATTTTTTGTACAGTTGATTTCAAGAAGGTGCTGAATGAATTGTTCACATCTGGTCAATGTTAACCACCGTCAAAGATGGAACCCCCCCCCCCCCCCCAAAAGTATATTCTCCTTTGGTTCATTACAATTGACTCAAGCCTAGTAACAGGCACAATATTTCTGACACTGTGAATACATTCCCTGTAGGGATGTCCGTCAATTTTATTTTTTTACATTTATTTAACCTTTATTTACCCAGGCAAGCAAGTAAGAACAAATTATTATTTTATTTATTGTCAAAGTATGCATAATGTTGTGTTAATTACACGACAAGAGATATGTAATGTTAATTACCTGAAATTATTCCGTTTTTTTGGGGGGGAAACCCTGCATATATCGGTATCGGTTGATATCGGTTGATATCGGTATCGGAAATTAAGAGTTGGACAATATCGGTATATCGTATCGGTAAAAAAGCCAATATCGAGCATCCCTAATTCCCTGAGGTCCATAGATGTCCCTAGATACCAAGAACATGCAAATGAACCTTTCATTTACTTTTCAGAAAATATGGCTAGGGCTTAAGAGGTAAGTGAAATATGAGCTTATAAAAATCTCTGCTCATTGCATCGGAAACCGGATGATTTAGACATGAGGACAGGGAGCCGTCATGAAATCGTTGTAGTCCTAAGAAAGAGGAGACCCAGGGATTTCATAAAACTACACTACCCAGCTCACACCAGCCACAGACCAAACTGCAGCCGTTTGACGTGAAAAAATTAAAGATTGACGTGAAAATTATGTTTATCTCATGGGTCGAACAAACCTCAACGTTATTGCCATAAAATACAACGTATATATAATGAGCTCTCTGGTGACGACATTCCTAACATACACGTAAACCCTTCCATTGTTTTATGAAACTCATAATTACTTGTAGACAGTGCTTTACTTATAGAGGAAGACACCAGGCACAAAATATATATATATATATTTTAATGTTTTTATTAAAATATATAATGTGTTGTTGGATGTCCCACATAAACATATTAATTAAAATGTTTCAGTTTTTTTGTTGTAATTGTAATTGACATCATCTGTCTCTCTAAGAAGAGCCTGTTTAATCCCCCTTGGATCAACCTAAAACATTTAAGATCCATTTTGAGATTGTAAAATCAAACAAACATCTCCGTCCATTTTGGAGTACAATGTGGACAATGGTATAGAAAATACCATCACAACAAGGAAACACAGTGTCATAGATGCAAAGTACCCGTGAGCCTCCACCAGGGGGGGTAGTGAGGGAGTGAGGGAGTGAGGGAGTGATATTCAAGTTCAAGTTCAAGTTCAAGTTTCTTTATTAGTTGTCATACAGAAGTACAGAATACTTTTATACAAAATGCTTCTTTCTGTTACGCTCCAGAGACTGTGCTAGACAAAATAGATAAGTATAAATAAAATAAGTATAGCAAGTATAAAATAGAAGTCACGTACGTAGACACAAGTGTTCAGTATGTACATATGTACAATGTTCAATGCAGAGTAGAAGTAACTGAGTTACCATACAATATACTATACAATATACTAATATACAATATACTATACAGTGCAAAGCAAAGCAGAAATGGGATGAGGTACAATTTAGGTACAATTTACAGTAAGGTGTAATGAGGTATGGGTTGTAGTGCAAATTCTTTACCAATAAATATAAAGTGTGTTTAGGTGTTCTAAAGTGTGTAAAGTGGGTGCTGCAGTGAGTTGTTTGTTTAAAGTGAGTGTGTGCGTGTGGATGTGTGTGCTGTGAGTGCATTTGATGGTTGTTACATAGTGTTATTGTTCGTTGAGCATCCTGTTGTTGATCTATGAAGTGCTTTGCATTTAATAATAGTAACTGAACTCTTGCACTGAATAACCATATAAATCAGTTTATTTGGCTAATTATTACTCTACATAAAATTGTATCTATAGCACTTTTAAAGGATAACACCAGTATTGTTTTACTCTTGGCCTCTGCACTATTTGATCTGTTGTGGTGACTTTAAAGGGGCATTTCATCCAAAAACAATAGCAATTAATTGTACACATAATATCACACATATCCCAAAACTATGAATAGTTTTTCACACATTAATTTAGTCTGACAGTTATTGAGAATAAATTAATTTGAATATGTCCTGCATTGATGTCATCAGGGGCGTCGTTTTGGTATGGCAAGGTATGGCACTCGCCATACCTTGGCTTGTGACAAAATCAGCAAATTTGCGTGTCATTTGTGATGCGCACTGGTATTTTGGTCCGTCCGCAATGTTGATCTCTCTCATTTTAGTACACCCCACCACCTAATACATGGAGGGGCAACTGGCGGCCCGCGGGCCGCATGCGGCCCTCACTGACACTCCATGCGGCCCCAGGCCAATAATAATAAAAAAAATAAAAAAAAAATTATATATATATATATATTTTTTTGCATTCGACTAAGAGGTTGGCAGTCGACTATTCGACTAATAGGGGTCAGCCCTAGTGTGGACATATTCAACACTGTTGAAAGTGCCGTGCAGCAATATGGGGGGTTTGATAAACTGTCCGCTGTTGTTACCGATGGAGCACCCACAATGAAAGGAAAACACACAGGATTCGCTGGGCTTCTAAGGCAGAGTGGCGTTGAGTGTCCAATGCTGCACTGCATTATACATCAGGTAAGTTCGCTAACATAATTTCCATCTATTGTGGATCACTAATAATCAGGGGTGCAGTGGTCATGCCACACGGTACCACGCGGTCCCAGCACTTTTCTGAGCAGAAGTACGCGCACGGATGTGCACACACAAAAATGTAATGTTATTTCATCTGATGCAGATCGCATGCACAAACATTGAAGTTGTCATTCCTTCTATTGTGCGCCAACAGGAGAGACCACAAGTGTCTCATTAAAGACAGAACCATTATTGACCCACTGTGGGGGAGGGTGAATGTCATGCCAGTTTGATAAAGGGTCAATGGGAGGCACTCAGGAATGTTTTGTTTAGTAGCAGGATAAAAGTTTATACATTTAACAAAATCATTTATTATTGCACTTTTGATTTACTGTTGTAGTGAAATGCAGCAGGAATGCTGCTTTGTGTTTGTTGAGCAGTGGGCTTTAAGTTCATACATTTATTTTAATAGAAGCCTTAATTATAATTTGTCATTTTTGTATATAGCCGTGGATAGGAGGGACTTGTTGAGGCAACGTAATTTTTTTTTTTTACAGATTCTGAAAGTACAGATTCATACCTTAAAAATAAGCCATCACTTGAACATTTTGGTGGGATACTTTTCAAGCTACATCCTATGAATCATGGTGATATCAGTAAACGCATTCAGAGATGAATGGCCTTCGAACTTTGTGGAGAGGTTCACACCTGTGAGTTAATCAACTACAACCCTACCCAGAATGCATTGTATTCCATGGCCCCCCTCTCTCTATGGGGTTAACACCTTGCGTCAAGCTCTTTTGTTATGTTTATTTGTTGGAAGCCTCACATAAGCCATGTAATGTTTCAAGTTCAAGTTTCAAGTTTCTTTAATAGTTGTCATACAGAAGTACAGAATACTTTTGTACAAAATGCTTCTTACTGTTGCGCTCCAGAGACTGTGCAAGACAAGATAAGTATGAAATAAAAACATAGTAAAATTAGAAGTAAAAAAAAGAGGTCACAGTGTTCAGTTTAGACATATGTACAATGTTCGATGCAGAATAGACGTAGTTACCATACAATATACAATACTGTGCAGTGTACTAATATACAATACTATATAGTGCAAGGCAGAAATGGAGAAATGGGACGAGGTGCAATTTAGGTACAATTCACAGTAGGTGTACGAGTTGTAGTGCAAATCCTTTATCAATAAATATAAAGTGTAAGTGTGTTTGTGTGATCTAAAGTGTGGAGAGTGGGTGCTGCAGTGTGTTGTTTGTTTGAGTGAGTGTGTGCGTGTGGGTGTGTGTGCTGTGTGCATTTGATGGTTGTTGCATAGTGATTATTGTTCGTTTAGCGATTATTGTTCGTTTAGCAGCCTGATGGCCTGGGGATAGAAGCTTCTTCTGAGTCTTTCTGTGCTCGCCTTAAGACTCCGGTATCGCTTGCCTGACCGCAGCAGTTCAACGAGGCAGTTGTTCGGGTGGCTCGAGTCCTTAATAATTCTCTTAGCCTTCCCCTTGCACCGCTTGTTGTAAATGTTCTGGAGGGTGGGAAGCCCCCCTCCAATTGTGCGTTCGGCTGAACGTGTCACTCTTTGTAGTCTGCTACGGTCTTGTGCAGTGCTATTCCCAAACCAGGAGGTGATGTTGCCGGTCAGGATGCTCTCTATTGTACATGAGTAGAAGTTCCTAAGGATCTTCTGACTGACTTGGAACTTCCTTAGGCGCCTGAGGAAGTAGAGGCGTTGTCGTGCCTTCTTCACAACACTGTCAATGTGTGTGGTCCATGTCAAGTCCTCGGATATGTGGGCTCCGAGGTACTTGAAACTGTTCACTCTCTCAACCGGTGCCCCGTCGATGCTGAGGGGGCTGTAGTCCTTGACCCCCGACCTCCTGAAGTCCACAATCATCTCTTTTGTTTTGCTGACGTTCAGGGAGAGGCAGTTCTCCTGACACCACTGTGACAGGTTCTCTACCTCTTCCAGGTAGGCCCTTTCGTCGTTGGCAGAGATCAGGCCCACCACTACTGTGTCATCAGCAAATTTGATGATGGTGTTGTTGTTCCGCTGTGCTACGCAGTCATGTGTGTACAGGGAGTAGAGGAGGGGGCTCAGAACACAGCCCTGGGGGGCCCCTATGTTGAGCGTGATGGATGAGGAGGTGCAGTTGCCGGCTCTTACCACCTGGGGTCTGCCCGTCAGGAAGTCCAAGACCCACTGGCACAGGTCATAGTTCAAGCCCAGGTCCCTGAGCTTGGCTATGAGTTTGGAGGGGACTATGGTATTGAATGCTGAGCTGTAGTCGATGAACAGCATTCTCACATAGTTCCCCTGCCTCTTGTCCAGGTGTGATGCTGCTGTGTGCAGCACATGGGCTATGGCGTCCTCCGTGGACCTGTTGGGGCGATATGCAAATTGCAGAGGGTCCAGGTTGATGGGGAGGGAGGAACAGATGTAGCCCTTCACTAGCTTCTCAAAGCACTTCATGGCTATGGAGGTGAGGGCTACAGGGCGGTAGTCGTTGAGGCAAGCGGGCGTAGATTTTTTGGGTACAGGGATGATGGTGGACTTCTTCAGACAGGTGGGGATGACAGCCTGTTCCAAGGACAGGTTGAAGATGTCAGTGAATACCGGGGCCAGTTGGTCGGCACAGACTTTTAGGACGCGGCCGGGGATGCCGTCCGGTCCTGCTGCCTTCCTGATATTCACTTTTTTAAAGATCCGTCTCACCTCATGCTCTGTTACCCTGAACACTGAGTCTCCATCAGCAGACCCCCCCCCCCCATTGCCGTGGTTTGTAGGCTGGTGTTGTTATTCACAGCCTCAAACCTCGCATAGAAGGAATTGAGATCATTTGCTAAGGAGATGTCACTGTTCAGTTTGAGGGGGGTGCCTTTGTAGTCTGTCATTGTTCTGAGGCCCTGCCACATGCCTCTAGAGTCAGCCTGTTCAAACTGAAGTTCAACTTTATCCCTGTAACGCCGTTTTGCCTCTATTACTGCTCTCCTGACGTTGTATCTTGCCATCTTGTGTTCTTCCATGTTGCCTGTCACCAGCCCGGTGTTGTATGCTGATGTGCGCACTTTCAGAGCCTCACGGACGGATTTGTCTACCCAGGGCTTTTGATTTGGGTAGATTTTAATTTTGGTGGAGGGGATTGTTTCTTCTACCTGAGTACAGACATAGTCAATCACCGTTTCGGTGTATTCGTTAATATTGGCTGTGTTATCACGGAATACACTCCAGTCTGTGCATTCCAGTACAGCTTGGAGTGACTCCTCTGACGTCACGGCCCAACGCTTAACCTCTCGCGAGACCACCGGCGTTCGCTTGAGACTTTGTTTGTACTTTGGCAAAAGAAATATTGAGGCGTGATCGCTTTTACCGAATGGACTAAGAGCCTGTGACTTGTACCCATTCTTAAATTGCGAGTATACATGGTGTAACTGAGGGGTACAATTCCCTGACTGTATTGATAAGTATGGTATCATTAAACCACTACCGCTTTATGTACTTTAACTACTGGCCACACAGTACATGATATAGATATGATGAACACTTTCCCACCTGATGAAACCAAGTCCACACAAATGTATCCGTCGAATCTTTAATATATAGCAAAGGGTATATACAACGTTCACGTAATGACATTTATGATTTGAATGCACTTGTAAGGCAAATGAGTATTCGTAGGCAAATCAACATTGAATGTCCAATCTCTGGTTACGCAGGAAGCAAGTATACAACCTGGTTCTTTAGGGAACTATAGCGATGGTACTTAATGATTATAGCTGGATACACTAAAGGGGGTCCCGCTGGTTGTAAGTCAGTAGGGGGGGGGGGGGGGGGGGTTAGGAGAGCCGCTGGCGATATCCCATCTGGCCAACGATTTCTTGGGAGAATTCAGAGTGCTGAACACGGTGCCCACAGAACCTTGGTCCACAGATGAATACAGTTGGGCCCTCTTGTAGACGGTAGCTGCCGGTCCACAACGAAGAGACGTGAGGCGACCTCACTCGGGTTAGAGCGCCGTCTCACCTGGACTCCTCTCGGGGGTAGTTCCAACACTTACCAGTGTTGGCTGTTATCCATGGCATAATCAAAGCACCCAAAGCAAGTAGATAATCCAAGCCGTGTAGGGCTCGCCGTCGTCCGGGTAAGGTAATCCAATGTGCAGGTCCACTCGTCCTTGCCCAGAACTCCTCGGATGAAAGCACCACACGTGGTCTGCCCAGCCTGGTTAAGACTCTAGATAACGCGAGGAAAACGATGGGGGTACTGCTCACTTTATAACTCTAACCGAACGATGCACCATACATAATAGACTATTATTAACTTAATAGAAATACGTCCCACTCGACGGTATAGTGCCAAACTATGACAATTCAACTATTAATCCACACGATGTCTCAATGCCATTCTGAGGCCAAGTTGACCATACTGCACCACACATGTATCGTGGGTGAGGCTTAACGTCTTGCCACTAGGTTGGAGGGTAAAGAACTAAGGGCTAAGGGAAGTTCTACTTTACTTGCGCCATATATATATGCGCTGTGAACAAATAGTACCATTCGTATTTCGGCAGACGTATTCCTACGCGGAACCGGGGCTAGTAACGACATGTTCGTCGGCACGATTGAACTTGAACCAAGGGGCTTGGCTGCTGGCGCCAAGTTCTTGTCCAATGAGAGAATGAAACTATTATGGGCTGTTAGTAGACCAAAGGGATATTCAGTGTATATGTACAAGGAATATACAAGGGATATCAAACGATATACAAATACTATTAAATATATATCCATAAATAAATATATATATTCGGTTTAATCTGATCCTTCACAACAGCCGCCCCCTAATTAGTCCCACCTAATTAGCTAAGCAGAGACAGATTGACCGCACTGTCTACCACTCAAGGTCCGCTGTAAGGGTCAGTCAACTCACAAAGTCATGGGGTCATGGTCGTCATCGATAGTGTCTGGGAGTCTGGGCAGTTCTATTAGCCTCGCCACGGGTCGTGTGTAAGTTCGCCCTTGGACGAGCACCTCAGCTGCTCGGACCTTGCCATCGGCACCGGTGATCACTTTGCTTACGCGGCCAGCCGGCCACATAGCTCTGGGTAGTGACTGGTCGATAATCATGACGACTGTTCCTTCTGTCAAATTGTCTCTCTCTTTTACTCACTTCTGGCGGGTCTGTAGAGACGGTAGGTAGTGGAGTAGAAAGCTGTTCCAAAACTTGTCAGCTAGTACTTGACTGTACCTCCACATTCTTCGGCCGTTCGCTTCTTCAGGCCTGTACATTGTCTGGGGTAGCGCGGGGTCCAGCCGCACAAATCAAGAGTGTGTTGGGGGTGACTGGGTCGACATCTGCTATATCACTGGAGACGTAGCCGAGGGGCTTGGAGTTCAATACTCCCTCGATCTCCGTGAGGACTGTCATTAGGACTTCTTCCGCTACAGTCTGGGCCCCAAGCACGGCGTACAGGGCTGTCTTTATAGAACGTACTTCTCGTTCCCAGGTTCCACCGAAGTGGGGTGCGTTCGGGGGATTAAACTGGAAGTCAATCTGGGATGGAGCGAGGTGGGTCTTAAGTTCTGGGCCCATAGCTTGGAAGCTCTCTCTCAGCTCTCTTTCTCCGCCTTTGAAGTTTGTCCCGTGATCAGACAACAATGTAGACGGTTTTCCTTTCCGTGATGTGAATCTTCGGAAGGCCATAAGGAATGAGTCTGTGCTCATGGTTGGAAGGAGTTCGATATGTATCGCTCTGGTGGTCATGCATTTGAATACAATACCCCACCGCTTCTCGGTTCCTCTTCCTTTCTTTATATACAACGGGCCAAAACAGTCCATGCCTGTGGAGTGGAATGGCTTGTCGCAGAGTCGGAGGCGACAGGGAGGTAGGTCAGCCATCCGGGGTATGCTGGGCTGCGCGCGCCACTTTCGGCAGTCTAGACAGGTTCGCTGGAAGCGTCGCACCGCTTCTCTTCCTTGAAGTATCCAATAGCGACGTCTGATCTCCGCGAAGACTCTCTCTGCTCCTGCGTGGTGTACATCCTCGTCGTATTTCTTTATGATCAGCTCTGTGACCTTGTGTCGGCTGTTCAAGACTATCGGGTACTTAACGTCATCCGGTAGATCGGGGGCTCTCCGCAGACGACCACCCACTCTGATGAGATTATGGGCGTCACTCTCGGGTGCCAGGTGGAGCAGTCTGCTGTCTGATGGGACGGGCTTTCCTCCCTGTAGACAGTCTAGCTCATCGGGGAACGAGTCTCTCTGGGCTCGTTGTAGTAGAAGAAGTTCTGCTTCTTCGTAGTCAGCTGCTGAAATGTCGGCAGTGGGCTGAATCTCTGGGTGGTGCCTCAGAAATGTCTTTAGTTGTGCACTCTGTAGGGTGAGGCAGTCATCTATGTTGGGGTCTGTGGAGGCGACTGTGCTCAGTCCACAGAACATAGGTTTCTTGTTCTCAGCCTCCTCTTTACTCGCCTCCCGTGGGGTGGGCGTAGGCCACTCTCCTTCCGGGAGCTTGAGGAACTCTGGTCCGTCACTGTAGATGTTGTGACGGGTGAGGTCATCTAGGGACATTCCCCGGGTGATGACGTCAGCTGGGTTGTGTTTGGTGTCCACATACCGCCAGCTCGCTGCTTCTGTTAACTCTTGAATCTCGGTGACTCTGACTCCCACGAAGACTTTGTATCTGCATGAATCAGACTTGATCCATGTGAGTACTGTCGTGGAATCTGACCACAAGATTGTTCTGTGCACCGGAATGGTGAGTTCACGTTGGATTAACGTGGCTAGATGCGCTCCTGCTAGGGCTGCGCAGAGCTCTAGACGCGGGATAGATTGTTGCTTTCGTGGGGCTATTCTTGAGCGAGCCAGGATGAAAGCAGTGTGTATCTCTCCTCCCTTCTCTTGGGCACGCAAGTAGGCCACCGATCCATAGGCTACTTCGGAGGCGTCACTGAAGACGTGTAGATCCATCTTGCATGTCTCTGGCCTCACTGTGGGTGGGAAGTAGCTGCGGCGTATATTGACGCCTGGGAGTGAGCGGAGCTCCGTCTCCCACTCTCTTCATGTGGAGGCAAGGTGTGCGGGTATTGGGTCGTCCCAGCCCTGGTCCTTGTCCCATAGTGCTCGTACAATCATCTTTGCCCTGGTGGTGTAAGGTAGAATACATCCCAACGGGTCATATTGTCTGGCGAGTGTTCTGTACACACTCCGTCTGGTGGTCGGTATCGCCGTCGACCTTCCCTGCTCCGTGGTCAGGGGTTTGTGTCTATAGTGGAGCGAGTCTGTTTTGAAGCGCCAGACTAGTCCTAGTGTCATTTCTTGGGCTTCTCCTGGGATTGTCGCCATCCAGGTCTCGCTGCTGGCAGGGTCAATGTACATGACACTTGCCTTGGTGCTGCTCGATGGTGCAGGTGCAGGCTTTCTTCTGTTACTGTCGTGTAGGACATCTAGGTGGGCTCCGTCACACCGACTGCACCTCTTCTTTAGGTGGCACTCGGCTGCCATGTGACTGCGCGCACATCGGTAACAGCGCCTGTTGGACTTTATCCATTGACTCACTTCTTCTGCATTCATCTTTGTGAACAGGTCACATTGTGACAGCCAGTGTTCCTTCTCGCAGTACGGGCACACCATCTTCCACTTCTCTTTTCTCGAGGGGGTACTGTGGTTCTTACTGCTCGGTACTGATTCTGATTGGTGCATGACAGTCACCGATCTTCTTCCATCGTTTATTCTCCTGGGTCCCTCTCTGGAGCTTGGTGTGCTCCGCACGAACGTATCCAGTCGTAAGCTGCTGACTTCTCTCGCCAGGAAGTCGGCTAGATCGAGGAGGGATGGTTCGGGACCGTTAGGATCACGGTGGTCTCTCTGCCGCCTAAAGCGCTCTTGTCTGGCGGGTGGCAGCTTCTCTAAAATCCTCTCGACGTTAGAGTTGGCGTATAGCTTGTGCATACCCTTTTCTCGTTGCGCTCCCAGCATCCCTACCAGGGACTGCACTTTTATAGACAGGTCGTCTAATGAGCGATTGTCTGTTGCTGGGGGTAGGCGGTCAATATGCCTTATCTCTTGGATTACGTAATCCCATATACGTCCATATCTCTGGTCCAGCGCTGCTAGAGCCGCGGTGTATGGGGTCGTAGAGGTGGCATAGGCTAGCGCTATATTGTGCGCTCGGGGTACTTTCAGGTGCTTCAGTAATATTGCATACTTGTGACGTTCATCAACGACATCCACCATCATTGTCTCTAAGCACATTCGGAGCTCCGTGTACTGTGCCCGATTCTCATGGGTGAAGTCTGGGATGGTCGGTGTGGCAATGTATGACGCCGTGGATGGCTGATACATCAGCGAGCGTTGGGGGAGAGGCCTCCTAGGCGAGTCTCCTCTTGCGCCTCTCTGTGGGCTGGTACCGGCAGGGTACCATGGCCCGCTGGTCCAGGTGCTATTCCTCGGGGCTGGTCGTGCGTCGTGCTCACCCGTGAATAGAGTCGGGGGTCTGTAGCGCAGCGCCGCGGGGGTATAGCCTGGGCTGTACTGGACCTCCTGGTCCGGTGGAGTACTGTGCTGTCGTCGGGCTTGGTTCTCCTCTTCTCCCTCTTCTTCTTCTATCAGGTCCTCTAGATCCTGTAGTCGTTTATTTAGCTTCTCCGCAGTGTATGCTGCTCCTTCCTTGTAGCTGGGTCTCGCTTGGACCGGTCGGGGAAGGGGGTCTGCGGGGGGTATAGGCTTGGTCTGTTGGTCAAGTTCAGGGTCGCTTGCTCGGTTAGGAGACGCTGCCCTTGACTGTTGTCTCGACGAGTTCCTTGAACCCCTGGCGGAGGGAGAGGGTGTTGCCTTGAGGATCAGCTGCTCCATTAGTTGCGCTTGTAGCTTGTCGCACTCGGCTTGTAGTCTGTCGCGCTCGGTTTCGCGCTGGATGAGAGCGAGGTCGCGCTCTGCTTCTCTTTGGGCACCGGCAGCGGCACGCTGGGTGTCTGCTCGGTCTCTTGCCATATTCTCTTCCGTCTGAAGGCGTCTCATCTCCAGGCGTATGCGCTCTTCTTCGCTCCGTTGCTGTGTCTGGAGTCGATCGCGTTCACCCTGAAGTCGATCGCGTTCACCCTGGAGTCGATCGCGTTCGGTAGAGGCTGTCAGGCTGACGAGGAACGCCTGTGATAGCATCCTCTCCGCTTCGCTGGGGGAAGACGGTTGTAGAGGTGAGCCGCTCCTGGCGGTACTCGTTGGGGAGTCCTGGAGCTCTATTTCCTCGGCGCTCTCCTCCTCTTCTTCCGTGCAGAGTTCTCTCTCTGTAGGGTTGTCTTCCTCCCGGGGCTGGTCGGGGACTACTTCTTCGGTATTGGCGGGGGGTAAAGGCATGTCAGCTCCCTCCTGGTCCCCACCGTGAGCTTGGTCAGTTACATTAGAACCCACTAGGGCCTCTGTGGTCGGGGTAACCTGGTCGTTAAGGTCAGACATAATTTTACTTTCTACTTTTACCGCGTTTACCGTTTGTAGAAGGCTAGGTAGTTGACTGACAGCGTAATCCTCTAAGTACTGAGGTGTCTGTCGTCTGCGCCGCGGGCGTTCTACGTTAGGAGGACCGTTTCGTGGAGTGTTCATCATAGGCCATTTCAATATTAATAACACTATATTAATATTACACTAGTTACCCTCCGGCTCGAAGGACCAATTGTAACTGAGGGGTACAATTCCCTGACTGTATTGATAAGTATGGTATCATTAAACCACTACCGCTTTATGTACTTTAACTACTGGCCACACAGTACATGATATAGATATGATGAACACTTTCCCACCTGATGAAACCAAGTCCACACAAATGTATCCGTCGAATCTTTAATATATAGCAAAGGGTATATACAACGTTCACGTAATGACATTTATGATTTGAATGCACTTGTAAGGCAAATGAGTATTCGTAGGCAAATCAACATTGAATGTCCAATCTCTGGTTACGCAGGAAGCAAGTATACAACCTGGTTCTTTAGGGAACTATAGCGATGGTACTTAATGATTATAGCTGGATACACTAAAGGGGGTCCCGCTGGTTGTAAGTCAGTAGGGGGGGGGGGGGGGGTTAGGAGAGCCGCTGGCGATATCCCATCTGGCCAACGATTTCTTGGGAGAATTCAGAGTGCTGAACACGGTGCCCACAGAACCTTGGTCCACAGATGAATACAGTTGGGCCCTCTTGTAGACGGTAGCTGCCGGTCCACAACGAAGAGACGTGAGGCGACCTCACTCGGGTTAGAGCGCCGTCTCACCTGGACTCCTCTCGGGGGTAGTTCCAACACTTACCAGTGTTGGCTGTTATCCATGGCATAATCAAAGCACCCAAAGCAAGTAGATAATCCAAGCCGTGTAGGGCTCGCCGTCGTCCGGGTAAGGTAATCCAATGTGCAGGTCCACTCGTCCTTGCCCAGAACTCCTCGGATGAAAGCACCACACGTGGTCTGCCCAGCCTGGTTAAGACTCTAGATAACGCGAGGAAAACGATGGGGGTACTGCTCACTTTATAACTCTAACCGAACGATGCACCATACATAATAGACTATTATTAACTTAATAGAAATACGTCCCACTCGACGGTATAGTGCCAAACTATGACAATTCAACTATTAATCCACACGATGTCTCAATGCCATTTTGAGGCCAAGTTGACCATACTGCACCACACGTGTATCGTGGGTGAGGCTTAACGTCTTGCCACTAGGTTGGAGGGTAAAGAACTAAGGGCTAAGGGAAGTTCTACTTTACTTGCGCCATATATATATGCGATGTGAACAAATAGTACCATTCGTATTTCGGCAGACGTATTCCTACGCGGAACCGGAGCTAGTAACGACATGTTCGTCGGCACGATTGAACTTGAACCAAGGGGCTTGGCTGCTGGCGCCAAGTTCTTGTCCAATGAGAGAATGAAACTATTATGGGCTGTTAGTAGACCAAAGGGATATTCAGTGTATATGTACAAGGAATATACAAGGGATATCAAACGATATACAAATACTATTAAATATATATCCATAAATAAATATATATATTCGGTTTAATCTGATCCTTCACAACACATGGTCTAATATGTTCTCGCCTCTGGTGGGACAGGTCACATGCTGATAGAAATTCGGCAGCACCTTTTTAAGACGCGCGCTGTTGAAATCACCCAAAACCAAAATGGCAGCGTCAACATTAGCTGCCTGGAGTTTGTTTACCTCGTCGTGAAGTTTTGAAAGTGCGACCCCAGTGTTCGCGTGTGGTGGAATGTACACTCCGATGAGGATGATGGACGTTAACTCTCTTGGGAGGAAGAAGGGTCGACATTTTATCGTGATAAACTCCAGGTCTGGGGAGCAGTGGTTAGACAGTTCCTTTGTGTTGCCTAAATCGCACCACTCCTTGTTTATCATGAAGGCAATGCCGCCTCCTTTCTTCTTTAATGACTCTTCTGCCGTCCGGTCCTTGCGGAGAACGAAGAAGTGGTCTGCCGGTTCTATTGCGTGATTCGGGACATCTGGACTCAGCCAAGTTTCTGTGAAACAGAGGACGTTACAATCCCGAATGTCCCTCTGGAATTGGATCCGTGCTCTGATGTCATCCAGTTTATTTCCTATCGATTGCACATTGGCCAACAATATGCTGGGCAATGTGGTTCTGTGTCGTTTGGACCTCAGTCTGTTTCGGACCCCGGCTCTCTTTCCACGTCTTCGCGGCGGCTTCTCCTGGTCTTGGCCATGGCCATAACAAAGGATCTCAGCGGGCCATTTCTGCTGTTCAGCGATCCGATCCAGAGAGCAATCCAAACGGTAAGTTTTCCTTAATCCAATGTCAATGATTGACTGACGGTCATACACATATAATGCACCAACAGTTGGTGCAAATAAAACTCCTAATACTATAAAAATTAACAAAAGAAAGCACAGTCTCGACGGAGCGATCAGAAAGGCAGCCATCAGTGCAGCGCCAGTTGGACCAGGGGGGTCAAGGTATTGGCTGAACCAGGAAGGAAAGGCTACATCAAAATAAAATGGGGGACCCTGATGAAGTTTCAAGATTTTATTTAATTATTTGGATTACACAGCAACTTTCAAATTCAGCTGTATTTATAAATTCATAAAGTTGAAATTAAGCATTACTAAATGCATTTTAAATGGAATAAAAACAAAGTTACAACAAATTATAATAGTTTATATGCCTTATTTATCACATCTGTGACTATTATGGGCTATTTGAGTGATGGGGTACTACTGGCGGGACTGCCGATAAACAATGCGGCCCCCCAGATTGAGTGTGGAAATTTAGTGGCCCTCACCATATACAAAGTTGCCCACCCCTGACCTAATAGATGGCGCTGCCGCATTCACTGTAAACCCGCATGTTCAAATATATTAATTAGATTGAGTAGGGTATACTCAATATTCTATGAAAGTTCTACTAACTTGAATGTCTTGAGTTTGTGTGACTTGTTCTTATGTTTTGAGTATATTAAACTTATAGTTTTTGATTGACTTGGAACTATTCACGTATTAAGTAAGTATAATGTAAAAGCATAACTTAAGTACAACTTAAAATAATTAAGTAGATACAGACTGTAAACCGCATGTTCAAATTAATTAATTAGTTTGAGTAGGGTATACTCAATATTCTATGAAAGTTCTACTAACTTACATATGTTGAGTTTGTGTGACTTGTTCTTATGTTTTGAGTAAATTAAACTCATAGTTTTTGATTGCCTTGGAACTATTCACATATTAAGTAAGTATAATGTAAAAGCATACCTTAAGTACAACTTAAAATAATTAAGTAAATACAGAGTGCTACCTCAATTTTCAAAGATACTCGAAAAATTATTTGTAAATAGACTTGATGGCTTTATTGAAAAATATGGATTATTGAGTGACCATCAATATGGTTTTAGGAGCAATAGATCAACATCCTTAGCAGTAATAGATTTTGTCGAAAATATATCAACAGAAATTTATGAAAAACAACCCTCAATAGGTGTATTTATTGACTTACGTAAAGCATTTGACACAATTGATCATTCCCTGCTTTTACAAAAAATGGAACGGTATGGAATAAGAGGTGTTACTCATCATTGGTTAAGAAGTTATCTAGATAATAGGTTTCAATATGTAAATATTAATAATACAGAATCACATCTTAGAAGAGTAACTTGTGGTGTTCCACAGGGTTCCGTATTGGGACCCAAGTTCTGTTTCGTTATGGCTTCGCTCAGCACCAGTTGCACTGTACTTCACTTCGTGCACGAGCACTGAATAAAAAATTCCACCATGTAGCCCTGCCAGCGAGGACTGCGTCAAACATGGAGAAACGTAGCGGCTGGGTGGCGCAACAACGTTTTCTCGTCGTCAACACAGGGATGCTGTGTTCAACTTCGGTGCCCCGTTAGCCAGATTGCAGTACTCTTGGCCGGCGCTCAGGGTAGGAAGGTCCCGACCGGACCTTAAACACTTCTTCTTTCCTTCCCTTCTAAATGTTTTGTAATAACGATGTTTTCCAAAACGTGTGTTGCTGCAATACGTTGAGGATACGACGCGTGTTGTGTGTGAATTGTCTTGTCACTGGTATAGCTTCTCTCTCCATAGAAATCGGGTTGTTGTTACATGTGTAAAAATGATCTGGTTAGTTGTGATGAGAACATGTGTGTTCATGTAACGTGAACTCACAACTAAGGGGGTTATTTAACCTATAAAGCTATGCTTAGTGACATGTGAGTAAGGAATGAATTCTTTTCTCAGCCTGTAATGACAATGAACAGTGTGTTCACATATTAACAGGGTTACCTGTTCAACTTGGTCGTATCAAGGGTAAGGAAGGAGGGGTGATCCCCCCGGTTCCCTGGGGCTTCCCCACCCTCCTCTCAGACATGTTGTTTACAATATATTGTGTCACTGTGTTTGTGGGGATACGATGTAACCCTCAGCTTAATTGCTGGGGTTGTGCTAACCGCTTGAGAAACTATATTTTCCTAAAGAAAAGATTGTTTGGTCACTTATCGTGTGTGCTTAGCAAGGCCTGTGGCCAATACATAATCGAGGATTCTGTATTCTCTCGTTATGAAAAACGGCATTCCTCTGTAGCAAGAGTGTACTTTTGCCATTTTTTGTTGTGATGAAGGGTTGTGTGTGTCTTGTGATCTACAACTGGGTTAGGTTTGGCCACAGAAGCACATGTGTAAGTCTGGTACCGGGGCTCTTAAAGGGGGCCCTCTCTATTCTGTGTTTTTTCCTTAGTAAAAATCAGATAGCAGGTTAGCACATGAGCTATGTAAAGTTGTTAGACACTTCATGTAGCTGACTATGACTGTGTCATGCTCTTTTTTGGCATTACATCCTATCATGGGTGTGGGGTCGTAAAGGGGTGAACTGGTAATCCTTTCCTCCCCTTTTCTGATTGGTCAGGGGTTAAAACCTCCTGTCCTTCAAGGTTCCTGTCACGTTGCTGTTCGGCACGTTACAGGGTAAGAGGGGGGGGGGGGGGGGGAGTTTCCTGGTCCCACGCCCTGGAAGATTGGGCGTGTGCACCGCAGAAATTCCCCCGCCATAGAGAACGTCACTGTGCGCGTCTCTGTTGGTAAGACTTCCGTGAGTTGTTCAGGTCCATGTTATGGATCTGTTTCAGGGAGTTGTCAGAGCTCCTCCTCACGAAGCTCCTCCTCTGGCCTTCTGTGAGTTCGGACTCTCCTTCCCTGTGAGGGAGCCTCCTCAGAGTTCAGAGCCTCCTCCTCAGATTGTCAAGGTGAGTAGAACTTTAAAAAGGAGTTCTGCTCTATTGTGTGTGTATTCGATTCAATTCGATTATTGAGTGTGTATTGGTTCAGTGCCTCCTCCTCGGAGAGCCCTAACCCAAATATTACATAGCTCAATGTTGCAATATATTCTTTTCAATCTATACAGCTCGCGTGGGAAGTCTCTCTGGGGATTTCCGTCTCCTCCCTATGGCGAGGGTGGTGGGATGTAAAAATGTAAAAAAAAAATACCCTCAGCTGCGTCACGTGGGATTCATGTCAGTCTGTGTTTCTTTTTTGGATAAAAAGAGGAAGGTACATGAAGCACGACGGCTCCGTGTCGTTCTCCCAGGCGACTTGGAGGAACAATGTTTGGTGTCTTGCTAGACTATCCATTGATGTGTTTGGGTCTCGACGCATACATAGTGCTGGCTCAGTGTGTTTCTGTTAAAGAATCACGCAGGGGCTAAGTGCGCCTTGGTTGCTTGTTAAAACAGCGTTTTTATAGGGCAACTGGGATGGAGTTTTGTCTCTTCCGAGCGCCAGTTTACTAGGTTGCCTCGATGAATTCTTGTTCATATCTGGGGGATGTTAACGGAATAGATCAGAACATATGTAGAGGGGTCTCATGCCCTTGGGGTGGGCCACTGAGCACGGTCCAAATGGGGACCGTCTGGGTGGCGCCCTCTTTTCATGTTTTAGATCGACACGCATACCTACCCCCTCTTCTGGAGTGGGCATGTCGGCGTGGTTAGGACACGGGACTGGTCTGGTCGCGCTGGTCCAGGTCAGTTAACCCGTTGTCCGCCGGGGATGCAGATCTGCTGTTCTGGTACCCTGAGGGACTTGTGCTTTTTTCGGGGGGAAAAATACCGGGTCGGTCCGGGTGTCACAGGGTTAGGCGTTATGGAGACCCTTTGTTGGGTACATGTTGTACTCTGCACTATCGTAATGGCTTACGGCCATACCAACCTGTACACGCCCGATCTCGTCCGATCTCGGTAGCTAAGCAGGTTCGGTCCTGGTTAGTACTTGGTTGGGAGACCGCCTGGGAATACCAAGTGCGGTGTGCTTAGGGCTGGTTCTCCATTCTTTTCGCTCCTTTCACGCGTGGCGAAGAGGGGGCTGTTGGGGTGGTCTTGGACCTCCTCTGGTAACCCTGTGCTTCCCGTGCCGCCGGGCCCGGTCCGAAGTAAAGTTTCGTTGATACCGTAGGCCTGGGATAACCCTTTTTTCTTGAGGGGTTATAGGAACAACCACCGTCTGTACCACAAGGGTGGTTGATTCCCTGGTGTGTTGGAGCAGAGTCAACTCCCGGGTTACCAGGTTGAGTGTGCCCCTGCACGTTCATGACGTCTGCCAATCATGTCAGCCTTCTCTGCCTCGACCCCTCTGGGTGGGTTTTTTTTAATGGAGGCTTTGTCATGGTGATCAACAACGCCAGCATACGCCCCTTCCGCCGGGGGGGCTGTTTTCAGCTGACTCCTTTGGCGCCTGTCTCGTCCGCAGTGCTCCAGGCTCAGGTTACAGCCTGCTGCCTGGTTTCCCCGGTGCGCTGCCTGCTTCCGTTGGTTAACTTTTTTTGTGTGCTTACGGCCATGCTGACTGCCTGTTCTGCAGGGTCAGTGTGCCAGGCGGTGTGCTATTGGGGGGAAAGGGCCCGCTCTTGGAGGGGCCTTATCCGAATACGCTGGCGATGTGGGGGGCGGTGTCACTAAGTGACCGCCTGGTGGGGTCTTGATGCCTGGCGTCATTGACCTCTCCGGGCCCCCTTTTTCCAGGGGATCCAGTCCCTTCGGTGGGTCTGGGTCTTCCTTCGCGCTCCGCTGCTACAGCCTTGCCACGGGGTTCGGTTGCTCTTGACCCCGTGATTTTGGGGGCAGTAACGAGGTTGTTCCTTCCGTTCGTTCCCGGGTGGCATGCGGGTTGTGCGTGTGTGTAGTCGTGGGGTCAAGCCACGGTCTGCTCACCCTGTGCGTTGAGTTGCTTGAGTTCCTCTTCGCACGGTCGGATCCGTCTCCCTCCCGTAAACCTCCAATAGGGGGGGTATCCTCCATTAGGGAGGGTCGGGGGGGCTCGGTCCTCCCCGGTCTGATGGTTGTGGGGGGCCTCAGCGGGGTACATTTGTCGGGCTATGGCTCCCGCTCAGCTCCTGTTGTGCAACTGGTGCTGAGCGAAGCCATAACGAAACAGAACATAAGGTTATGTATATAACCAAGTTCTGTGAGTTATGGTGCGCTCAGCACCAGGACGCCGCTGCGGCCCTTGATCTCGCCTTATTGTGAAAGTTTGGGAAGGAGGCGAGTAGGTGACCACACTCCTGCTTATGAAGGTAAGCGGATGGGGGTGTGGCCAAACAAATGTTGGGATGTAAAGGTACATGGTGGAATTCTTTATTCAGTGCTCGTGCACGAAGTGAAGTACAGTGCAACTGGTGCTGAGCGCACCATAACTCACAGAACTTGGTTATATACATAACCTTACGTTATTTATACTTTATTTAAATGATATTTTTACAGTATAGAATATTTTGAAAATTGTTACGTTTGCTGATGATACTAATTTACTTTGTTTAGGGGAGGACATAAAAGAATTATTGAAAACAGTAGAAAGGGAATTGATAAAGTTAAAGAAATGGTTTGATAGGAATAAGTTGTCTCTTAATGAAAACAAAGCAAATGTATGGTATTTGGTGGTGTTCCACCAGGGGGTCTGACAGAAGTTTCAGGCTGCCTGATTCGATGAGCTACGTCATTTCTCCCGCCTCGTTCTGTGACAGCGAAGGGGGCTGTCATTTCAGAGAAGCTGCAGTTTGACAGAGAGATATTCAGTCTACTGAGAAACAGTCTACTGTTTCTGAAAGTGACAGAGAAGGAGACAGAAACAGAGGGGGAGATGCAGGCCACATGGGGATGGAAGAAGGTATTCTCCATACAACCATTTTCTGAACACAGAGGAATCGTGTAGAACACAGACACATTGTATTTTTCTTAAATCACACACACACACACACACACACATGGAAGAAGACATTCTCCAAGAATCAAACACACACACACACACACACACACACACACACACACACACACACACACACACACATTTGAAATGTTTATTTATATCCACATAAATGTATTCTGAACATATACACATTGTATTTTTCTTAAAAAATATTCCCCTACACATACATTCTGAAACTTTTATTTCTGACCAAAAAAAACGTTTATCTTGAAAAAAAGAAAGAAAAAAAATTGAAAACCCCTCCTCTTCCGAAAGCGGATGTCCCTCCCCTCCGAAACCGGAAGTCCCGCCTCCTTGAATCCTCAACCAATCAGAAAAGGGGGCGGGACTTAGGGCCACAAATCGTCTCAACGGGGGCGTGGCTACAAGCAATCAGACTAAAAGGGGCGTGGTTTGCATAATGAGACAGAAGCAGCATCCCTATTGATTGATTGATTGAAAACTTTATTAACAGATTGCAGAATGGGTACAATACAGTACAGCTCAATACACACAATTGTTAAGGGGATGCAGACCAGAGAAAGACTTTCGTCTTGTTTACATCAGGGTCCCCCATTTTCAATTCATCAGGACATATATGACATACATGACATACAGATAGTCAGTACTGCTACATCTATACATTTATGACATACCAGATTTGCAAATACAGTACTGTTTTTGATACAGAAGGAGTCAAGAAAAGGGAGTATATACATTTGACGTAGAAACTGTACATTGGAGGAGGTTGGGTGGGGGGGGTTGGGTACATTGGGATATTGACAACCATACTGGGTAATTTACATTGGAGGTGGTTGGGGGGGGGGGGGCACACTGTATAAACAAGTAAAACTGTACATTGAGGGGGGGGGGAGGAGACACTGTACAAACAAACAAAATTGTACATTGGACTATTGACAACACCATACTAGGTAAATGACTGTACATCGGAGGGGGTTGGGTTAGGATATTTACAGGGGCCAGTGTTGAATTGCAGTCTCCCGTAGGTGTCCCTTGAGAGAGGTTTTGA
Organism: Notolepis coatsorum; assembly: GCF_963971535.1. Classification (NCBI taxonomy): domain Eukaryota; kingdom Metazoa; phylum Chordata; class Actinopteri; order Aulopiformes; family Paralepididae; genus Notolepis; species Notolepis coatsorum. Next base: position 31,323,799 of record NC_140170.1, read on the forward strand.
AAGTGGGTAGTGATCCACATTCCTTTACAGCTTTGGGTAGGGCGTTCCACATTGATGTGGCATAATTGCGAAACGTGTTTAGTCCCTTATTTGAGCCGAATCTGGGTTTAACATGATTTGTGGAGCTCCCTCTGGTGTTGTGATCGTGGTATTCACTGACCTTTGGGAAGTATTTTGACATGTACATAATAATAATAATAATAATAGATTGAATTTTAAGAGAGAAGCGCCTTTCTCAGACTCAAGGACACTGTACAAGGAAAGGATGGAAAAAAAATAAAAGTAAGTAATAAAATTGAAAAAATATATATAATAAAATACATAAAAGATCTGTGTATAGTAACAACAAGAAAAACAAATAAGATAAGAGATAAAAATAAATAAAAAAAGGAGGCAAGTTCTGTCCAATTGGATGAAGTGGTTAAAATTAACAAACAAACAAACAACAAAACAAAACAAAACAACGGAATCTGTGGCTTAAAAAGAGTCAGGGGTGGGCTACTTGGGAGCGGGGCCGTGTTGCGTGAAGGCAAGTGTGAACAGGTGGGTTTTTAGCTTGGTTTTGAAGAGGTTGATGGTGTCAGAGCCTCGGATGAGGGGGGAGAGGGAGTTCCACAGTCTGGGGGCTGCTGCAGCGAAAGCTCGGTCTCCCAGTGTGGAACGCCTGGTGCGGGGGATGGTGAGGAGGTCGGAGTTGGAGGATCGGAGGCCTCGTGCTGGAGTGTAGGGGTGGAGTAGGTTGGTCAGGTAGGAAGGGGCCAACCCGTGCAGGGATTTGTAGGTGAGGAGGAGGATCTTGTAGGGGATTCGATAGTTGATGGGGAGCCAGTGGAGTTTTTGCAGGGTGGGGGTGATGTGCTGCCAGGGTTTGGTGCGCGTGAGGACCCTCGCAGCAGAGTTTTGGACGTACTGTAAACGATCCAGAACCTTCTTGGAGGCACCAAGAAGGACTCCGTTACAGTAGTCGAGGCGGGAAGTGATGAAGGCGTGAATGAGTGTTTCCGCTGAGGTGTCGGAGAGTGAGGGGCGGAGGCGGGAGATGGTTCGGAGGTGGAAGTAAGTAAGTAAGTAAGTAAGTATTTATAAAGCACCTTTCATACATGTCATGTAGCTCAAAGTGCTGTACACAATTATAGGCATATATAATGATAAAAGCAATAAAGTCATAGTGATCAGTTAAGATCAATGTTAAAAAAATAATAATAATAATAATAATAATAGTAACGTAAAAATGAAAATAACGTAAAAACAGTCATTTGCTTACCAGTTTGGGAGAACAGGTCCGCACAAACATTTCCGCTCAGTGGCAACCGGAAGTGCACTAAACCAATGCACTTGTATGGTAGGTAGCAATGTTTAGGTCTTAAAATGCTAGTGTAGTTACGTTTTTATCAGTGGTCATAGTTGGGTCCATAGTGCTTTACCAAGTCCCACGGATCCATCAGTGGCCGTGTATTGTGTGCGTATGTACCCGTTCGCTCATGTGGTCAGTGGCCAGAGTTGGGTCCACAGGACTTATCCAAGTCCCATGGACCCATCAGTGGCCGCGTCTTGTGGTAGAAAGAAAGAAAAAGAAAAACGTATAAAGAAAACAGTCTAAAGTTTGAAAGTTTGGGAGGTCCGCAAAAACAGGCCTTCAGCTCAGAAGCTGAGGCGTGTCAAAAACTTTTGAAAAACTGGAGGCGTGTCTCCTATTGTACCCATTCCTTTATCTAAAAAGTTTGAAAGTTTGGGAGGTCCGCAAAAACACGCCTTCAGCTTAGAAGCTGAGGCGTGTCAAAAACGTTTGAAAAACTGGAGGCGTGTCTCCTATTGTACCCATTCCTTCATCTAAAAAGTTTGAAAGTTTGGGAGGTCCGCAAAAACACGCCTTCAGCTCAGAAGCTGAGGTGTGTCAAAAACTTTTGAAAAACTGGAGGCGTGTCTCCTATGTACCCGTTCCTTCATCTAAAAAGTTGGGTCCACAAGGCTTATCCTAGCCTCATGGATCCATCAGGTTTTTCCAAGCCATAACTATTTGTAAGCTAGACTGTATAGGTACGTTTTTAATTTTCCTTTAAAAATGTGTATAGAGCTGGCGTTTCTGATGTGTGTTGGTAGTGTGTTCCATAGTTTTGGGGCATAGTTGGCAAATGCCATACTTCCTATCCTTTTTTGGTTTCTGGGCGTGTCTAGTAAACCTGTAGTGGATGACCGTAGTGTTCTTGAGGGCAGATAACTAACTAGGGAATTTGCTATGTATTTTGGGCCTTGCTCATTAAGAGCTTTATATGTTAGGAAAAGGACCTTAAAATCAATTCTATGAGTTATTGGAAGCCAGTGCAGAGTGGCCAGGACTGGAGTGATATGTTCTCTTCTCCTTGTATGAGTTAGTAATCGAGCTGCAGAGTTTTGGATAAGCTGAAGCTTCCCAATGGTTGCTTTGGGAAGACCAGTGAACAGTGCATTACAATAGTCAAGCCGACTTGATACAAAAGCATGAATAAGTTTCTCTGCATCCTTTTTATTTACGAAAGGTCTTACTTTCGCTATGTTTCTTAGGTGGAAGAATGACGTTTTCATGGCCTTATTTATATGAGACTTAAAGGTCAGGTCTGAGTCCAAGATGACACCTAGGCTTGTAACCTCAGTCTTTACATAGGATGACAGACTCCCCAGGTTTTTACAAAGCACTTCCCTTTTCGCTTTTGGGCCGATCAATAGGATTTCGGTCTTGCTTTCGTTTAATTTTAGGAAGTTATTGTTCATCCACTTGTTTATTGCTAACAGACAATTTGTAATGGACTGTATGGCTGTAGTGTTATTTGGTTCTGCGGAGATATATAGTTGTGTATCATCAGCATAACTATGGAAGCATACATTGTGGTCTCGAATGATGTCCCCGAGGGGCAAGAAGGCGGATCTGGTGACAGACTTGACGTGAGGGTGAAATGAGAGGGTGGAGTCCAGTATGACGCCCAGGTTCCTTACCTCTGTGGAGGGGCAGATGGAGTAGCCATCCACGGAGAGAACAAGGTGGTCGATCTTTTGGAGGAGGGCTGGGGAGGCTACAACTATGAGTTCGGTTTTCTTACTATTGAGTTGGAGGAAATTGGTGGTCATCCATATTTTTATGTCCTGGAGGCAGGCAGTGAGGGAGGGGGGAGGAAGGGGGGCCGAGGGTTTGGTGTGGAGGTAGAGCTGTGTGTCGTCTGCATAGAAGTGGAAGTGGAGGCCGTGTTTCCTTATGATGTCACCGAGTGGGAGGAGGTAAATCATAAAAAGGAGCGGACCTAGCACCGAACCCTGGGGAACACCCTGTTTGACAAGTGCTGGAGCTGACCTGGAGCCCCCGAGGGAAACATACTGCCACCTGTTGGTGAGGTAGGATGTGAACCAGGACAAGGGGGTACCAGTGATGCCAAGGACACTTTCCAGGCGGTCTAGGAGGATTGAGTGTGAGATGGTGTCGAAGGCAGCTGAGAGGTCCAGGAGGATGAGGATGTTGATGTTGCCAGCATCAGCAGCCATGAGGAGGTCGTTTGTCACCTTGATCAGGGCGGTCTCGGTGCTGTGTTTAGCCCTGAACCCAGACTGGAGTGGTTCAAACAGGTCATGGTAGGCCATGTGACTCTGTAGCTGGGCGGCTACTGCGCGCTCGAGGACCTTGCTGAGGAAGGGGAGGTTTGAGATGGGACGGAAGTTGTTGAGGTTATCGGGGTCCAGACCGGGTTTTTTTAGGATTGGGGTGACTGCTGCCACCTTTAAGTCAGCAGGGACGGAGCCAGTGGACAGGGATGAATTAATGATGTCTACCATGAGAGGGCAGAGGGCAGGCAGGCCAGCCTTCACCAGGGTGGTGGGCATAGGGTCCAGAGAGCAGGTGGAAGATTTAGAGCCAGACACCAGCTTCGTAATGGAGTCGGTGTCCACCAGGGAGAAGGATGAAAAGGAGTGGGTGGGATGGGGCAGAGGGTCGTGTTTAGCAACCGGAGGTGTGGGGGACACAGGAGTAGACTGGAGCTGCTGGTAGATGGCGTCGATTTTGTTTTGGAAGAATTCCGTGAATCTGTTGCAGAGATCAGAGGAGGTGGTCTGGAGGGGGTTGTCGGGGGGCTTGAGGAGTTTGGTGATGGTGGAGAAGAGGGCTTTGGAATTCCCTTGTCCTTTGGAGATGATATCGGAGTAGAAGGAGGACTTGGTTTGGGTGAGGGCGAGTCTGTAGGAAATGATGTGGTCAGAGTAGGCCTGGGCATGGACAGCGAGGCCTGTTTTCCTGCAGCGCCTCTCCAACTGGCGGCCCTTGGCACTCCATAGATCACGAATGCCTGAGCACAACATGTGTGTCACATGGGTACCTTGGTCGTGTAGTGTATCTTGTAGACCAGGCCCATTGCAAGTTGCTGTACTCTGTCGTCTACTCTAAGCCATCCTAGGTTGTCAAAGTGGGCAGGGGTGAGGTGGGTTCTAGGAGTAAGGTCAAGCAGTAGTCTGACCAGTTTGTTTTGAGATGTTTGTAATTTTGTTTTTAGCGCCTTTGAGGTGCTTTGGTACCATGAGGTGCAAGCATAGTCGTAGTACCCCTGAATGAGTGCTCCTGCCAGAGTCTTCAGGGTATTCTTGTTTACCAGAGAGGAGATCCGGTACAAGAATCGAGTTCGTTGGTTGACTTTTTTTATTACATTGGATGCCATTTTGTCACAGGAGAGATTAGCCTCTAGGATGGAACCCAGGTAGGTAATTTCATCTTTCCTTGTGACAATATTGTCACCCACTGTAACTGAGAAGCCGTCGGTCGTGCTGAGTTTGTTATTTGAACCGAAGAGAATGGACTCTGTTTTGCCCATGTGTAATGATAGTTTGTTATCAGCTAGCCATATGCAGATTCTGCCTAGTTCCGAGCTGAGGGTTTTTTCAACCTGTAACTTGTTCTTGTCAGAGACCAGCAGGGCTGAGTCGTCCGCAAACAGGAACAAGTTGCAGTCACAAGCTGACGACATGTCATTTGCATAAATTAGGAACAGTAGCGGTCCTAGTATGCTTCCTTGTGGAACACCACAGCTCACTGTGAGGGGGGGGGATAGGGTACCGTTTACCTCCACCATCTGTTCCCTCCCCTCAAGGTAGGATTGCATCCAGCTCACTGATAGACTATCAAAACCAATTGCTTTTAGCTTGTCAATCAGAATGGAGTGATTGACCGTGTCAAAGGCCTTTTGTAGGTCCAGCATGACCATGCCGCAGTATTCTCTCTCTTACCTCCAGCAGGCAAGACCCTCTCCCTCGGTTTTGGTGCTGGGAGAACCACACACATGTTGTGCTCAGGCATTCGTGATCTATGGAGTCGGGCACACCCTGAAAGCACAATGCTCGGGGCAGTTGATACATGTTTTAAAGCATTTTATGTATTTGACATAAAGTACCCCAGGCAGTGTGTTCATGCATGGGAGTTTCTCCAGCACGTTATATATAATATTGAGGGACCAGAGTCCAAGCATGTAGCATTCTTAAGGACAGCCGTACGTAACGCAAAACTTACAAATAAGGATGAGGTGGAATAGGTGAAGTAGCAGGAGGGAAGGTGGAGGAGAGGAGGAGGAGGAGTATAAGGAGAGGAGGTGGCGTAGTGAGGAGGTGAAGTAGGAGGAGGGAAGGTGGGGGAAGAGATGGAGGAGGAGGGAGATGGGTAGACGCTAAGTCCCGTATTTCTATATGTATATATTAGTGCTGTCAATCGATTAAAATATTTAACACGATTAATCGCATGATTGTCCATAGTTAACTTGCAATTAATCACAAATTAATCTAATTTTTTTCTTTTTTTCTACCTTTTTTTCTACCTTAAACGGATCTTTTTCAAGTTCCAAGTTTTAATACTCTCTTATCAACATGCGAGTCAACAAATGCTTTCGTTATGCAGCCATTTAACACAAAAGGATGACCCTCATGCATTGCAAATTTGCATCAAATTCAAAACAGAGTAATGCACAAAATAACTTAAAAGAAAGAAAATTCATTAAAACAATGAATAAAGTGTACATGAAATAATAGGGGAAAGAAAACATTAGGAACTTGTTACATTCACCCACACAAGGGCTGAGTAATCACACACCCCCCCTCTCTCTCTCACACACACACTCTCCCAGCTCTCTTTCTCTCTTGCCCCTTCCCTTCTCTCTCTATATATCTCACACACACACACACACACACACACACACACACACACACACACACACACACACACACACACACACACACACACACACACACACACACACACACACACACACACACACACACACACACACACACACACACACACTTCAGAAACAAACATAGTATCAATGAGAGCATCAATAATACACCTGAGTATAGTCTAGTAAAAAAAATTCTTAAAAGTTAATCGTGAGTTAAATAAAATAGTGGCGTTAATAGAATCGGGCGATACCGTGTTAATACCGAGTGTTCCAACAGGGCAGTGAAGCAGTACAAAACCAGATACCGATATGTATTATTTATTATTTATTATTTAAACAGGAAATCAGTTTGACATAATGTGTTTCATGGGCACTATAGCAGCAGCACAAGCACTTTTTGATGTTCACACGCCGTGACATGTATGCAACAAGTGTAATACATTTTGAAGTTAAATGTATTCTACGCCTTGGTCTGTTCTTTTCATTGATTTCAGCACATTTAGACTGTTATACCTTTCAATCAAGCATCTGTGCCAACCTAATGTAGTGTACTAACTATAGCAGTTGTGTTAATAGGCCCTTTTCACAGCAGCCATCTTGACACAGCAGGGTAAACCTACATCCTGTGAACCAGACTGACATGTAACTAATCATGTTGCTGTGTCCATCTGTTGGTCAATCGTTGTCAATCTGGCTCACAAGATGGCTGCTGTGAATAGGGTCTATTTGACCCTTTTGATGTAACCCAAGATTCAGTCAAAGCAACTATTTTGACCCTTAAAATGGGTTGTTTGTATAACCCAATATGGGGTCAAATCAACTTGGAAGTTGGGTTATTTTGACCCTTAAAATGGGTCGTTGGTATAACCCAATATGGGGTCAAATCAACTTGGAGGTTGGGTTATTTTGACCCTTAAAATGGGTCGTTGGTATAACCCAATATGGGGTCAAATCAACTTGGAGGTTGGGTTATTTTGACCCTTAAAATGGGTCGTTAGTATTTGTTTATTTGACCCAAGTTATGGGTCAAATTAAATAACCAATAATAATGGGTCAAATTAACCCACACACTGGTCCGGCCCTTTTTGACCAGTGAATTGGGTCAAAAATAACCCAAATTGGGTCAAATTTGACCCATCCGTTTTTAGTGTGTATGAATTGGGCAACCAAGGCGCGCCAGCCCATAACGTGGTTTCACATTGAAAGCACCCAGGGCCAGCGCTATATGCACGTCGAGACCCAAAGCACATCAATGGTGAATTCTAATAAGAAACACCAGACAACGTTCCCTCCATGCTGTCTGGGACGAACAGCAGGAAGCCGGTCAATAAGACACAGATATGGGTCTCATACGACGCGTCTGAGGGTAAACCATGTCAATTCTGCTCTTTACACAAGAGGGGAAGACAGACAATCCCCCAGAGAGACCTATACGTGAGTAACAATTGAAAAAGATATATGTAATTATTGAGCCAAGTGACCAAAGGCCCAATACACATTTCAATAGAGAGCAGAGCAGAAAACAAACAGTTTTCAAATGCATCGCATCATCCAACTTTGACAATGACAGCGGTCTGTAGCACAGAGCCTGAGAAAACTCACGGAAGTCTCATGGCCAATAGAAAACGCGCCTAGTGATATATTCCATGGCCGGGGAAATCCCGTGACCCACCTATCCTAATATGGAGTGGGACAGGGGAACCCCCCCCCTTCCCCCTCCCTGTGACGCGCTGACCCCACAGCCTGACAGGGAGACTGACGGACAGGAGGCCCAACCCCCTGGCCAATCAGTAAAAGGGGGGAGGGGTTTATCAGTTCACCCCATATGACCCCACACCCCTGATACGATGCAACAACAAAGCAGCGCCATGACACCAGTTGTTAGCGCGCTACATGAAAGCGCATATACCTGTTAGGGTAATAGCTTCACATTCTGCACGCCAGCCACAGACGATAAACTTGTTTGTGTAAAAAAAATGGCTTTTATACAAGGCTTAGGCTCATGTGCAAAACTTGCCACCCGCATTTTTATACCTTTACCCTAAAGTAAAGAAAAAACAACAGATGTTAAAGAGAGGGTCCAAGGACCTCGGTACAATAGCTATATGTAACCACTTCTGCAGGCTAACACTCAACCCAGTTGTGGCCTCAATGCCACGTTTACCTAAACGTAACATGAACACACACAACCCCCTTCAGACAATAAAAAAGGCAAAAGTTCACTCTTACTACTGCAAGAAGAACGCCGTCTTTTATGACGAGAGAAGACATAAGTCCTCGACCAAGTGCTAGCCACAGGCCTTGCTAAGCTCATACATAATAGCGACCACTATTTTCAGAGAAAACTGCCCCACTCATATTTTGGGGGGGGGGGGACAGGGGCAAACAGGGGAGTCACTAGCGGCGCCTGCCGCGTGCAGAGCGCCGTTTGCCCCCACGGGGAGCCGGCCCGGAGGGACGGTGCTGAGGAGCCTCTTGGTCACGTCGATCCCTACCGTTCCCTCCGGGCACAGGATGACTGGCTGCAGCGGTCGTGGCACTTCTTCCACTCCTGGCCTTCTTTGCGGAAGGCCCAGCAGCGGCGGCGGTGATTGTGGCAATGGCCGCAGGCCTCTGCCGGCGTTGCCTCCTCCTCACATCACCGGTGGCATCGGGTTGGGGAAAATGGGGCTGGAGCACGGACCGCTCCTCCTCCATCTCCCTGCAAGCTGCCGTCATCTGCTGCATAGCCGACCCAAAAGTCCAGCATCGGAGACGGGGGCCGTGAGCCGTAGAATCCTCCTGTGGTCCGGCACCCGCGCCTGCTCCAGCCAAAGGTGGTGCTGGATGAAAGTGGCCAGGGCGCGCTCCTTCCCGGCAGCTATCGCCTGCAGCTGAGTCAGATGCAGGATGGCTCCAGCCGCCTGGGCGTGGAGGTACCGTTGATGGTCATCTAGTACCGTCCCGCCCGCCATCAGCCCTGACATGTAGCGCGCCAGCTGCGCAATGTTGGAGGTTGCAGCCAGGCTCTGTGTCGAGGCGATGTACACCTGGTCACTCCACGATGCCTAGCCGACTTCCCCTGGGGAACTGGCTTTCTTAATGGCTCCCACACCATCTCGGGGCAAAGGATGGCTGCCATCGGGCTATCAAGTCGAGGCACCCCATCCCTTAGCTCCTGGACCAAACCCACCACCCGCGTGACTGGCACGTAGGCGAAGGGTAAGGCCAACGATGCGGGATATTACCTGTCCCCGCGCCACGTAAGCCTCCATTGCTGGGAAGAATGGGCAGACAACGCCTGTCTCTTTCACAGGACGACATTGCCAGAGATGACCTATCATGTCATCTGGAACAGGTGCCGGCAGTGGCTGCGGCAACGCCACGCCATTAGCGGCTGCGGCGGCCGCCATGAGCTCGGAGAACAAGGCAAGCAACTCCCCTTGCATACCTTCTTCCACGTCACTTGCATCCCTCGCGTATGGGAGGCTGCACTGCACCGAAGCAGCAGATAGCTGGGCATCTCGTTTTAACCCAGTCCCAGAGTACAAGGATCCCCAAGGAGACGTAGCACTCCCTGCCACTCCCTGAAGGGGAGAGTGACACGTCTCCGCTGGGCCTTTGAACAAGAGAGCCCCCGCCCCCTCCATGTAATCCTCAGTCTCCATTGGATATGGAGAAGAGGCGAGAGAACTCTCGCTCGGCTCCAGCAGAACACTACAACCAGGCCGTTCACCCCCGCTGCTCGCCGCCTTACGGCGAAAGCGAGCCGAGGCGAAGAGTCTGCGACGCAAATCCTCGGCCACCAGAGAAACTGTCGGCCTTTCGGCCGACTGTCCTCCTGCGGGGGAACCAGGGCCGGAACCCGGCCACCTCACAGGAGATAAGGGCTCAACGGCCCCTCGGCGAAGCACACTCTCCTCTGGGCGCCGCCCAGGCGCACCTGCTTGCCACGACTGTGGAACCAGAGACGCCCCACGACGTACGGAGGACGCTGCGATAGTGACGCGCTGGTGGAGGGTAGCGTTGTAGTCGTCTAGACCCTCCGACGGTGAATACATTATCTCTTTGTTTTTTCGAAAAATAGCGAGAGAGAAAAAACAAAGATACAATGTCAACGTAGCTCCTCTACAACAAACTACTTTGGCACTAAACTTAAAGTTGTGTGTTACAGACACTTTCGGTGGTGAAAGTAGGGAAGGAGCTGATTGTGTGGCCACGACCCCGCTTATATAGGAGCGGATGTGGGTGTGGCCAGGCGGAGGTAAATAGGTGTTTGCATGTGGAGAAAGTTATTCATTATTAGAGTGGATAAAGGGATAGTTCCAAGAGAGCAGAGCGTAAATCTATACGATCTATAACCTTGTATTTCTGTTTTTATTTTTATTTTCGATTTTGGTCTAAAAATGAAAAACTAACTGTCAAAACGTACACGGACCGAAGCGGAGTGCAGCGCTGGCAAAGCTTGACCATATGTTTCTGTGTCTAATAAAGGTGCTGGCGATCTCAAAGCTCACATGGACACAGAAAAACATTACAAATAAAGCTGTGCAAGGCGAGAGTTTTATGGCAAAGATGACCGAATTGATTGAAGTATGCAGCTATACAGAGAGAGAAAGAAAATAATAATAACTATTTTGATGCCTCAAAATTATGTTTTGGTTTGATAAGATGCTTATGATACAACCCATTAACTCCATGTAAACGGTCACCTTGTTTGTAGAGCTATAACCATATTCTATATTATAGCTATGGATACAGTACTATAGTCATTTGACACTGGGTTTCTTCCGGTCAAGATGCAAAAAAGAAAAAATGTTTCCATCCATACATTCCCGGGTTATACCGTGGTGAATATAAGTATGGTTTTAGAGCCGTCTATCGTAATCCATGAAATGCTGAGTTATAGTCCTACTACACGTCGATTACATTGTAGACCCTAGCGTTCCTCGCCTGAACCCGCTATTGTTCCGGATTCAAATCCACATTATCGGTATTATGTTCCATCATGAATACATGAAAGGGGGGGGGGGGGGGGGTCGTTTCTGATTATTCTAGCGTCAGTAACGGCATTCGCATTGAACACTAAAAGCAGTTATCAGCCCGATCGCTATGAAAGCATTGCAGGATCAAGCTAGAATTGACGTCAAATCGCTCTTACCTTTGGCCGAAAGTAATCCAAAAAGAATATTCCAATTTCTTGATCGCCATCTGGTAGATCCAATCCCCATTTGATCGACGTTATAAACTACCATAACATACGGATCAACAAGAAATGAAATCTGAGACCTGGGGTCATTCCACAGCTCAGGATACAATGTTAGAAATGTAGCTCGAAACCGCCGCCTGGTAGGATGCGGCCGGTACTGCACTTTCGGATTCCCACTAAGCATTTTGCAGCCAACACACAGCACCCTGAGATTGAATAGCGTATTAAAATCGAAAAAAAAGTAAAAACTATCCAGAAACGTGTTAACACGTGAATGGCACTCAACCGTTGGCCGTCAGAAACGTGTTAACACGTGAATGGCACTGGATGTGTTAAAATGATAAGGCATCTTTGAGTAAACTTTGAGTATCATTTAAGTATCTTGAGGCTGTAATGGGAAATATTAAAGGACTAAACGATGAGCCGTTTACAAATCATTCTGAGTCATTATTAATAATAATAAGAACGTTTATTTCACAGTGGCCACAAATGAAAGGACAGTTTATAGTCAGAGACAATATGTTAACACATTAGCGTCTGGCCATAGACTGACCCAGAGCGCTGTTCAGACATATGTTAAATACACAGTTGTCAGACATAACATATCAGATATGATGATGAAGGTAAACAAAAATGGTTCTCAGTCACTGGGAGCAACAACAAAGAAGTTATGGCTGGGGAGATGTCGGAGTCTTCTTAAAGCGGCATACACACATTAACCAGTCAAGCTGGTCACACTGAAAGTCACGCTGTATAACATGATGTCTCAACACAGATCTATAAGGACATGATAATATATTCCACGACAACTCCCCCGTTTGATAATAAATCACAATCATTATCACTTCATAAAGACAACAAAAAATATTATCATCCTTAAACCAAAAATAACACAAATTATAATAACTCAGCACAAACTATTTTTATTATCTAAAAACAAAAGGTCCTCTGGATTGACCCTGTGTCACGTGCAGAAGAGAAGTTGCCATAACAGCCAACCATCATTAATGTCTCTTTGCAAATGTCCAGACGGTGGTCGAAGGACTCAACAGTACAATGTCCAATCTCTGGTTTTGTCAAGGCCGGAACAGCTGCACCATATTTCCTCTAACCACCAAGCTGAAAAATAGAATCACAAAAAAAAACCAGGAGAGTATCTTGCCAAAAAGAGCATTTCCCATACAAACTTATTCAAAACAAACAATTCCCATAAAACTCTTTCAGTAGCGAAGAACAGATAACAGCAAGAAACAAAAACTAAATTTGCAGACTCTTCACAAAGAATGAAATATAATCTCAGGGAAGTCACACATAACCCAAGTTTACCATTGCAATGTACAGCACATTCAAAAACATCCTCATTCTGAACCAAGTTCAGTACATTATTACCTAATATCTTTTAGGATGATACCGTAATATCTGTATGTGTTTGGTTCAAACTTGCCTCATTTATCATCTGTGACGAATCCCGGAACGGTCTCTCCTCCTCCCTCTGCCCGCAGTCCAAACACCCCCCCTCTGCAGTCCATGGCTCTGATGCAAGGAGTGGCCCGGTGAATGGCCCAGACCGGCTCGCTTAGATCTTTGTCATCAGCTGATTCCAAATGAGTCTGGTCGAAAGCCTGATGGAAGCCGTCTCTTAGATCTCCATCTCCGGACCACCGATAATATCAGGCTGGGGTCAGCTGTCAGTTGTTGTTCTTAGCATCCCATCAGCTGGGTGTATGCTTTCACCAGCCGATAGGCCTAGTTCTGCAGCAGACTGGGACAGCTTACTTTCTCAGAAATCAGTTGAGTAGAATAGCTGTCCCCCCATGCTAGAGCAGTGGGCCTCAGCTTCCTCTCAGTGGTCAGCTGGCCCAGCACATGCCCCCGGTCCGAACCGTGGGCCTCAGCCTCCTTTCTCAGTGGTCAGCTGTCAGCAGTGTCCTAGCTGCGTCCCATCAGCTGGGTGGGCATTTGGACCGGCACAGGAGACTGAAGAGAGACACACCCAGCGATAACTCACAAAAGAAAAAGAGAGAGAGAGAGAGAGAAAGAAATAAAAATAAAAAAACTGTCCGGTAACATTTCAACTCAGCTCCAATGAGCAGGGCAGTTTCCCAGGTCATGACAACAAAAACAAATGTCCCCTAGAGCCTCGTTGGCCAAAAAACAAACCATATATATATATATATATATAATATTGAACCATGACACATTCCCAGTGACTCGATGTGGCCCAACAGTGGGTAATGTACAAGTTAACATCTTTTACTTTGAAATCAAATAACAATCTCACAATACAATGTCCCCTCTACAAATATATTTGCTTTTCCTCAAGACTTATCTAATTGCATTAGTGACAACTTCTCCTCTCCCTTAAAGCGTGCAAAAAATAAAAATAAAAAATGTTGCTCGTTATCACATTTCTTTCCTCCAAATCATACAGTGCAGCAATGTTGCTCTGAAACGTTGCCAAACAGTTCAAAAGCCATCTCGACCCGTGTATGGTATCCCAGTAAAAAAATTATAAAAATAAAACATGACAGTCTTAAAACCTGACAGACTTGAACCTGTACCAAAACAATAGATCAGAGGACTCCTATTGGAGATCGTCTGGTGTATTAATCAACCTGACTGTTCGTGCGAGTGTCATACTCCTAATATATCCAAAACAAAAATTCAATAGGTTTGAAGTAGTCACCCATACTATTGTTGGAATACGCCTAAGGCAAGAAAGCAACCCCTGGTACTCTATTTAATTAACCTGTATATCAATATTATTATTATAATAGATCCACCCGAATCCCCTGGTAGATTCTAGACTTTAATCACTCCCCCACTCCGCCACTAGATGGTAGTACAGTCCTATCTTAAAAAATGTGCCTGCATTATCCCACTGTCCCCCCTAGATGGTGGCAAACTCAGTCTAGAGTATTTTAGCTGACGTCACTCTCCGACTCTAATCCGTTAGCCTCCTCGTGGTTCTGCGGCCATCTTGTCTTGGTGAAAATTTGTTGACATTTCCTCTCATCTTATCTCATCCTCCTCGTGGCTCCTTGCGGCCATCTTTTCTCGCTCATAATCTAATGGCTACTCTTTCTTGGAAGAGCGTTGTTTATATCGAATGATGTTCTGGCTAGGAATGTAAACATTCTGCCCTGCTAACACGGACTTCAAAACAAACACTCTGCCTGCCTCTCACTGTCTCCTCTCGCCATAGCAACGACAGGCCCCTCCTGGTTGTCATGTGCTGCTGCCATGACAACAGCCTTAACCTTTACCCACATTAAAACGCAGTTTCTACTGTCCAACCCCTCTGCGCGCTGCTGTCTCTGCCTAGCTTATCTCTTGTCGATGTGCTAGGGAATTCAAAACATTCTGGTACTCACACTAACACCCTGCTCGCTCCGAAACCACCGTTATATCACTCTTTTAATAGCGACCAAAAGGCAGTGATTATAGTCTGATTACTCAGAAGCATGTTTGAAAGTGAGAGGGCAAGGTTATGATACATTACGACAGCAAAGTCATTAGTGGCATTTCCAAACCTTGAATATGTTTCTACAGCTAAATCAGACATCCGTCCTTCAATCTTGTGGGTTTAGGGCCAATACAGGAAGTTGAGTAGTTACATTCCATGACAGTTTTGTAAAGCTCAGTTGATATAACGCAAGCAAATTTTCCTAGTTACTTTCCCGCAGGGTTTTTGCTAATCGTGTCCATGTCCATTATATATATCGCAGTGGACCCTGAGCTTGGTTTTCCTCCATTTTCGTCCAGCAACTCTACAGCTCCTCTTTGTCTGACCAATACTGCTATCGTTTTTACCCAGGGGGAGCTTTTGTCACTTGACCTTCCCCCCCCCCCTTTATTGTCTCTGTTAAGTTTAGGTTAACATTGAAGAATACACAGTGATGGTCAGATATAGGTAATTCGATTACTGATACTTTATCAATTACGTCTAGGATGTCACCATGTTGGTATGATTAATCTTTCACATCTCTAAGGATACCAAGTGAGATTAGCTTCTGAGAACCAGGGGTGTAAATTACTTGAGTAATTGTACTTCGTTACCACACTTAACTCTTTCAGTGCCACTCACGAGATTTCTCAGGTTTTTTTATAGGTGGTTGCGTGCCACTCACGAGATTTCTCGGAATTATTATTATTATTTTTTTTTTGCGATCTGAAAAATTATTGCATCACCCGAGCCTACCCGAGTATAGCTGAGCTGCGCCGGTGATCACTGTGGAAAAAAGCGCCCCCTGTCGTCTCCCAGATGACATAAGTGATTTTGGAATGGACTCAATGAAAATGAATGGGGAAAAAAATCCGGTACTCCACATTTTCCAGTTCACTGATCCAGCCGGGGTTACCACAGTTCATTCTGGAGCCTCAGATCCCCGCGGATCATGGAGATCTACAGTGTCGTGTTGGATCCATACACGTATCGATTTTTTCGAATGGTGATCAGGAATTGGAATATACCAGTTGGATACCATCTGATGTCAGGTAAGGACTCTATGTTATCAGTGGTAGGATAATCGGAGTAAGTTTGATGAAGTTATAAGCTGTTTTGTGAAATGTCTTCTTTCGGTTTCACTGTAAAAGTCTGTGAGGAAATCAACGGAGCGATTATCAGTGCGCGGCCGTAATGTGCTTGCGTGCACGTATAATATTGATCATCTAGCGTTTATTTGAAAACGATTCATAAAAAGGCCGACGAATATCAACGTTGTGGAATATTCCACTAAAAGACGATTTTCATAGAATGCTCCAGAATGAGCTGTTTTTTATATCAAAACGGGGGCTTTTCTAACTGCTCTGAAACGGAAACGACGCGATAAAAAAACAATCTGCCTTCACAGCACTGACTGGAAAATAGTCTTTGATAATGCGATGGGCAGATTAGACACATAGCCATAATTTAAAACATAGATTAGGCGATATTAACGTTAACATTGGCGCCGATGGTGGCATTCAAGCGGTAAAACAGAAAACCAGGCGTGGCACTGAAAGAGTTAAGTACTGTTTTGGGGGATTCGTACTTTGCTTTGACACAGCGTAATAGCTTACAAGGAGAAGCGTTGTTTATTGATATAAACATAAGCCTCAGCCCAGATGTTATCAGATTGTATTTTCATTGCTATCGTCTCTGCCGCTATTCAGTCCAATGGTGGCTCAGGCCTTGTCTAGCCAGAACCCTTCTCCCGTTAGCCGAAGCTAATGATGATGTGTCATCCCCCCCCCCACCGGCGAGGGTGAGAGGGATGAGAGTCTCCCTATGTAGAATTTTATTGGCGCACACACAAAGCATGATAATAAAGGTGCAATCTTGTCGGATAAATTTGACAATCAACCCAAAACCAGCAGCATAATCACTGATTATTACACAAGGACTTTTTGACTTTTACTCAGAAGTGTGTCTTACTAGTTATGCTATACTGGCCAATATGACTTACTGCCATAGTGAAGCGTCTCTTTATATCAGTTTATAAACCAAATATACATTGAAAAACTCTCTGATTCCCCACTTGATTCTAATCACCCTTCAGAATCATAAATCATTATTTGGTTTTTCAATTAATTATACCCAAAAATAGACTCCTAACAATTAGGCCCCCTCCGTCTGCTCTCATTATACCTGTCTCAATGTATAGCAAAAATGAACCCTTGGCCCATGATGGAATGAGTTTGAGACCCCTGGTCTCTCCCTTTAAAAAAAAACAATGTACTTTTACTTTTCAGTACTTAAGTACACTCAAAAGTAGGACTTTTAGATTTTTACTCATAAGTGTGTTTTTGGCCAGCTACCTTGTACCCACTTATACACCTGCACTGCATACCCCTGTATGATAGCACGCACATATTAACAATATTTAGATGGAACCGAGTAAGTTGCTTCATCCGACCACTTCTAAACGCATCTGGCATACTCTATCCATAAGTTGTGCCAAATTATGTCCAGGACCAGATGGACACCAATACTGTAAATCATGATCAGACAATTGGAATATTCTTTTTGGAATACCCACGACCAAAGGTAAGGACTATCTGACATCAATTTCAGCTTGATCGATCCAGCTGATAAGTCAAGAGTTTTATTTGTCACGGCATACAAGTATACAATGAAATGCGGGTGGTCTTGCCATAGTTAACATAACATAATCTTAACATAGTTATTTACAGCGCATATAGGACATGCTGGGTCCTTTGGTAGTGCAATACACTGTTACTGTTGTTATACTATTTCTAAAGTGACCTTTCCTTTTTGGCCATAAGTGTGAGCGTGTGCGGCATGAGTGTGTGCCTGCTCATGTTAAAGTGGCTGCTAGTATGTGAGCGTGCACAGCGTGCGTGTCGTGTGTGTGCTCATGTGTGCTTGTCTGTGAGAGGTTCAGTGTTCTGTGGCACTCAGTGTTCATTGTTCAAGGCTCTGATGGCCTGGGGGAAGAAGCTGAGCCGAAGCCTCTCTTTCCTAGTAGCTGGGGTTCGCAGGCGTCTGCCTGACCTCAGCAGCTGGAACAGGCTGTTATTGGGGTGGTGGGGGTCTTTCATTATTCTGCAGGCTCTGGATTTGCACCTCTTGTTGTATAGAACCTGCAGGGGAGGTAGTGCAATACCCGTGGTACGCCCGGCTGAGCGCACCACTCTCTGTAGGGCCTTCTTGTCCTGTGCCGTGCTGTTTCCATACCAGGCAGTGATGTTCCCAGTCAAGATGCTCTCTACAGCTCCGGAGTAGAAGGACTGGAGTATCTTCCCCGATACTCTGAACTTCCTTAACTGTCTCAGGTGGTAGAGGCGCTGCTTCGCCTTTTTTTACGACTGTGTCTATGTGTGTTGACCATGTCAGATCCTCTGAGATGTGGACCCCCAGGTACTTAAAGCTGCTCACCCTGTCCACGGTAGCCCCGTTTATCATCAGTGGTGTGTGTGTCTCCTGCTGTCCTCTCCTATAATCCACAATCAGCTCCTTGGTTTTACCAATGTTCAGGAGCAGGCTGTTGTCCTGGCACCAGCGTTCCAGTACCTCAACCTCCTCCCGGTAGGCCTTCTCGTCGTTGTCCGAGATCAGCCCCACCACCACCGTGTCGTCTGCGAACTTCACTATGGAGTTGGAGCTGAACTTGGCCACACAATCGTGTGTGTAGAGTGAGTACAGCAGGGGGCTCAGAACACAGCCCTGGGGGGACCCGATGCTCAGGGTGATGGTGTTGGAGGTCTGACCCCCCACCCTGACCGCCTGGGGTCTTTCACTCAGAAAGTCCAGTACCCAGGCGCTCAGGGCGGAGCTCAGACCCAGCTCGATCAGCTTGTCCACCAGTCTGGTGGGGACTATGGTGTTGAACGCTGAGCTGTAGTCAATGAACAACAGTCTCACATAGCCCCCCTTCTGACAGTCAAGGTGAGAGAGGGTGCTGTGCAGTACCTGGGAGACCGCGTCGTCAGTGGACCTGTTTGTCCTGTATGCAAATTGCATAGGGTCCATATCACTGGGGCACAAATGTGGTCCTTGACCAGCCTCTCGAAACATTTCATGACCACAGAGGTGAGTGCCACCGGTCTGTAGTCATTGGGACATGTTGGGGAGGGTTTCTTCAGTACAGGGATGATGGTAGACATCTTGAAGCAGGCAGGGACCACTGACTCCGCCAGGGATTGATTAAATATGGTGAACACCGGGGCTAGCTGGTTGGCACAAGACTTAAGTATGCGTCCTGTTATACCATCTGGGCCAGCAGCCTTCCTGGTGTTCACCTGCATAAATGCTCTTCTCACACTGTGTTCCGACAACGAGAGAGCGTCCCCACCCCCCCGCGGTTGCCCCCCCCCTCCACAACAGCCGGCGCGCCAGTGACGTCACTAGCCGGTGAGCTAGCGTCGCCACTGTTTGCACGAAACCGTGCGTAGAAGGAGTTGAGTTTGTCCGCGAGAGAGGCGCCGTCGCTCCCCATTGAGGGGGCGCTGACTTTGTAGTCAGTTATTGTCTTCAGTCCCCGCCATAAGCCTCTTGTGTCGTTTTGTGCCATTTGTGTCTCCAGTTTATCAGCATATGTCCGTTTTGCAAGTTTTACAGCCTTGCGCAGAGTATAGACTGAAGCCTTGTACTCCTCCATGTTTCCTGACTCTCTGCCCCGGTTGTAAGCAGTGGTGCGAGAGTTCAGAGCTGCTCTGATAGTACTGTCCACCCACGGTTTCTGGTTTGGGAAAACTTGCACCTTTTTCGTAGGGACAATACTATCAGCTATTGTTGTAATGTAGCTCACCACGGTGTCCGCGAGCTCGCTGACGTCACTGGCGCTTCCCTGGAACATATTCCAATCCGTGTCTGCGAGCGCGTCCTGGAGCGTGGCCTCTGATTCGTCAGTAAATTTTTTTGTCTCACGTGACACGACGGCGTCACGTGATCTTTGTTTGTAGGCAGGGAACAATAAGATGGAGTCGTGATCGCTCGAGCTTGTAGACCCCGTCAATGGCGGAGCCGCTACCGCTTTGTAGCCGGCTCTGAACGGGGTGTAACAGTGGTCGAGTGTGTTCTTCCCTCTTGGGGAGCAGGCGATGTGCTGAAAAAATACTAGTAGTATATAATAATTATATACATTTGATTTGGAAATAGTAGCGTGTCCAGGCAAGAAACGCCAACGCTTATAGTAGAATACACGTAGCGTCTTATAACTCAGCATTTCAGGAATTATCCCGGATCACTCCTAAACTATACTTATATTCACCACGTGATAACGCGCAAACGTATGCATGAAAAAAGTATCTCTTTTTTGCATGTTCGACGGAAGAAAGTCACTGTCAAATGACTATAGTATTGTCTCCATAGCTATACTATAGAATATAGATATAGCTCTCCAAACATAGTGACGCATAGTGAAAATATGCTATGGAAACCTGGTGCGTTAGCCACAAGGACCCGACCTGTATATAAAGGTGTATTGTTTTTTGATTCTGTAACCCTGATGAAGCGCTTTTAATGTACTTTCATCAAATACTGATCTTTCTATCAATTTATTTCTGTGCTAGATATCCTCCTCACTTATGGGTGCCATTTGCTTCCCAAAACAGTAGGAAAGACAAGGACACACACACACACACACACACACACACACACACACACACACACACACTAGGGCTGTCACAAACAAAAAATATTCGATATTCGTTGCAGAATTGTAGATGAGTTCGAATTCAAATTTCAGCGTCAAAATTAAAAGTGCAAGACTAAAAATAACCATGACCAGTAATTATTTGGAATACGTGTTTTACCGTTCTTATTATTTTCTTTATTTTTATAAAAAAAATTATGCAAATTCGAATTTCTCCGTTCACGTTCAGACCGAAGCTTGTAACAGATAATTACTTGAGTAAAATCATGGAATTAATGTAGAATCAACACAAAGAAAGTATTTAGATTCAAAGACTATTTTAATAGCTTTCTTTGATCTTTGAATATGTCTCTCCTGTGAAATACAAATGTTCAACAAAACCATCAACATTGACTCAGCTTTAAAGACCTCTTTCTTATATCCGCGGCACTAACAGAAATAAAAACAACACAGGCCTATTAAAATGCTGAAAAACATTAGCTAGCTATCAACTCAGCTAGCTACCAACTTAGCTAGCTACCAACACTATAGTCAAGAATACAATGTTTTTTCCTTTCCCCTATTGTTAGTAGTGAGTAATCAGCCTGAAAATGCTGAAAAACATTAGCTAGCTATCAACTCAGCTAGCTACCAACTTAGCTAGCTACCAATTTAGCTAGCTACCAACACTACTTAGTCAAGATTACAGATGTGATTTCTGTAGACCTTTTGTTGAAGAATTACTTGTATATGACTATGGTATATCTTAATAATAGTTAATAATAATAATGAATAATATACTTACTAAGAAAATCCTTGAGATTGTTCCCAAAGAAAGCAGTGGGAGACTGCCATCTGCAGGTAGCCAGGTACCAGGTAACCAACAGCAACCAACTGTCCAACCAATTGCAGAGCCTCGGTCACCAACATCATCAGCTTGGTACCCAATATAATCTTAAGATAAACACTTGGAGGCTCGAAAAAAAACTGATTGTCAACAAATATTCACTCTATGCGTTTGAAAAATAAAAAAGTAGTTGGTCAGACACACATCTTTTGCATTTTTTTGCTGTTTTTGTCAAGAAATACAGTCAAAGTGTTGTCAAATGTCAAAAATAACCATTCCATTGAATTCCTAGGGTCAGAATTGTATGGAAAAATGTATTCATTTGTCTCTGTAAGTTGTCTACTTCAAAAGTTATGCCTCTTGCTACATCAAATTGTAATGTTTCGGTTTTGGGTTAGGTGCAATAAAGGGTTAAAATGGAGCCTTTCGGACATTATTTCAGCTTGGCACCTGGCAGATTCTGAA
Organism: Notolepis coatsorum; assembly: GCF_963971535.1. Taxonomy (NCBI): domain Eukaryota; kingdom Metazoa; phylum Chordata; class Actinopteri; order Aulopiformes; family Paralepididae; genus Notolepis; species Notolepis coatsorum. Next base: position 31,345,552 of record NC_140170.1, read on the forward strand.
AGTAGACACTTTAAGGATTAAGAAAAATCAGGTGGCATAAAAAGTTCCGGGGGGTGCGCGTGGACCCCTATTTCCATCTAGACTATGTTAACACTTTGAGCGCCACGTCTGGTTTTCCTTTTTACCGGCTGAATGCCACCATCGGCGCCAATGTTAACGTTAATATCGCCTAATCTATGTTTTAAATTATGGCTATGTGTCTAATCTGCCCATCGCATTATCAAAGACTATTTTCCAGTCAGTGCTGTCAAGGCAGATTGTTTTTTTATCGCGTTGTTTCCGTTTCAGAGCATTTAGAAAAGCACCCGTTTTCAGATAAAAAACAGCTCATTCTGGAGCATTCTATGAAATCGTCTTTTACTGGAATATTCCACAACGTTGATATTAGTCGGCCTTTTTATGAATCGTTTTCAAATAAACGCTAGATGATCAATATTATACGTGCACGCAAGCACATTACGGCCGCGCACGGATAATCGCTCCGTTGATTTCCTCTCGGACTTTTTCAGTGAAACCGAAAGAAGACATTTCACAAAACAGCTTATAACTTCATCAAACTTACTCTGATTATCCTAACACTGATAACATAGAGTCCTTACCTGACATCAGATGGTATCCAACTGGTATATTCCAATTCCTGATCACCATTCGAAAAAATCGATACGTGTATGGATCCAACGCGATACAGTAGAACTCCATGATCCGCGGGGCTCTGAGGTTCCAGAATGAACTGTGGTAACCCCGGCTGGATCAGTGAACTGGAAAATGTGGAGTACCGGATTTTTTTCCCCATTCATTTTCATTGAGTCCATTCCAAAATCACTTATGTCATCTGGGAGACGACAGGGGGCGCTTTTTTTCACAATGATCGCCGGCGCCGCTCGGCTATACTCGGGTAGGCTGGGTGATGCAATATGATTTCAGATCGCTAAAAAAAATAAAAAATAAAAAAAGCAGAAAAAATTTCGTGAGTGGCTTTCAACCACCTAGAAATAAACCCGAGAAATCTCGTGAGTGGCAGGCAAAGTGTTAAAGTGCAGATTGGCTTAGAGGACGATAATGTCTTGTATGAACTACCAGTAATATAAATCATATTAACAACAAAAATGTGTTCCATCTCCATGTCAGATGATTTTCAAAAAGGTGCATGAGTTGAACAAGCAAAGTTCAGAACGTTGAAAATGTTTCACTCCATAGATTAATGATAAAAAAATTTAACGCGTTAAATAATTTTAATTAATCTCCAAAGTTAAAGCATTAACTTTGACAGCTCTAGTAAATTCGAAATTAAATTTGAAATTCGAAAATAATGTGACAGCCCTAACATACACACACACACTGGCGCACACACACACACACACACACACACACACACACACACACACACACACACACACACACACACACACACACACACACACACACACACACACACACACACACACACACACACACACACGCACACTGGCACACACACACACAAATACCTTAACAATGGCCACCAAGTGCCTCCCCCTCTTCCCCACGTGTCTCTACGCTTGTCTCCCTCATTGCAAATCACATGCTATTCCTCCCGCCTTCCTGTTTCCCTTTGTTGCCTGCCCCTGTCCAATTAGGCTGCTCCGCCAGATACCAGGGTGAGGGAACATCTGGGGGGGGGGGGGGCTTTACCATGATGACGCGCCACAGCTGACACAAAGGAGGAGGGGGGGGGGGGGACCGGGGGGCTGCCCTCCCCTTTATCCACTTCCATTACTCTCCTCCATAGCCCCCCTAACAGCTCATTACTGAGACTGATTCATTAGCATATCACCATGCAGCCAGAGGGGGGAGGGAGAGAGAGAGAGAGAGGGGGGGGGGGGGGGGGGGGGGGGGGGGGGGGGGGGGGGTGGGGGGGGGAGAGGGGGAGGGAGAGGGGGAGAGAGAGCGGAGAGAGAGAGGGGGAGAGGGGGAGGGAGAGGGGGAGAGAGAGGGGGAGAGAGAGAGAGGAGA